>NW_022589720.1:26471023-26654256 GCF_004348235.1 Phoca vitulina | reverse complement strand
TAATTTAAAAAGATGACTTAGTAATCTAAAAACAAACAAAAAATAGTACTGGCATAATTCTCCTCTAATAGGTAATATAATCAAAATCCAGAACAATTTTCACAGGCTGGAACAGTAATTCAGATGTCAAATGAAAATCCTTGGGATAAAACCTGGCATTCAAGTCACCAGACAGAGTGGCTGGAGTACAAGAGGGAGGTCATGTAACTTAGCAACGGTTGTGACAAGTAATGTGAATCCAAGAAAGCTTACCATTTTGGTCGTAGTAATAGAAGTATGGAGTCCCGAACTGGAGGCTGATGGCCTCTGCTCTGTGTGGCCAGACCCAGCCTCAGCACTTGAGTCCACACTGGGAAGGGAACTGTCACAAGTGGTCCATGTTCAGAGGAGTGATCAGAATAAGGGAACAGGAACCTGTGTTCTCTTGCTTCTCTGTGTTGGCACTCAGCAGCCACGTCTAAGTTACATGACACATGTCCCCTGTCCAGGGCTGACGGATCCAGGGGTGGTGCTCAGAGTCCCTATAGGAGGATGACACTTGGAACTGAGAGACACAGAAAGGAGAGTCGCCGATCTGCGTTGTGTGAACGGCACGGACCCCCGCCCTCATTTCCCAGCAGCTGCTTCCTAAACCACGGATGTTTCCTTCCTCCCTTGATCCTGTGGGCCATCTCGGGTAAAGCTGACCAGAGCCGGTTCTGTAACTTGCAACAGAAAAGAAAGAGCCCTAACCAATACAATATGAGAAATGTTAAAACAACGACGGTGTTTTTTTCCGGAGGACAAAAGACTCCGAGCGAACGTGAGAGCTGTAGGCAAATACTTAACGTCTAGTCATGGAGCAGCCCCATCAGACTTGTTCCACGAGGCCTCAAGGGGCGGAAGTGGAAGATGGGAAGAGTTGCTCTGGGAGTCAGTTTTCCCGGAGTGCAAATGTCCGCTCGTTTTTGCACGACCACGTGAAAGGGCAGTTGTAGAAGGATTCCAGCACTGGACATTATTACTACTTTTAGAGCGTCGCTCTGATCTGGACAACCCACCTTGCTCATCCCCTTCCCCTTGTTCAAAGCCATCTAGGGCTCTTGGAAGGCAGTTCCTGGGATTTTCGTGCCCCCTAGTGGACAAGGACGAGAACTTAACATACTCTCCAAAGCGGTGCTCCTTCTAGGCTTCCAGGAAGCATAAAAGAAGAAGCAAAATATGAAGAATAAATAAAATAAATAAGAAAATGATGTCATGAATTTTGGAGCAGTTCACACTCCCTGCTTCATGTTTGATTCTCTTAGTAGTGTAGTGTCCGGGAAGTTTATAAAATTGCTTGCCTCCCCCCATTCGCCTCTAAGTGTCTCCACTGCATCCTCTTACATACGTACCCTTTCCAATCAAATGGATTTGTCCCCAAGAGCAGATCCAAATTGCATCTGATGAAAGGACAGTCCTACACCAGCTCCACATCCCACGTGGTGCTCATGGTAAAAAAAGGATAGGGCCACCTACTAGACAAGGACTCTCAGGCTTATCTAGCCTACCTTCTCAGTTCCTGTTCTTGGGTAATAACCTCATTGTTAAGATGACACATCACAGAACCTAAATGACATAATCTGAATCCCCTATTGACATTGTCTAAGAATCTGGAGAATTTCATATTCTACCTCCCACTGGATGGGGCTTCTGGAACAGAAGGCTTTTAATAGAACAGATTTCTGTGACAATACCTTATTCTTCAGGTTTACAAAAGCCACCCTTCCATTGGTCAGTCTCTGGGGCATTCTGAGAGGACTCTGGGTTTTTCTGAATGGGGCATCATTAAAAACAAACAAACAAACAAAAAAACCTCTACAACCCCATTTAGAGCATCTTGAAGAAATACAAAATGAACCCAAGGTCAGTGGTTTACTTTACTAATGCCTCAGCAGCCTAGGATCTGCAAACACTTTCCAAAACTCCAGGAAGGAAGATTGAGTCTGGTGGGAACCTTGCTGACTACAGAGTTATTCCCTGAATTTAACCAACCAATGGGGGGCGGGGGCTATAAATGGGCCTCTTGTCTTCAGCAGTTGTCTGCTAGCAGGTTGATGGATTATCCACGGTGTTCCTCTACTGCCCGGGAACTGGTAACTGACCGAGTGAGAAACTCAGTCACTTCGAAAAGAACGAGTCTGTGTGTGATGTGGTGTAAACTGGAACCGTTTCAAAGCTATAAACTAAATAATTACAAGTGCAAGGGTAAAGTTGTCATGCAGGGTTGTGTATGTATTTGGGGAAATTCACTGAAGTGGCTCACGGGCCCATAACTATGCCGGATTCACAGTAGGATCTCAAAAATATTTGTAGAGTGAATAAAGGGAGAGAGGTGGGAATTGGGGTGGGGAGAAGAGGCAGGGATCACAGACTTTGAGACTTCTTAAAGGACAACCCAGTAGATTCCAGAGTGTTCTGTGAACCCAGAGAGTTTTAAAGAGGTGTTCAAATGTTTCATTCCAATTTCATTTTTAAAATATATTTAACTTGTGATTAAAAGTGTTATGAAAATGCATACTCAAGATGAGCTCATGCTACCTGGTTAGCCTGTTTTGGGGTCTGTTTTGTCTTTGATGACCTTAGATTAAAACCTGCTCTGCCCCAATTCTAAGGACTACCCTGAGTAGATTAGGCAATTACTGAAAACAAACAAAACAAGGCAAAGGAGAAAAAAAAAAAAGAAAGAAAGAAAGAAAGAAAATGACTAGGATTTGCAAACACTTCCGTGTATCCATCACGATCTTTGTGATACACTGCAACCAAAATAAATACACAGATAGCCTTGTTTGACCACTTTGTATTAATCCAATATGCATTTGAAATCGTTTATGTACATGAATTTATACTGTATTTTTACATCTGTTTTTTATAAGAGTTCTGAGGGCAAAATCGTGTGTTGCTAACAAATAGTTATAAAAGCCCCCGGCAAGCCCCTCATTTTTACAGAAGAGGAAACTGAGTCACAGGGTAGGGATGAACCCCATTGGTCACTCACTACTATGAGTAGCCAAGCCAGCACTTGAACCTAAGCTCTACTTCTTCATGCAAATCATCCTGATTTTTTTTTTTCCTATTAAATGTAGTTGAGTTTTGTATCCATCCTCTTGCTGGCAAATGAACTCCATTGTCTAACATGAATTTTCTTGCATTGGGGGCAGGAAAAATGTTACCAAACAGCCTAGAGTGTGTTTTGGAATTTAGCCGTAGAAGCTCAAAGGACAATGATTCTGAGCACAAAGCCGCTGACTCATGGCCAAGCTGGGAAAGAGGTTTACAGCTGCAGGGAAATCGGGGCTATTGTCTGGTCTCCGAGCCCCTGCAGAGGGAAAGTTTCACCAGCGGCTGTACTGAGAGCTTTTTGTATGTCCCCAGCTGAGTCCTGTCAGCTGGGCTTTGTTGGCACTCTCTGGCAGGGTGATGGGAAGGACCGCCACCCCCAGCCCCCTCTTTCCTTCCTTCAGAGTCACCCCAAGGGTAGGATCACAGAGGCTGAGAGAAGAGGGGTTCCCCGGCTCACAGAGGCAGCTGTGGGCCAGCCAGGGCTGGGGAGCAGATGGCTGGCCTTTCTCAGCATCACATTGGGCCTTGACAGATGATCACATGGCCTTTCAGGAATGGAGTAAATGGTGGCTGCCTGTGGGAGTCTCATCAAGTCCCAAACGGGCTACCTACCGTGGTTTCTATAGCAACAGAATCCGTGTTTCTAATGGAAGGTAGCAGCAAGTTGGCCTTTCCTTTGCGTTCTACCCTATTCATTCTGCAGATTGTTACTGGGGCCAGGCCACCCTGTCTGCTCCTTTCCTTTTCTCCTTAACCCTCCCAAACCACTGAAACCCCACTGCTTTGCCCTCCAGGTCCCGAATCACATCTGGCTCTCACCTTTTCATTCCACTCCAGTCCTTCCTCTGCTCTCCGGTGACTCACTGCACTCACCGCCTGCTGATCTTACCAGCTCCAGCTGATCCCATCTGCGCGTCACCGGCCACGATCCTAAGTCGTCACCATGCGCAATGCCCATGCACAGGCAGAAGGAGCCCACGGATCCTTACGAGGATGAAGAAAAGAGCCAACTTGCAAGCGACAGACAAATGTGTCTGCAACAGGGTGATCCTGCCCGTCCCCTGCTCAGAGCACAGTATCTGTCCACGCCTCCCTGGCTGGGGCTAGTGTCTCTCATAACTGGGCCCCGATCTTTCCAGCCGTCTGTCTCACTAGATCCGCGACTTCTCTGCCCCTCAACAAATGTTATCGGGACAAATCTTGCTATTGGCCATCATGGTGTCCTGGCTTCCAACTCTTGCGTTCTGTTAGGGAAACCAGGAGGTCGTTAGACTGAGGTGGTTCTAATGCCTCAGCAGCCTAGGTCAGCAAACCCAAACCTAAGCCTGTAAACGCCTCACGGTTAAGACACGGAAACCTAAGGCCAACCAATCATGAGAGACAACGAGGCTTTCCCACCGAAGGCGCCTCTTAAGCGATAGCCTATCAGGAATGCCCTTGCTTTGCTTCCAGCGTCTTCTCTATAAAAACCTCGCTCCCGTTGGTGGAGCCCCTCTAACCACTTCCGGTTTGGCACAGCCTGATTGGAATCGATGTTCGTTCAAATAAACTTAAAAATTTTACCGTGTCCCTGTTTACCTTTTAACAGTTCCTTCAGCATGGAAGGCTTTTGCTCCCTCTATCTGCTTGTCAAAATCCTTCAGCACGCTCAAGTTCATGGAATCCTCACCTCCTCCAAAGAGCTTGTGCCCAGACGGAGTCCCTCCTTCCCTCCGTTGTCAGCGCATCACACCGAGTCAGTGCAGGTGAGTGTGAGGGCCCGACTGCCTGGGTGAGGGGTCCTGACAGCGACCCCTCGTCATCACTGGGAACCTGGCAAAACGCGGGACCGTCTGGGCATCGGTCTCCTCCGTGTGAGATGAGGAGGAGCCTCGTGTGTGAGGAGGAGAGGAATTAACCCACACGAAGGGCTTAGAAGAGGGCTGGGCAATTAGAAAGCACTCAGTAAATGTTCATTCAGCGGTTTCATTAAATCCGCTGTTTTGGTTAAATGGGCGAAGAAGGCAGCACTTTAGTTCTCTAACCGTTCCTATGAAGCCCCTTTGCAGATTCAGGGTTGCCTGCCCCTCTGAGGAGGTGCCGGGCAGGCCCTATCATATTTCTGATTACTCTTAGATAGCAAAAAAGTCCAGTCCAAAGTCTCATAGTCATGTAATTCTTGTGCATCAGTCCAATCGTCAGAATCATAAAGGTTCACCAGCCTGAAGGTTCCCCTCGTCCTACCTTTCTTTAGCTGAGCAACCTGCTATGGGATGGGACACGTCTGGCTTCCCAGTGTTCCTGCTGGTGATCCTTCCAGAGCTGAGTGTGGGGCTGTGGGTCGGTGTGCTAGGGCTCCCGGCACAAAGTACCACGGACTGGGGGGTGGGGGGTCGGGTGTTACACAGCAGAAATGTCCTGTCTCCCAGTTCTGGAGGCTGAGTCCAAGATGAAAGTGCTGGGAGGTTTGGCTTTTCCTAAGGCCTCCCTCACTGGCTTGCAGCTGACTGCCTTCTCTGTGTGTCCTCACATAGTTTGTCGTCTGTGCGCAGGAACCCCAGTGACTCTCTGTGCGTCCAGATGTCCTTTTCTGATAAGGACACCAGTCAGATTGGATTTGGGCCCGCCCATAGCGGCCTCATTTTAACTTCATTAGCCCTTGAAGGCTCTTATCTCCAAATACAGTCCCATTCTGAGCTACTGGGGGTTAGGGCTTCAACATAGGAATTTTGGAAGAACACAGTTCAGCCCAGATAGGCAGGAAGGAGAGGGATGGGGACAAGGAAGGGCTTCCTCGCGTGGACAGTCGTGTCGGGCTTTGGTGGCCTCTGGGCATGGCAGATGGCCAGACCGGACGCTTGCGCTCATGGGCAGTCATGTGCGCTCCTCACTGTCCTCACTGATCCCTGCAGGACCTTCCATTAGAGATCCATTTAAGCAGCCAAGCCTCTGCCCTGGCTGACTGCTTCCGGACGCCCCACCCAGTCCCCTGGGCTTTGGTTGTCTCTCCCCCTGTTGAGTCCAGGCAGGCCTTGTGGAGGAGTTCTGCTTCATAAACCTATCTAACCCCCCGTGACTGCATGTGTGTCCCTGTCATTGGAGGGCGTGCAGCTTGCTTCCAATGCAGCCATTGCTCTCTCTCCTGCCTGCTCCAATCAGACCTGAAAGGTAGATGTCTCCGGTGGGTGTGACGCTAAATCCGACGTCCTCTAGACCTCCAGGGACATAGGCCAGGGACCTACACTCGGGTGACTTTCCCTCTCAGTCCTCCACATAAATATGCCAGGCCTTGTCAACCTCAGGCCTCCATGGATACTTGCTAAGGTGAATGGAGGCGTGGTTTGTGCAAAGTTTCACTCCGCTACATCTCTGCACCAGCAGGATCCCTTTCTGGGATCGGTTGCTTTCTGACCGATCTGGTCTGCAGAGTTGGCGTTTGTCATCCTTGCTGAGGTATGTCACGGAGATGTCCTACAGAGAGAAGGCGGCAAAGGAAAGCATTTTCTAGGAAGTAGCAGCTTTGATTTACCTTGATTTACTTTGGAAATTATTTTAGAGAGGCACAAATTACCAGCTGGTTACAGAGTGTGCTTAGTTCATGTGGCAGGATACTTATTTAAGAGTTGTAAACTGACATTTTATTTCTTCTGTAGGAAATAGGGGGTGGTGCTTCCTTGTGTAAAGAAAGGTTTAACACAGGTGGAAAGCAGGTGTTGCCGGCAAACCAGCTCCTTTGAGATTTGTTTCCAAATGCCTGAATCCATTGAGGAGAAGGAACTTGAGAGAGAAAGAGCCTCTGAGGGAAACCTGGAAGGGGGGGTGGGTTTCAAGCCCAGCCTGGGACAACCAGAGGTCCTGGGGGTCCTGTGATAAGCAACTATTCACACGCTGGTCCCTGGCAGTGTCCTGGGGATGTGAAAGAAACTCAGAGGGATGGGCCCTGTGGGGCATAAGAGAAACTCATCCAGGTTCCTGGGTCCCCATCCTTCCAAAGGCACAAACAAGACAGTTGTGGGCCAGACAGGGCCATGGGAACTGGAACAAAGGGTATCTCAGTGATCCTCAGTGTGGACAGATGAGTAATGCCAGCAGGGGCCCCCCTTGGTCCTTTGCCCTCTTCTGGTGATGAGCAGAAGAGAGAGCAGCCCCAAGAATGAAATTTAATTTTCCTTGGATCTTGAAGCAGTGCATAGGCTGAGTATAGAAAATAAAGACATTTAGTATTTTTCACACCCTAGAGTTTGGGGACTGAGATTCATTCCCATTGCATTATTTCAGAAAAGATTTGGTCTTAAACGCTTCTCCGAGATATCCAGGTTGGTCAAGGAGCAAAGGATTTCTAGCAGCATGGACACGGTCGCCATCTAGTGGTTATATAACATAATGTCATTTGCATACAGACCTAAGAGAAGCTCAATGTTCTGTATTTTGCTCTTCTCTAGAGAAATTCAAAATGGCAGAAAGATACTACATAAAATAATGAAGGTGTGAAAGATTATATCCCACAAACAGGGTTTCTAAAAAGATCTAAAATTGGAGAGGTAAAACGATGGAGTAGCATTATAATTCTAGGGTCTCCCAGCCCCTCTAGAAATTACAAGTATTTAAATCAATGTGTTAGTAAGTTTATAGTGTAAGGAAAATATATATATAACAAAATCATCATAATTATAAAGTAATTCCCCAACCCCATTCCTATAATTTCCAGGCAAGAATTGCTACAACTTTCATGGGAGTGAGGAGTGAGGGCTTATGGAATAAACATTGTGTTAAAAGTCCACGCTTCTGTTCTGGTGTTTCCCAACATCCATTCCCACGTCTTTAGAAATACATCTCCTAATTTTTAGCTGTCAGATGAAATCACAGAATAAAGAATACAGATGGAATTTCCCAGCCTTTCCTGCCGTTGGGATCCTATGACTCAGTTCTGTTCTTATTTGCACCTGTCTCTGAGTAGCAGGAACGTGAGCATGATGGCTGAAGCTCAAGGAACCATTCTGAGCAGAGAGGTGGAAGGCTGTGGTGAAGATGAAAGAGCATCAAGAGAGACGTTTCCTGGGTCTTTGATAATTAATGAGCTGCCACGCCAACCCTATACTGTGTCTCTCCAGACTTCCTTTATATGAAGGAGGAATACTTTCCTATCTTGTTTAATATAGAATTTGATCCCTGGAAATGGCTTTTTGCACGTCAGAAACCAGCTAGCTGAAAAAAACTGCATGGTTTCAGAGGCTATAAAGTAGACCTCCGTTCAGTTAAGCCATTTTGAACTGGTTTCAGAGTACAGAAACCAGTAAATCAAAGACCATTAAAACAATGTCCAGAAGAGTTCTGATGGGTTCTTGGGTAATGGTGGCCACTTGAGTCTGAAATCTCCATATATCCTTCCCCTAAGCCATAAAGTCAACATGGAACACAAAACCACACATGCCCCAAACCTGCAACATCACTAGGAGACAGGTCTATCACAAACTCCAAACCGTACAAAGAGCAATAAGCACCTAATTTCAACAGAGATACTGTGGGAGCGCCTGTGGGGAGGAGAGCTGGGGGATGGAAATCCTGCCACTGTGGGGAGGGGGGCACCAGGAAGGGCTGGGACAGTGAGGGGACCAGAGCCTCAGAGGAGATGGCTTCTAGGGCAAAAGAGATAAAGTAAGATATGCCAGAGAAGGGAAGGAAAACAATTAGAGGCATGAGGATTGGAAAAGAAGCAGTACAGGGAGGGGGGATTGGTTAGCCTGGTGATGGGTATTAAGGAGGGCACGTACTGCATGGAGCACTGGGTGTTATATAAAAACAATGGATCGTGGATCACTACATCAAAAACTAATGATGTAATGTATGGTGACTAACATAGCATAATAAAATTAAAAAAAAAAAGCAGTACAACTATCCTTTTTGCGTAGCTGATGTGATAATGTAACTGGAAACTCAGTAAGCAATGCTCGCACCAATGCAAAAAATGAAAGAATCCAACCATGGGGCAGGACGTACCATTGCCGTGTGCAAAATCAATCACCTTGAAGGGTATGTCACCTCTTGGATAGTCTGCCCCCAAACCTACAACCCCAGTCTGGTTTTGAGAAAAATATTAGACAAACCCAAATTGAGAGGCATTCAGCAAAACGCCTGACTAGTACCCCCCCAAACTGCCGTGCTCATGAACTATAAGGAAAGGTCAAAGAATTGTCACAGACCAGAGGAGACTAAGGAAAGACAACTACTAAGTAGACCATAGCATTCTGGATGGGATCCCCGAACAGAAAAAGGACATTGAGGGGAAAGCTAATGATATCCAAATAGAATCTGATTTTGACAGCAATGTAGAAATGTTGGTGTTTTCGTTTAGACAAAGGTAACATGGTAATTGTGAGTTGTTCACCTTGGGGGAAACTGGGTGAGGTAAGTATGTTGTAACTGTACTGTTGTAAGTTTTCTGTAAATCAAACTATTCTGAAATTAAAAGTTTATTTGAAAGAATAAATAGCCTTTATATATACAAAGAATAACCAGTTAGAGGAGAACCCCTACGAATAATAACCTCAAAAAAATTAAATACTTAAGAATAAGCCTAATCAGGGCGCCTGGGTGGCTCAGTTGGTTAAGCGACTGCCTTCGGCTCAGGTCATGATCCTGGAGTCCCGGGATCCAGTCCCACATCGGGCTCCCTGCTCAGCAGGGAGTCTGCTTCTCCCTCTGACCCTCCTCCCTCTCATGCTCTCTGTCTCTCATTCTCTCTCTCGCAAATAAATAAAATCTTAAAAAAAAAAAAAAAAAGAATAAGCCTAATCAGAAATGTGCAGAATCTAAATGAATAAAACAATAAAAATTCTCTGAAAGATACAAAATTAGCCTTAAACAAATGGAAAGATATCCCTTGTTCTTCAGTGAAAGAATTCAACATAACCCCCACAAGTAGATTTATAAATTTATCTCAATCCCAATAAAAAATACCAGCAAGCTTTTGTTATGAGGTGAGACAAGTTGATACTGATGTTCACGTGGGGAAAAAAATTGCAACAAAAGCCGAAAACACTGAAAAAGAAAAGGTACGGGGTGTGTGTGGGGGTGTATATCAGACATTAAAACATCTAATACAGCTTCTATAATTAAAACAGTGTGGGGGGCGCCTGGGTAGCTTGGTCGATTGAGCGCTTGACTCTTGATTTGGGCTCTGGTCATGATCTCGGGGTCCTCAGATGGAGCCACACATTGGGCTCCGTGCTTGGTGGGGAATCTGCTGAAGGATTTCTCTTCCTCTCCCTCCGCCCCTCCCCCTGCTCATGCACGCTCTCTCTCTCTCTTTAAAATAAATAAATCCTTAAAAACAACAGTGTGGTACTAGTGCATGCACAGACAAACCAATGAAATAGGACAGAAGTCCAGAAACAGACCCAAACACATATGGAAATTGGGTAAATGATACAGGCAGCATGTAAAATCCCTGGAGCAAAGATGGGACTTCGACAGTCTTCTCGAGCACACTTGGCCCGGATTGGCCTTACTCTGCGAAGTGGGCATGACAGCATCGTGTGAGAAGAGAACCAGATGCGTGACACGGTGACCTCACTATCCACTAATTTCAAGTAGATCCTTTGATCCCACTCATCCTCCTTCCCATCAACTGTGAATTGGGAGTAATAATAATACCTTAATGACTTCCTGCCCAGGGGAATTTCTGATATCCAGTGAAAAAGCTATTAGATGAGTGGAGCCATAGGAAAATGAGGGACTATGAAGCAGGTTCAACTCAGCACAAATTCTAATGGAGTTTAACGGTGTTGCTTTCTATTCTGGGGCCCTCGTGACACGGCCCAAGCTACTCTGGATTAGAATTTGCTGGCCAAGTGAGAAATGGAGGAAAATAATACCAAATTGAGTAAGGGGCAGACGGGGCCAGGTAGGGAGAGATAGGTAGGGGGCCATGAGACCAGGCTTACAAAATTAAATGCAGGAGATGAAAGGAAACCAGAGATAAGGGAACAAAGCAGACCATCCTGTCCTAGGCGTCAGAGGTGGGGTTTTGTTATAATAGCTACTTGTGACCAACCAAGAATTACTGGACCCTAAAAAGGAAATAAGCCATTGAAGGTGTGATCACTAGTCCTTATTCAATGGTGCTATCAATAGAGATGTTAAAAAAATTTAGGTTCCCTGGTTAGCTTTCTATAAAAGACCATCTCTAAAAGCCCTCACTGGCAACGCTGTCGGGACCCCTCTCACTCCCGAGAGCTTTTTCTGTATCCTTGCCTCTATCGCTTTACTCACTCTCCTTTGTCCCGAGATTCATTCTTCGACTCCATGAGACAAGAAACTCACTCTCCCGCATCAAAGTGACCATTAATAAGTCTGAAAAAGAGGTTTTTAAAAAACATTTTCTTCTTCCTTCCTCCTTTCTTTTTTTCTTTTAAGATTTTTTTTTTAATTTATTTATTTGACAGAGAGAAACACAGCGAGAGAGGGAACACAAGCAGGGGGAGTGGGAGAGGGAGAAGCAGGCTTCCTGCTGAGCAGAGAGCCCGATGTGGGGCTCGATCCCAGGACCCTAGGATCCTGACCTGAGCCGAAGGCAGACACTTAACAATGGAGCCACCCAGCGCCCCTTCCTTCCTCCTTTCATTTATTCATTTTTTAAATTCGAGTTCAGGTCCCCTGAGTCACAAAAAAGTGGGAAAACACCTCCCATTTATGATCTTCACATCGAAGATGCTGAAGGTCAGCTATAAAGTGACCCAACCAGGAATATGAGCTGCGGCACATTCTCTGAAATGTTCAGGCAGCTGTGGCCTCTGTCCTCGAGTTGGTCTTCACATGACCCCAGCCAAGAAGGCACAGCATAGTCCATTGATGAAGGTCAGCTGCTGATCCCTCGCAGTTCAGGGCCTGAGAAATCTTGAGGTTAAAGGGAAGTTTTAAGAGCAAGTCTCTCTTGATATAGGCAGGGCGCCTACTCATTTCCGCAGGAGTTTAGCTGACTTTTGAGTTGGAGAAAGATCTCACTCAGTGAAGCAGAACTTGGTCAGGCCAGCTTTGTGTCGTTCATGAAGACATAGTATATCATGACGATGTATCGAAGAGCACTGTGAACCCTCCAGAAATGGCACCATGGAAGTGTTCCAAAAGAGGACTCTCTGACTCTCAGCAAGATGTTTTCTGAAATGATCCTGCCGCATCACTATGCAGCCATTGCTACCTACAGTTCTGATGAGGACACTTTCTAGAAGTGTTTCCCTGTTGGGTCCACCTGATATGTAGGATCCCTCCCTCCTTTCTTCCAGGCATGAAATGTCTTTCCTACTGAGAGCGTCTGGCCAGACAACAAAGATTGGGTCATTGTCTGAAGAAGGTGCCCATTAATACCCTTGGAATGATAATGGGGTGGGGGGAAGGCTCTTTAGTCTTGTTTGTATCCATTAGTCCCTTAGCAGGGTGATCTTACAGGAGCCCAAGTCCGTGAGCCACGGTGCTGAGAAGATGAGGGAAAGGGAGGTCCCACAAGGAGGAAAGGTAGCAATATGAAGGGAAGGAGGACAGGGAAGCACCCTGGCTGGGAATTCTGAGCAGCCTGAGGATAACACGCTTAGGAAGGCAGGCTCTGAATGATGGTGTGGCTGTCACAGGTGTTGGGTAAATAGGAGGGCCCCCTTGCAGACAAACATCCCGATAAATGCCTCGAAACAAACTATTGGCATTTTCCCACCAGGACCTTAGTGGACGTTCTTCCTTAAAAGTAGCTCTCAGTGAAAACGCTGCCTGTTTTCCTTAAAGGAACCAACAGAGGGCGCTGTCACCCAACAAAGCTACGTTCCAGTCCCACCAAACCATTTTCCAAGCCTGTAGGTCATCCCCTTCCGCTCTAGTCTCTGAAAACTCATCTTCTTGAGCAATTCTAGACTGAATTCTTTTTTTTTTTTTTTCAGCTTCCTGCTCAGCTGTGGTGGAGATGTTTGTTTACAACAGGATCGCCGCTGAACATATGCTCTATGAACCGGGTAATTCAACATCCTGGTTGAGCCCAAAGAAACACAGGACAGTTTGGGTAGCATTATTTTGTGGCAAGGAGAATGCGTGAGTTCTTGTGTTTAGAAGACCACATATGCAAACACTTTGAGGATGTAAAGGGAATTCGGATAGTGGGGGAGGTGGAACAGTTAGGTCATGCATCCTCAGAAACAAAGGAAGCTGACACACGCACACTCACACACACCACTCACCCATGCAGGCACACACGTGGGATCTTCTGAGGGGACCCGATAGGCAAGGGACTTCAGTTCACCACCGCCTCATCAGGGCCTGGCATCTGTGCCCTATAAATATCTTTGAATCATAACGGAAATATTTAATATCAAAATGTGTTGAGAAGTTCAGTTCACTGGCTGTTTAGTTTATGCAGCTCTAAATAACGTTTCACTGTTTTAACTGATTTTTAGCTCCGCTGACTGAATCAGCTCTTTGTTTGGAAATCACATAAATACAGGGATAGAGTCCATAAATACATTGACCAAACACTAACTGCCCTTTTCCCCTCAGCTTTCCTGAAAGCCTCCCATTCTCCGTATATGACTTTCTTCCTTAAGAGTGCCTTTGGAGGCTGGTTCCTGGGAGCCTCTCCCGGGCTGGGAGGAAGCCAGTGTTTCCTCTTGGGTTCCTGAGGGGGGAGGGGGGATCCAACTTCCTGAGGGTCTCAATCTGCTCCTCTGCTTAGTCCTTTTCCTCTCAGCTTCTCCCCTCCAGGGCAGACCCCAAGGAAATGGCACAGTGAATTTTCTGTCCTTCCTCTGCCTGGAGCACCTTGTAAGTCCTGAGGCTTTTATTTCAAGATATTTAAAATGGGTCTATTAGAAATGGAAAGCAATGACAAAATGGGGCTGAGAATACAATGTCACAATTCAGATACTCACCTTTTATGAATTAAATGCCTAAAACATGAAAAGTGCAATGCAGCATAATTGTGTCAAAGCATAATTAAACTATTCACAAATGACCATAACTCATAATGCAGAGCAGGCAGGTTTCAGAAGTTGCAGAAGAGGTCTTTCACGCAAGCCCCGTGAGTTTTGTCCAGGAACACACACCCTCATTCGGCCATGACATCAGAGGTCTAAGTCCTTGGCCCTTTGTCCTCCACCTGAGTAGGGAAGGTCATTTGGAAAGTGGACATGTGGGAAAGGCCTTCCGGAGACTGTGTGCAATGTGGACTGCAATGGAGAGAGAGAGATATGGGGGATTTATTTGGAGATAATGGCGGCCATCTGGACCGAGGCCCCAAAATAAAGCCATAAAAATGGTGATGATGAGATGAAAGGGACTAACAGAGGTATTTTGAAGGGAGAATCTCCTTGTTTTTCTTTTATCTATGTGAAGTAACAGAAACAAACAGAATTAATAGAGGAATTTTTATCTATTCCTTTATTTTTAATGAGCAAAAAGAATTAATCTACAGCTTCCGAAAGCTTCCAGAAACTGGTGACCTGCCTCAAGGTACTGTTTTCCATTTCTCAGGAGAAGAGAGATTTTTACTCGGGCGGACAGCTTGCCAAATGACTATTCCTCCAGGAATGCACATTTGTGTATTTTTCCCCCATACATGTTTTTCCTCAAAATGTCCAGGCAGGAGCCAGTGGGAGACAATGTGTCCCAGAGTAGCTGATGTTGCCAACAAATGTCATTTCCTTTCTTGTGTCCTTTCAGACCATGCTCTGGATGGTGGGAAGACTTGGAGGAGTCACCACTGCAATGCTTTCCATCATTCCTGTGTTGCACAGGAACGGGGAACTCATCCAGAAAAGGGAGAGTGGACCTCAGTTCTCAGTTTAGAGGTCATGTTGATGTAGTTTTGGAATATAGGTGAGGTTTGGTGGGGTGGGGTCCGGAGCCAAGAAATAATTCTTGAGACATCTTTGGTGCAAAATGGTGGTTTTATTAAAGCCTGGGGACAGGACCCATGGGCAGAAAGAGCAACCTGGCGTTGTGAGGAGGGATTGATTATATACTATGGGGCTGGGGGAGGTAAGGAAAAAGGGAGGTGTCCAAAAGGACTTTCATTGTCCCAAAGGACTTCCATATGCTAAAGAAGACCATCAGGACCCTGGAGGCCTTGCTACTATCGAGCCAAGTATGTTTTTCCCTCTAGCAAAGCATTAACATTAAGATATTTGGAAGTTTCCTGGAGGAATGTCACACATATCCCACCCAAAAGGGGGAGGGAGGTTGTGGGGTGTCAGCTCGTGCTTTGTCCTCAGCTAGCCTTCTGCTCCCATGTCAGTGAGGCAGCAGGGGTGGAGCCCTGAGGAGGGAGGTAGGGCTCCTCAAAGGATGGCCAAGGGCCCTCCTCAATGACCAGAGCTTTGTTCCCCACCAGGGGAAGGGCCAGCCTACTTAAATCCCACCTCAGCTACTTCGCCTAGAGAACCTCAGTGTCACCAACTGAAAAAGTAATAATAATGCGCCAGGCTTATGGATTGAGATTGTGATTTTTTCTGTGTGTTTTGCTTTGTTACATGTTTGCTTTGCAAGAGATAAGAAACAAAGAGGAGTTCCCCCCCCCCCCCCCCGCATCCTAAGAGAGTAGTCAAGCCTTCATCTTTGGAGTCAGGGAGGGACCCCCAGGGGTTCCTTCATGGTCTCTGTGTCTTAGAACCAGAGAGAGACTTCGGGAGCTGCGGTCAAGCAGGTTTCCATTTGAGGGGCTAGCCCATGTGAGGGGGAGAAGCAAGGGGCCCAGGGGAGAGAAGACAGGCCTCCCAGGGACTGCGGAGGGCACTGGGCTTTTGGGGGGTTTTTAAAAATGGAAGTCTGTGTTCTGTTAGCACACTGCTTGCTGAGACACGTGTGGGATTTCTGCAGGGGTTGAGAATGGAAGCAGGAGAAGGAAGCTAAAGAGCAATGGTCTTAGAGACTGAGGCTAAACATCCCTACTTCCCTTAGCTCAGCGGAAGTGAAGCCACCCAACTGTCTTGATTTCAAATGGGTCACGCTTTAGTGGTAATCAGGAAGGATTCATGTCTAGAGCTCCTGTTTTCCAAATGTAGGCTCTTTGGATTCTTGTCTGATTCCAGGAAGGGAGAGAGATCCTCAAAATATGATTGAGGTTGCATTTCCTGTCAACTTTAAACAAATAAGTGTAGAGGAGGGAGGAATTTCCTTCTTTCCCCCCATGGTTCTTCTAGCTGGTTTAGGAATTACTTTGTTATGAGACAGATTAACAGGAGGGAAAAAAAAAAAAAAACCTACAAAGTTTTATGTGCACATGGAGCCCCAATAATAAAATTGAGACCCAAAGAAATGACCAAGGCAGGTACTTGTATACATTTTAGACAAAGAGACAGTACATTTGTGAGGAATTGACAAGATAAAGAACACAGGGGTTTGGGAGCGTTAATTCATAAGGAATTCTAAGAATATAGGCTGAGGCGATAAGAAAAAAAATAAGATTTGTTTCTATAGCTTTCTTACCGTTAAAATGTCTATCTCTGTGATAAGGATGTCTTTTTACTTCTTAGTACAGGGAGGATATTTTTCAAATGAAAGATCTGTTTCCTACTTTCAGGGGGACAGAGGAGGGTCTGAGTGTCCTTGTTCCAGCTGTTTCCCAAGCAGCGTCAATGATAAATAATCAGCATGCCATCGTGGCACATCTGGGGGCAGCCTGCCCTGTGCCCTTATAGTTCCCTCCTCTGAAACTTCCCTGGAAGTTCTACATCCTAAAAGCTGAGCTGGTGACAGTGGAGGGAGAAATCGAGTCTGTAAACGAGTGATAGGAAATCTGCAAAAGACAAAAAGAACGTAGATTAGAATGAAGATGAATATTCCATTCTCACATTTCCCCATATCCCATTAAACTAGTCCCCTGACCCCGGAAACAGATCAGTCTAATAGAATGCCCATGCTTTACTTACCTGATGAAAAATACTCATTCTTTCTTGTAACAGATTTAAGTTAGGTATTCCTTGTCCCATTTTCTTTACATAGAAGCAACATGTTTGACCACTGATTATATAAGGTCCTCCTTGCTGGGTGGCCAGTGTACCTAGGGCACAACAATGTTAACTTCTGCCTGGAGTATTCTGAAAGTTTGAGTTGTGGTATTAAACTCTTGTTCCATTACCATAGAGAGATTTAGGATTGCCATTTCTAAATCATAATCTCCAAAACTTGGGAATAAAACCCTTAATGCTGAATAAAACTTGGAATTGTGATATATTAGTGGATTTTCTATGATTTATCAATGGGTGTGTTTATTTATTTATTTTTATTTTTAAGATTCTATCCATTTAACAGAGAGAGAGAACACAAGCAGAGGGAGCAGGAGAGGGAGAAGCAGGCTCCACACTGAACAAGGAGCCCGCCGCAATGTGGGGCTCAATCCCAGGAACCTGGGATCATGACCTGAGCCAAAGGCAGATGCTTAACCAACTGAGCCACCCGGGTGTCCCTGGAACCTATAATTTTCAAAGTGTGGAGCATTCCATGATCTTTGCCATTGATAATGGTCCATACATCTCCATATTTCACATGGTCCTGTCAGCCTATGAGAGCAGAACAGGTTGTAAAATAGCTTATTTAGGAGGCCTGTTGTTTGGTTCTGGCAGCTATAAAACTTAGCTTTGTCACCTAGCCAAGTAAGTTCAGAATTTTGGTCCACCCAAATAGTCTGTGGTATTGTGTAATCTAACAAGGGGAGCAGCTGAAATACCCCATGTTGTTCAGGGATGCTATAGAATGCATTTGGTGATTTGGCAAACTTCTATTTTTAATCTCATTGCCAAGTTTGAAGATGCCATTTTCAGCATTAAACCACAGGGTTTGGTTGCAGTATAGTCTTGGTATATCTCCCGGGAGAAGTCCAGTGGCATATCTGTTTTCAGTGCAAAGGGAAAAATTATTTCTACCCTGACAAGGGATAGTCCTTGAGCTTCTGTAGAAGATTTCCAGGGTCCAAGTGACTCACCAGGGAAAAACCACCTACTTGCAAGAACTTCAAAAATACCTGGTCTCCTGGTAGAAATGGGTGCCAAGCCTCATCAGTTGGTGGAGGCCATGCCTCTTTTACCCATTGATGATGTACTTCCAGTAGACTAGTTAGTTCTTGTATATAGTTAGTCATAGCATCAGATGGTTCACTTAATCCCTGAATGAAAGATTTAGAGATGCCAGTAGGCATTTGATGACAAAACATCATTTCAAAAGGGGTCAATCCATGTCTCCTATTTGGGGTATTCTGGATCTTAAAAAGGGCCAAGGGCAATGTTTGTGGCCACTTAAGTCCAGTTTCTTGACAAATCTTTTACGTCTAGATTTTTACATTCCGCTTGCCCTGATGATGGAGGGTGACATGGAGTATGACATTTTAATGAGTACCCCGTAGTTCTTGCAAGTAGGTGGTTTATCTCTGCTGTACAGTGAGCTCCCCAGTCTGACTCAATCCAGAAAGGAATGCCCACACCAGGAGTAATCTCAGGTACTAATTTCTTCACCACCTTTGTGGGCATCAGCACATCTGGTCGGATCGCATTCCATCCATCCACTAAACATGCAGACAACAACTAAATTGTAAGACTCACCCCAGGCTGGGGGCAAATCTATAAAATCCATTTGGAGTGCTGCAAAGGGTGGTGTGGGCCTGGGAGGACTTCTTGGGGGTATGTTGATTTCTTCTAGAAATGTGGTGAGACTTAACACAGGGAGAGAGTTTGGTTAGAAATTTTGTGGACACCTGGGCAAAACTGATTGTCTTTTAGTTCCTTAAGTATCCTCTGTTTGCACTTATGTCCCATCTGGTGGAAGATAAGTACAAGCCCAAAAGTTGGAAAAAAAGTGGCTACAGAAAATCTCTTTGGCGCAATGTATAATCCATCTGATAACTGTTCGGCCCCTTTTGTCTCCAAGTGTCCTTTTCAGACTGTGGGCCATTTGCCTCATAATTAATCATATCAGTGAGAGATAAAAGTAGTTAAAAAGTGGGTGGGGAAGGGATAAAGGAGTCTGTTTAGGGTTGCATACTTGGCAGCCCTGTCAGCCCTATTGCTCACTAAAGATAAAACATTAGTTTCTTCAGCATCGGGCTGGGCAGTGAACAATGTGATTTTAGAAGGGAGGTGAATATCTTGTAATACGTCAGCAGTTATGTGCTCATTAGCCACTGGAGTGCCCATAAGCAGTTAAGAATTCATGGGATTTCCAAACTGTGCCAACAGCATGGCAGTGTCCAAAAGCATATTTGTGTAAATTTCTGTGTAAGTAGGAGCAGTGTTTCCTTCTGGCAATGTGCAAGCTCTAGTAAGAACCGTGAATTCAGCCACTTGGGCTATTTTACAGTGGGCAATGAATATGCATCCTGTGTTTTATGTTGGAAAATGATGGCTTCATGAGTAATTATGTGTCCCTGGAAATTTTGTTTACAGGAGCCATCCCCAAATAAAAGTGAGCTTGCATTGTCTGGAGGGATGTCTGAGAGGTGGTCTTCTGACTTTGAGACCATATGTATAGCTGTAAGGCGATCACAGGGAACAGAGCGGGGCTCCCATCATCAGAGAGGGCTGGTCAAGCAGCTGGATGCCAAGTGTTACAACGATGGAAGATGATGGAAGGCTTAGTCAAAAGAGCTTGTTCATAAGTAGTCTGTCACCATGCAGAGAAGCACTGTGTCTTATGAATGTGAAGAGAGCAGACGCCGTGTGGGAAACACACAGGTGAATGGAGGAGCCTGTCAATCAAGGTGGCGGCTGTGGCCTTGCCCATAAGCATGGGGGCATATGATGCCACAGGATCTAATTGGCATGAGAAATAGGCTCTAGGCCAGATCTAGGAGGTTGCCCTGGAATGCCATTATTTTCATGGCAGTATTAATGAGAAGGTGGGTCAAAATTAAGTAAGCTATGAGCTGGGGGCGTGGACAGAGATCATTTTAAGGTTTCAAAGGAGGTTAGTGCCCTGGAAGTCCAGGAAATAGGCTCGGAGATGATATCTAAAGGAAGAGCATATAGGTTTAACAAAAACTGCAAAACTTTAACAAAAACTGCAAAATTAGGAATCCCCTGGCCATCGTAGCCAGTGGCCCTAAACATTTACATAACTATTTCTTTGTTTTACTAGAGGGAAAATTGACTCAAGACATTTTGGATTTAGCTTTTGAAAGCCCTGAGATAATTCATTCTTATGTAAACAAAAAACACTTGTCTACAAACACTGAAGTTTAGATCTGGAGGCTTAATAGCCCCTGTGCAGTTGGCCATGGAAAGAACACAGGAGTAGCTCTATTTTTTTCTTTTTTAATTTTTTAAATTTTATTATGTTATGTTAGTCACCATACAATACATCATTAGTTTTTGATGTAGTGTTCCATGATTCATTGTTTTCATATAACACCCAGTGCTCTATGCAGTACATGCCCACCTTAATACCCATCACCGGGCTCACCCATCCCCCCACGCCCCTCCACTCTAAAACTCTCAGTTTGTTTCTTGGAGTCCACAGTCTCTCATGGTTCACCTCCCCCTCCGATTTCCCCCCCTTCATTTTTCCCTTCTTTCTCCTAATGTCCTCCATGCTATTCCTTATGTTCCACAAATAAGTGAAACCATATGATAATTGACTTTCTCTGCTTGACTTATTTCACTTAGCATAATCTCCTCCAGTCCCATCCATGTTGATATAAAAGTTGGGTATTCATCCTTTCTGATGGCTGAGTAATATTCCATTGTATATATGGACCACATCTTCTTTATCCATTTGTCTGTTGAAGGGCATCTCCACTCTTTCCACAGTTTGGCTATTGTGGACATTGCTGCTATGAACATTGGGGTGCATGTGGCCCTTCTTTTCACTACATCTGTGTCTTTGGGGTAAATACCCAGTAGTGCAATTGCTGGGTCATAAGGTAGCTCTATTTTTAATTTTCTGAGGCACCTCCACACTGTTTTCCAAAGTGGCTGTACCAACTTGCATTCCCACCAACAGTGTAAGAGGGTTCCCCTTTCTCCACAATCTCTCCAACATGTGTTGTTTCTTGCCTTGTCAATTTTTGCCATTCTAACTGGTGTAAGGTGGTATCTCAATGTGGTTTTGATTTGAATTTCCCTGATGGCTAATGATGATGAACATTTATTCATGTGTCTGTTAGCCATTTGTATGTCTTCTTTGGAGAAGTGTCTGTTCATGTCTTCTGCCCATTTTTTGACTAGATTATTTGTCTTTTGGGTGTTGAGTTTGAGAAGGTCTTTATAGATCTTGGATACCAGCCCTTTATCTGTAGGGTCATTTGCAAATATCTTCTCCTATTCTGTGGGTTGCCTCTTAGTTTTGTTGACTGTTTCCTTTGCTGTGCAGAAGCTTTTTATCTTGATGAAGTCCCAAAAGTTCATTTTCGCTTTTGTTTCCCTTGCCTTTGGAGAAGTGTCTTGAAAGAAGTTGCTGTGGCCGATGTCGAAGAGGTTACTGCCTATGTTCTCCTCTAGGATTTTGATGGATTCCTGTCTCACATTGAGGTCTTTCATCCATTTTGAGTTTATCTTTGTGTATGGTGTAAGAGAATGGTCGAGTTTCATTCTTCTGTATATAGCTGTCCAATTTTCCCAGCACCATTTATTGAAGAGACTTTTTTCCACTGCATATTTTTTCCTGCTTTGTTGAAGATTATTTGACCATAGAGTTGAGGGTCCATATCTGGGCTCTCTATTCTGTTCCATTGGTCTATATGTCTGTTTTGTGCCAGTACCATGCTGTCTTGGTGATCACTGCTTTGTAATATAGCTTGAAATCAGGCAATGTGATGCCCCCAGCTTTGTTTTTCTTTTTCAACATTTCCTTGGTGATTCAGGGTCTTTTCTCATTCCGTACAAATTTTAGGATTCTTTGTTCCAGCACTTTGAAAAATGTCACTGGAATTTTGATTGGGATGGCATTGAAGGTATAGATTGCTCTGGGCAGCATAGACATTTTAACAATGCTTATTCTTCCGATCCATGAGCATGGAATGTTTTTCCATCTTTTTGTGTCTTCTTCAATTTCTTTCATGAGTGTTCTGTAGTTCCTAGAATATAGATCCTTTACCTCTTTGGTTAGGTTTATTTCAAGGTATCTTACGGTTTTTGGTACTATTGTAAATGGAATCGATTCTCTAATTTTTTTTTCTACAGTTACATTGTTAGTGTATAAGAAATCAACTGATTTCTATGCGTTGATTTTGTATCCTGCCACATTACTGAATTGCTATATGAGTTCTAGTAATTTGGGGGTGGAGTCTTTTGGGTTTTCCACATAAAGTATCATGTCATCTTCAAAGAGAGAGAGTTTGACTTCTTCTTTGCCAATTTGAATAAATTTTACTTCTTTTTGTTGTCTGATTGCTGTTGCTAGGACTTCTAGTACTATGTTGAATAATAGTGGCAAGAGTGGGCATCCTTGTCATGTTCCTGATCTTAAAGGAAAGGCACTCAGCTTTTCCCCATTGAGAATGATATTTGCTGTGGGTTTTTCATAGATGGATTTTATGAAATTGAGGAATGTTCCCTCTATCCCTATACTCTGAAGAGTTTTAATCAGGAAAGGATGCTGTATTTTGTCAAATGCTTTTTCTGCATAAATTGAGAGGACCATATGGTTCTTCTCTCTCCTCTTATTAATGTATTCTGTCACATTGAATGGTCTGCGAATGTTGAACCACCCTTGCATCCCACAGATAAATCCCACTTGGTTGTGGTGGATGATCCTTTTAATGTACTGTTGGATCCTATTAACTAGGATTTTGTTGAGAATTTTGGCATCCATATTCATCAGGGATATTGGTCTGAAATTCTCCTTTTTGAAGGGGTCTTTGCCTGGTTTGGGGATCAAGGTAATGCTGGCCTCATAGAATGAGTCTGGAAGCTTTCCTTCTGTTTCTTTTTTTTGAAACAGCTTTAGGAGAATAAGTAGTATTTCTTCTTTGAATGTTTGGTAGAATTCCCCAGGGAATCCATCAGACTTTTGTTTTTGGGGAGGGTTTTGATCACTGCTTCAATCTCGTTACTGGTTATTGGTCTATTCAGGTTGTCAATTTCTTCCTGTTTCAGTCTTGGTAGTTTACAGGTTTCCCAGAAGGCATCCATTTCTTCCAGGTTGCTTAATTTATTGGCATGTAGTTGTTGATAATAATTCCTAATAATTGTTTCTATTTCCTTGGTATTAGTCGTTATCTCTCCCTTTTGTTCATAATTTTATTAATTTGGGTCCTTTCTCTTTTCTTTTGGATAAGTCTGGGCAGTGGTTTATCGATCTTATTAATTCTTTCAAGGAACCAGCTTCTAGTTTCGTTGATCTAATCTACTGTGTTTCTGGTTTCTAATTCATTGATCTCTGCTCTAATCTTAATTATTTCTCTTCTAATGCATGGCTCAGGCATCATTTGTTGCTTTTTCTCCAGTTCTTTAAGGTGTAAAGTTAGTTGGTGAATTCAGGACTTTTCTATGTTTTTGACTGAGGCTTGGTTGACTATGTATTTCCCCTTTGCAGTATCCCATAGGTTTTGGATTGATGAGTTTTCATTCTCATTGATTTCCATGAATTGTTTAAGTTCTTCTTTGATTTCCTGGTTGACCCAAACATTCTTGAGCAGAATGGTCTTTAGAGTCCAAGTGTTTGAATTTCTTCCAATTTTTTTCTTGTGATTGAGTTCCAGTTTTAAAGCATTATGGTCTGAGAATATGCAGGGAATAATCTCAGTCTTTTGGAATCAGTTGAGACCTGATTTGTGACCCAGTATGTGGTCTCTTCTGGAGAAAGTTCCATGTGTGCTCAAGAAGAATGAGTATTTTGTTGTTTTAGGGTGGAATGTTCTGTATGTATCTATGAGGTCCATCTGGTCCAGTGTGTCATTCAAAGCTCTTGTTTCTTTGTTGATTTTCTGCTTAGATGATCTGTCTATTGCTGAGAGTGGAGTGTTGAGGTCTCCTACTATTAACATATTATCAATATGACTCTTTATTTTGGTTAACAGTTGGCTTATGTAGATGGCTGCTCCCATGTTGGGGGCATAGATATTTACAATTGTTAGATCTTCTTGTTGGATAGACCCTTTAAGAATGATATAATGTCCTTCTGTGTCTCTAACTACAGTCTCTAGCTTAAAATCTAATTTGTCTTATATGAGAATTGCTACCCCAGCTTTCTTTTGAGGTCCATTGGCATGAATGATGGTTCTCCATCCCTTCACTTTCAATCTGGATGTATCTTTAGGTTCAAAATGAGTCTCTTGTAGACAGCATATGGATGGATCCTGTCTTTTTAGCCAATCTGCAACCCTGTGCCGTTTTATGGGAGCATTTAGGCCATTCACGTTGAGAGTGATTATTGAAAGATATGATTTTATTGTCATCATGTTGCCTGTGAAGTCCTTGTTTCTATAGATTGTCTCTGTAAATTTCTGTTCTATATCACTCTTGGGGTAGTTCTCCTTTTATAGAACCCCCCCCTTAATATTTCTTGCAGGGCTGGCTTAGTGGTCACATATTCTTTCAGTTTCTGCCAGTCCTGGAAGCTCCATCCATTCTAAATGACAGCCTTGCCGGATAAAGTATTCTTGGCTGCATGTCCTTCTCATTTAGTACCCTGAATATGTCTTGCCAGGCCTTTCTGGCTTGCCAGGTCTCTGTGGATAGGTCTGACGTTATTCTGATGTTCCTCCCTCTGTACGTGAGGAATCTCTTCCCACTAACTGCCCTTAAGATGGTTTCCGTGGTTCTAAGATTTGCGAGTTTTACTTTTACATGCCGGGGTGTTGGTCTGTTCTCCTTGATCTTGGAAGGGGTCCTCTCTGCCTCTAGGACACAAATACTTGTTTCATTCCCCAAGTTAAGGAAGTTCTCAGCTATGATTTGCTCAAATCTATCTTCTAGTTCTCTTTCTCTCTACACCCCCTCAGGGATCCCAATAATTCTGACATTGGCACGTTTCATGGCATCACTTATTTCTCTAATTTTGTTTTCATGGATTTTAAGTTGTTTGTTCCAGGCCTCCCCCTGTTCCTTCTTTTCTATCAGTTTGTCTTCCAGATCACTAATTTGTTCTTTTGCCTCGTTTACCTAGCTGTTAGAGTATCTAGATTAGATTGGACCTCATTGATAGCATTTTTAAGTTCTGCCAGATCAGCTCTCATTTCTGCCCTTAGAGACTCTATGTGGCCATAAATCGATTTCTCCATTCTAGCTATTATCTTCAAACTGTTACCCTGAGGTCTATTTCCGACATCTTGCTTATATCTACATCCATTTATAAATCTGGCAGAAGTCACAGTCTCTGAGTCTTTCCTATTTTGGGGGTTCCTCCTCTTAATCATTCTGTTGACGGGTGGATGAGGGAATGTACAGAGTCCAAATTATTGACCAGAACCCAAGCAAGATGCACCTGTTTTATAGGGACCTTAGGGTTGTCAGCCTCTTGTTCTTCCAGCCTATCTTCTGGGGGAGGGGCCTGCTGCACTGTTACTCAGGCAACCCTGTTTGGGCAGAGTTGCCCTGCCCCCTGTGGGGGGGGGACGGGCTCAGTGAAAACTGGTTTTTTGGAGCTTTTGTTCTCTGGGGCTTTCCCTGGCAGCTTTCTGCATCTCTTCCGAGAATCAGAGTAGAAGTGATCATTTCCAAGCCTCTGCCTCAGAGCAGAGACATTGCAGTCTGTTCTTCAGTGAGTTCTCCAGGCCACACTGTCTCCGTTTCTGTCGGTGCTGCTAAAACCACAGTGTCCTGGGTTGTGCACCCCACAGCAGCACCCTCAGTCCTTGCTTCCAGGTCTGGGCACGTCTCTGCCCTTTGTGCTTCTAAAACCGCCAGCTGCCCCCCTATTTACATGCATGCCCCTGCAGCTCCAGGTTTCAGTACGGGGTACTGCCCTAAACTTCTTTCCCCGCCACTACTGGTCTGCAAGTCTGTGCCTGGATTTTGTGCTCCTGTGTTATTTCACCTTCCCAGCTCAAGCGCTTATGGCAGCTTCCTCCCCCTTCCATTTATCTTCTGATATCTGCCCACGGAATCACGGCTCCCCGCTTCATACCTCGACACCAGCCACTGGCAATATTCTGTTTGTAGAGATCTAGATATATCTTCTTACATCTCAAGCTGATTTCATGGATGTTCAGAGTGGTCTGGTAGATATCCAGCTCAATTCCAGGGACCGGTTGAAATAGGATCCCCTACTCCTCTGCCATCTTTGCCCTCCCTGTTTTTTTTCTTTTTGAAGAGCCTCCGTACTGTTTTCCAAAGTGGCTGTACCAGCTTGCATTCCCACCAACAGTGTAAGAGGGTTCCCCTTTCTCCACATCCTCACCAACATTTGTTGTTTCCTGCCTTGTTAAATTTTGCCTTTCTAATCATGGAACACTACATCAAAAACTAATGATGTACTGTATGGTGACTAACATAACATAATAAAAAAATTTTTTTTGCCTTTTTGACTGGTGTGAGGTGGTATCTCATTGTGGTTTTGATTTGTATTTCCCTGATGTGTCTGTTTTTCATGTGTCTGTTGGCCACTTGTATGTCTTCTTTGGAGGAATTTCTGTTCATGTCTTCTGCCCATTTCTTGACTGAATTATTTGTTTTTTGGGTGTTGAGTTTGAGAAGTTCTTTATAAGTCTTAGATACCAGCCCTTTATCTGTACTGTCATTTGCAAATATCTTCTCCCATTCCATGGGTTGCCTCTTAGTTTTGTTGACTGTTTCCTTTGCTGTGCAGAAGCTTTTTATCTTGATGAAGTCCCAAAAGTTCATTTTTGCTTTTGTTTCCCTTGCCTTTCGAGACATGTCTTGAAAGAAGTTGCTATGACTGATGTCGAAGCGGTTACTGCCTATGTTCTCCTTTAGGATTTTGATGGATTCCTGTCTCACATTGAGGTCTTTCAACCATTTTGAGTTTATCTTTGTGTATGGTGTAAGAGAATGGTCGAGTTTCATTCTTCAGTATGTAGACTATGTACTCTGGGAAAAAAACTGAGTGTTTCAGAGGGGAGGGGGTGGGAGGGATGGGGTAGCCGGTGATGGGTATTAAGGAGGGCATGTGTTGTGATGAGCACTGGGTGTTATATGCAACTATTGAATCATGGAACACTACATCAAAAACTAATCATGTACTATATGGTGGCTAACTGAACATAATAAAAAAAAAGTAAGAGAACACAGGAGTCTAGATGGGCTCCGTGCTTAGTCTGATTACAGAGTAACAGGTCCTCAATGTGTTGCATCAGTGTGGAAGCTTGGGCAAAGTTTATAAATCTAGATTGGCTTTAAGCACTTGGAAAAATATTGAAGGAAATTCATAATATCCTTGGGGGTATGTGAGTTCATGTTCATTATCTCCCTTTAAATGGGAATGCAAAAAGAAACTTGGACTCAGGGTACAATGGGCTTGAAAAGAAAGTTGAGCAGAGGTCAATTACTATAAGCCAGGCTTTGTCAGCAGGAATGATGTAAGAATGTCAGCAGGATTTGGGACCAGAAGGAGCCAAGGAATTATAAAACAGTTTATGGCCCTCAGGTCCTGTACAAATTTGGTCTCCCTCTGACTCAGATTTGCCTTCTTTCTTCACTGGCAAGATCGGGGTGTTGCAGGGTGAGATAGTAAAGACAAGAACGCCCTATTTCAAGAGGGAGTCTATTATAGGGTTAATTCTTTGCTGTGCATCTCTGGAGAGAAGGTAGTGAGCTACTGATGAAAATGGTTTATTTCTTTTCTAAGAAATGCACATAAGCTCTGCACTCTGTAACAATCCAACTTCTTTTGCGTGTGTGGCCCAAAGGCTTGATTGGGACATCTATTACAGACTCATCCTCAGAGGAATTTTGATCAGAATGAGTTTCCAATAAAAAAAAAAAATCAGGAAACTTGGGGTCTGGTCTAATGGTAGAGAACTAAAAAAGCTTTCTCATTGTGATTTATAGTGGCATTTAATTTACTCAACAAATCTCCACCAAGAAGGTTTCCTGGTGAACAACTGGAAATTAGAAAGGCAAGGTGAGTGTTAAGAGGCTGGGCTGGGATATGGGCAACAAGACAGGCTGCCCTCAGCCTGCAACAGCCTGCTTAGAATCAGAAGCGACAGCTAGAGATAAATGCTCTGAGTGGATGGGGGAGAGATTTGTACCAGTGTCAGTGAAGAACTCCAGTTCCTGCTCCTCCATTTTAAGTTTTATGGTAGATCTGGGTGTGGCTGAGGAGCAGTTGACCCTGTTATTTAAGGGGGGACTGTCCCTCGGGGGGAAAAAAGGAATTTTCAAAGGGTTGTAGGATTTAGGAGAATTGCTTTCTAAACCTTCCTTTTTCTTAAGTGCAGGACAGTTTCTCTTCCAATGTCCTGTGTTTCTTTGGGAGACAATAGAGAGACCTCTGAGTGGCCTCTGAGTTATTCTCAGAGTCATGCTTTGCCTTTCTGAAGATTCAAGTCACAAAGCAGGAGTTGAAACTCATATGTGGAATATAAGAAATACTGCAGAGGACCATAAGGGGAGGGAGAGAAAACTGAATGGGAAGAAATCAGAGAGGGAGCCAAACCATGAGAGATTCTTGACCCTGGGAAACAAACTGAGGGTTGCTGGAGGGGAAGTGGGTGGGGGGATGGGGTAACTGGGTGATGGGCATTAAGGAGGGCACATGATGTGATGAGCACTGGGTGTCATACGCAACTAATGAATCATTGAACACTACATCTGAAACTAATGATGTACTATATGTTGGTTAATTGAATTTAAATTTAAAAAAAACAAAAAATTAAAAACAAAACAAAACAAAAAACAAAGCAAGAGTTGTTACTTTTAGTTCCTTTCCCCTCTGCTGTCCAGCAAGCTATTTTCAAAGAACGGGGTAGCTGCCTCCTTATTATGCTGACTGGTTGCCCTGTCCCACTGATCATATTATTGTGGATTTGTTTTTTTATACTGGGGAGGCAATTTCCCACTAAAGCAGAAATTAGAAGATTTCTATGTTCTGGGGCTTCCGCATTTAATGCAGTGTGCCTTTGAAAAACTTGTATAAGATATTCAACAAAGGCTTTTGGGCATTCCCTTTCTTTCAGCATGTACATTTCAACCTTAGACTAGTTTACTTTGGGAGGAAAGGCTTCCTTTATCCTTCCGATTAGCCCTTGAATATCAGCTTCTAGTTGAGCCATCTCCTGATCAGTCCTAGGAGGGCCGGAGAGAGGCTCTGGCTATCTGTTGCCCCTGTGGGGGCTGTTTTCTCCAGGGGGCCCTCTGGCCTGATAAACATTGTATAATCATGGGCTGAAAGAATGCCCCTTAGCAGCCAAGCAAGGTCTCTGTGAGTGGGGTTGTAAATAACTGCTCATCTTTCTAATTCCTCTCTAAACTTGGTAGAATCCTTGGGACACGAGTTCTTTGTGGTGGGAGTTCAGGGTACACCTGTAAAGACATTGCCCAGGAATGCCTGAAACTCTCAGAGCTTGATTTCAAGGCCCTGGAAAATAAGAGGAATTAAAAGGCGTGGCACACAAGCTTTATCACCCTTCCTGGGTGCTCTTACTAGATTTGCTTCCTGACATTCAGCATTTACACAAGCAACCTGGATTCCCAGAGCCTGGAGATCAGGCAGAAGTGCTCTCTGTAAATCTTGTAAAGAAAGGGAAGTTAAAGTAGGCAGGTGGTTCTTCAAGGGTTCTTTTGGGGCAGTTGGCGTTTTAGGATTTAAGGAAATTAGCTGAGGAGCCGGCGTTGGGTTTTGAAGGAGGAGGCCTAGACCAGGGGCCCAGGGATACAGAAGGTCTTCTGAAGGGTCAGGGACAGGGAGGTGGGAATAAAGAGGAGTGTAAGAAGCGGGATTTATGTCAGATTTGGTTTTTGATTCTTGTTCTAAGTCTGACTTCTATTCTTTCGTTTTATGAAGGGATTCTCTAAGGCTAGCCATTATACTTTTTTATATCTTCCTTTCAATTACATCTTCCCATAAATATCAATAAAGCAGCTGTTTGGAATGAGAGCTCTCTAAAATTTTTTTTGGATATAGAAGTTTTTTTAATTCAAAAGATCCATCATCTGGCCATTGATGAATGGGATCCCCATTAGTATACTTATTCCACTAGTGAGTGAATCCAATAAGCCTCTTATGGAAAGACCTGGAAGCAACTTCCCAGGCTTAGAATAAAACTTTACCATGGACACAAGAGGTGTCCCTGGGGGGACGCCTGGGTGGCTCAGTTGGTTAAGCATCTGCTTTCGGCTCAGGTCATGATCCCAGAGTCCTGGGATCTCTGCCTGCCGCTCCCCCTGCTTGTGTGCTCTCAGTCTCTCTCTCTGACCGATAAATAAATAAAATCTTTAAAAAAAAAAAAAAAAAGAGGTGTCCCTGGAGAGGGCATAAATGATGCAGCCCCGTGATCCAAAGTTTACTCCCAAGAATAGTGTAAGAAAGCAAAGACCTCTGTTGTATAGGCAGTGAGGATGATTTGGTCTGTGGTATCTCCTATCTCCCACAAATGTGAGATGCTTCCAGCCACAGATCTGCTCATCTGTCACCAGGCAGGCGCTACCGGAATGGGACTTTTCAGCACTAACAAGCAAGGACAACAAAGGCCCCTTCTGGGGTCGGACCTCTTCTGGCCAATTCTCCTGACAGCCGGCATGACCAGACAAAGACTGTACTGATCTACTTGACTGGCCAACAGGTACATCCACCCTGGTCAGTTCACCCCCCAGATGGTAGAGAACGGAGCGAATAGTCTCACTGGTCACAAAGCCACACTCTTAGGACATAGAACAAGACAAGAGGAAAAACCGCATCCTGTTTTGACACAGGGACCCACAGCCAAGTTTGTCTAAATAGACGCTGATCTGATAGGACCTGTGGACTCAGCAGAAGTGCTCCAACAGCAGGCTTACAGGGCCTAGGCCGGAGTGCCGCCTTACGGTAATTCCCTTTTATGACAAACAACACAAAAGACACAGACAAAGGAGAACAAAGGCTGTCTCTGGGAAGAAATGAAGTTGTCCCAGGGCCACACTCCCTCCAGGGGCTCTAGGGGAGAATCCCTTCCTGCATTCTCTCCTGGCTTTGTTGGCATGCCTTGGTGTTCCTTGGCTTATAGCTGTATCTCTCCAAACTCTGCCTCCATTGTCCCCCTGCCTCCTCCTTTTCTGTGTGTCTCTGGTAATTTGTCATTGGATGTAGGATCCACCTGGATAATCCAGGATGATCTCATCCCAAGGCCTTTAATTTCATCACATCTGCAAAGACCCCCTTTCCTTTTTTTTTTTAAGATTTTATTTATTTATTTATTTGAGAGAGAGAGAGAGAGAACAAACAGGGTGGAGGAGCAGAGGGAGAAGCAGACTCTCCTCTGAGCAGGGAGCCTGATGTGGGGCTCAATCCCAGGACCCTGGGATCATGACCGGAGCCGAAGGCAGACGCTTAACTGACTGAGCCACCCAGGTGCTCCCAAAGACTCCTTTTCCAAATAAGGTAATGTTCATGGGTTCTGGGGATTAGGACACAGACACATCTTTTTGGACATCTTAACATTTTATTTATATTAAATAACTGACATACTTCTGAGTACTTTTTTCCTACAGTTTTTGGCTGTGTACTCTTTGATTGCTTTTCCATATGACAATAATTTTATAATTTAATTTTCTATAGAGATAATAGAAATTCAATGTTTATTTCATCATGATTGATTTAAATGTGCATATTACGATTGATAGTTGGGATGCAAGTGATGTGGGAAACTAAGGCAGAAGGAAATGTAGATAAAATTAAATGTCCATATAACCTATAGCCCATTGACAAATACTTGAGGCCGGCAGAGTATAACCTTCCTCCAGGAAGCTCCCAGCTGTCTTCACGTTAATTCTTGCTAGAGGGAAAAACTACCTTAGCTTGACAATAGCCAGGCCTCCAGGATCCTTGTGAGTCTTCGGTAGCATCTGGAAATCCTTTTGGAACTTCCCTTATCTTTACCCCCCCCCCCCAAAGTATATAATCAGTTGCCCCCCACAATCCTGGGGCAGCAGCAGCTCCTTCTGCCCATGGGTCCTGTCCCCATGCTTTAATAAAACCACCATTTTGCACTGAAGACATCTCCAGAATTCTTTCTTGGCCATCAGCTTTGGACCCCACCAAACGTCATTCATATTAAAAAACTACATCATTTGGCCCCCAACATGGGGTCTTCGAGTCTTTTCATCTGGACTCAGTTTAAGTGCAAACTTGCTGAGTACTTTCCTCTCCCTTTACTCTCATTCCAGGGGCCCTTCAAGGGGTATGGTCTTATTGGAACACTTTCATGCCAGTTGCTCAGGTTGCAATCCTCTACCACATGGCTACTCTACGGGGAGGAGAAAGCCTGCCTTTTGGCTGGAAGTTAGTATGCTGAGCGGAATGGTAATAAGACCCAAAAACTTGATGACCTCTCTTTACTCCTGTCCTTATACAAAGTTGTCTATCTTGGGCACGGGACAGCCACCTAAGTGACTAGCACGTCTGCCAATCTTAAGATCCCCCCTGTGAGGTTTCCTCCTCGTTGGTCTAATGTGATCCACCTCCACATCTCTGGTCTAGCTGCTTCTGGCCTCGAGATCTCCATTGGGAGCCAGCCAAAACCAGTACCCAATGGAATTAAAACCCAACTGGGGACCGTTTCCTAGGGAAGTTGGTTGTAAAGACTACGTGTGTTAGAATGTTGCTTAGATCATGATGGATTTCTATCTTTACTGTTTTCTGTCAGAAATATCTACTAACTAAAGTTACAAATTTGGGTAATTTCCTTGTGTAAAACTTCTCTGGTGTGTTCCATGGGTTAAAAACGGCAGGTTCTACATGGCTTTCAAGGCAAGCCAAGGCGCATGTGGCCTTCATGGCAAGGCATAATTGGTCCATACGCCCATTGCAGTCTAGAGGGAAAGTAGAGTGTGGGGAGAGTAGGGGGGAGGGCAGGTCTCCCTCCTACAGGGCCTTTATGGCAAGCAGTGATCATAGCGATTTCCTTCGAGGGACACCTTGGATCACTTTGACACCAGGAACCTCTGATATATCCTGCACATGTGATGCCACCAGGAGTTGGGGGTGGGTTTCTTGGTAATGGACCTTCTCTCTTCAGTTCCCAAGGACTTTCCCTTGGGATGCCATTTAACCCACTGGAAACCATTTGGATTGTAAAATTTAAGTACGGTACTGCATGGCCTCAGTAGGATCTATCAGTTAGGTCTCTTCTTCAGGAAACAGGCAAATAGCCTGAGGAACCCTAGGTCCATCCAGGCTTTCAGGGATCATAGGGCCTCTTGCAGAACGTGTTTGGTAGTAACCAGACCAGTAAACCCCCTCTTGATATATTAGATGATAATTATCTAAACAGGCCTCCTCCCAATAAACCCAAGTTACTGAAGGAAACACAGGCCATCCTTAGCAATGGGGACACTGATTCTCTCTCTCTCTCTCTCTCTCAGCTGTTCCTCCTAATAGACCCAGGTTACTCTAGCGGAGTGTGGGAGGCAGCTCCCTCATTCATTTCCTGGGTTAATGGCTACAATTGGAACCAACTGTCTCTGGTTAGTCTACCTCAGGATGGGGACTTGAAGAAATATTCCCAAGCAGCTGCTGAAACTCCCTTTGTTTCTGGGAAATTCCCTGTCTTCTCCAGCCCGACATGGACTGCCTTGTTGGTGGGAAAAAAACATGGCGTTTGCTCATCTGTCCAAGTGGATGAGCTCTAGAACCCGGAACCCTCTTTAGTCTGCCTTCTGGCAGCACCTCACCTCTTCTGCCTCCCCTTCTTCCTGTTTCTGCACTACTTTGGGGGCGACCTCCATAACTGGCTTTTAGACCATCCTCCATTGGCTCCTCCTCCCACCCTCACTATTAAGGAGAGAAGAAGAGCACCCCCTGGACCTAACACCACCCACTCCAGATTTCCCCACAGTGTCTCAGGTAAAAATTGACAATGGGGAACAAATTGACTTTTAAAAATGGATCCAGGTGGAATATAAAATTATGTATTTAAACTAACTTAAGTTTGTTGGTCTAATTAATACAGACCTGTCTTTAAAGTTATCAGCATTAAATGTGAAACTTTTATTCTACCAAGATCTTCTAACAAAGCTCATGTTATCTCTGTTGCAATTTTAGTAAAAAGATGACTAAAATGGCGGTTAATTGTCTGTCTCTAAGTTTTCATGGGTAATTATTAAGATATCTTTCAAAGTCTTTGGTAACCTGAAACTTGAAAGTTTTGCTTGGATGATAAATGGGATTGAATTCATTGGACATCTAGGTCTTTTACAAATGGGATAAAGTGCTAAATCATCAATTACTGAACATAGGTTTGCACTTTTGACTTCTTACTGCAAAGAAACTAAGGATATTTAAGTTTGTTGGTAAACCTGCTTTGTGCTTAATAGATTCATACATTTGCCATCTAAAGAATTCTGGTGAAACAGTTCACAGTTGGTTACTACTTAGTCTTCACTGGAGATTAAGGTTTCTAAGAGTGTGAAATTCTACTCTCTGTTCAAAAGACAAAGTTTTCTTTAATTATTGGTCTGCTCTTGATAAAATGTAAACAAAGGTTTTTTTCTCTTTTGTCTGCCCAGAAAACAAGTTTCTATGTTTTGTCTTTATCAGGTCTTTGGTTAAAACGTCTCAATATTAAAGAGCTAAATTTTGCTAACAACTATATAACCCTATGTATTTGCCTTTGGAATCGCTTATTGTCATCTTGGTTAAATAAAAAATTTTAAGTTTTGTAATGATCTGTAATCCTATTCAAGCACGTGGTTTAAAACTTCCCAAGATTTAAATTGTAAATGAAGTCTCTTTAGCTCATTAGGCCTTTTTATTTGGTATGTTGAGTTACTCTGGAAGCACTGTTAAACAGATAGTAAGCCTTAGGTTGTATTGCTTGGGTAAATGCTGTAACTACTCTAGAGATGATAGGCAGTTCCTAAAGTTTTAATATGTTCTGGTATAAGGCAATTATTTAGTGTTCTGATTATTGAAGTATTATGTGTCACAGAAATAACCAGATTTCCTTGCCAGCTATGTTGTAATCAGTCTCTCATAAGATCTTTAACCATGTCCGTTTTTTAGTTTTTCATTTACAGTTATTGTTCTTATTCTCTTGTTAAACATGTTTGATCTTCGAGGGGATTCATAAAAAGGACTTTTAGGACAAATACAGGTATTCAATATCTTTAAGATGATAAAATTGAAATGGGTAAGAATTTCCAGGACTAACTAAACTGAGGAAGGTTATAGTTTATGATTCTTGTTTGAAATATTGCTGGTTCTCTAATATTTGCTCTTCCGGCCTAAGGAAATGTTCCCTTAAGACAGCAATGATATCCAGAAATAATAAACTATTCCTCTGTGAACAGATTGAAGCATTTTTTTTTTAAAAAGATGTTATTAATTTATTTGACAGCGAGAGAGTGCAAGCACAAGCAGGGGGAGTGGCAGAGGGAGAGGGAGAAGCAGGCTCCCCACCGAGCAGGGAGAGTGACGTGGGGCTCTTTGATCCCAGGACCCTGGGCCCGCAGATTGAAGCATTTAACTTTTCTCTCTACCTGAACCCTCTGAAATTCAAAAGGTCTCAGTAAGTATTCTTTCTTCCATGGCAATTACAGTCATTTGCATAAGTTCAGTAAGAATGTGTTCTCCTTGTAACAGGACACCATTGGAAACATTGGTTATTTTACCAAAGCTTTGACTGGAATGTCCTATTTGAGAGACATGCATAGACTCTCAAAAGAAAGGAAGAAAGGATTCTACCCAGGGTATCAGACAAAGCATGGCCAATAGGATATGACCATACAGCTTTAAGGAACTAAGGTTGACTTTATGAAGCATGGAGCCAATAGGGCCCCTTGGAAATGTTAGCTTGATTCCTGCTTACAGAGTTCCCAGCAGCCTCACCAGGTGAGTAAAGAATGTCACTTCCTGGCAGGTGCAGGAACCTCTGGACACTTTGGGGATCTCAAGAAGAGGAATTTGTCCAAATCTACAGGTATTGCAGGCATGTCTGATGGCAAGTACTTGGCTTGGCTTCTGGCCTGGAGAGGCTACTAAAAGTTCAACCTAGAGATTCCTTATAAAAACGTTCCAGCAAAGCAAATCCTAAAAGATCTATATGATCTCTCCCTATCTTGCTGAGCTTATGTAAATCATTAGGCCAAGTTTGTTAAAATTGGACTTGTTATACAAATAAATTAGTCCTGATTTGGCTATCTCTGATTAAAAATGGGGGTTATTATAGACAGAAAATGTTTCAGTAACACATCTTTGTAGATATTAGATTTTAAGCATTGAGACTCAAGAAAACTGGATTACTCTTTTACCAGTAGGGCTTCTTAGAAGGGGGATTGCCCCAAAACAACCAATAGTGTTAAGTCCTTTTGAATTACTATATGGAAACTTTTTTCACTGTAGACCTATCAAGAGATGGAGACTATAATGCTCTGTTAAATTATTCACTTGAGGCCAGGTTAATTCATAAATCTCTAAATGAATATGCAAACCATATCCTCCCTAAACCTGATCTGACTGTCACTAGCAAGCCACCCCCTATAAACCATTTTATTGAAAGGATTGGAAGTCTAACACAGCAGGGGATTTAACTCCAAAATGGAAGGGCCCCTACCAGGTCGTATTATATCCACCCACTGCAGTAAAATTAGAGGGGCACTCTTCATGGGCTCATATATCTAGAATAAAACCTGGATCTCCTTCACAGGAAACCAATGAGCAAACTAACGTGCCTTCTTATTCCTGTGAGCCTGTGGAAGACCTCAAATTTCTCTTCCAACAACAATAAAGGACTGGTTTAACTAATTATCAAAGGTCTTTTTATTTAAGCTTCTCTTTCTCTTTATAATAGTAACCTTCTTTTGTTGTCTTTTCCGGTGTCTCCCTCCCTGGTGCCAAGACCCCTTCACTGTCATAACTTCCAGCTGACAGATGATCCTTTCTACTTAAGGAGGTTCATCTATGTTGTCGACCTTGGATTGGCTGCCACTGCCATTGGTAACGCCTACAGATAAACTCCCCAACTGACCAATGTTGACCCATAAGTAAGGACATCTCTACACCCCTCTTCAGCAGGAAGAAGTTACCGAAGATAAGACCTTCCACCCTCAACAACCTTAAAGATTTAAGGGTCAAAATTGTTCAGGGGGATATGCTGTGGGAAACAAAGGCAGAAGGAAATGTAGATGAAATTAAATGTCCTTATAACCTGCAGCCCATTGACAAATACTTGAGGCCAGCAGAGTATAACCTTCCTCCAGGAAGCTCCCAGCTGTCTTCATGTTAATGTCTTGCTAGAGGGAAAAACTACCTTAGCTTGACAATAGCCAGGCCTCTAGGATCCTTGTGAGTCTTCTTTAGCATCTGAAAATCCTTTTGGAACTTCCCTTATCTTTGCTCCCCTCACCCCACCCCAAAGTATATAATCACTTGCCCCTCACAATCCTGGGGCAGCAGCTCTTTCTGCCCATGGGTCCTGTCCCCATGCTTTAATAAAACCACCATTTTGCACCAAAGATGTCTCAAAAATTCTTTCTTGGCTGTTGGCTTCGGACCCCACCAAACATCACCCATATTCAAAAACTACATCCCAAGAATGTGTAATTCCATACACTCACTGTTGCTAGTACTGCCTTAGGTCTGTGCCCTTGGAACACAGTTCTATTTCATGTGATTTCTTATGAAAATAAGAAAAGAAAAAGTAAGGTGCCGTATTAGTTGGTTAGGGCTAGTGTAGCAAAGCGCTGTGACCCAGCTAGCTTGAAACAACAGAAATGTATTCTCTCACAGTTATGATGACTCAAAATTCAAAATCAAGGTGTTGGCAAGGCCATGCTTTGTCTGATACCCTGGGTAGAATCCTTTCTTCACCTCTTCTTAGCTTCTGGTACTGCCATCAGCCATGGCATTCCTTGGCTTGTGGCTGCCCTATTCTAATTTCAGCCTCCCATCACATGGCCTCCTCCAGGTGTGTCTGTGACCCTGCTTCCTTCTTTTTAAAGGGCCATCAGTCATTGGGTTAGGGGCTGCCCGACTTCAATATGAGAAAGTATTTAAGTGTGACTTTATCTTAACTGACATCTCAATTATATCTGCAAAGACCCCATTTCTAAATAAGGTCACATTCACAGGTACAGGGGGTTAGGACTTCAACCTATCTTTTTGTGGGACACAATTCAGGTGCATTTATAAATGTATATGATGCACGATGCAGCATATACCAGGACAGAACCTTCCCTTTGGCCTTATGCATCAGTGAGAACCAAATCCTCCACTTAGAATTTTACCCATCTGATGACTGTGCTATTTTCCCACCAACTAGTTTCTGTCTCTGGACATCTCAAACCTGGTTTGTTGTGGTTGTCATGATTTTCTGCAGGGATGGGCATGTATAATAAAATTCAGAAACCCCAAATGAAAACCTCCTAGAGGAGAACAAAAGAAGAAGGCTGTGGTGGAGCAATGAATTTTGAGTGGACTGGTGTTGCCTCTCGATGGAGAACAGAGCGGGTCCTTTATTCTTGAAGATGCAAAGGGACAGGATCTTCATAAGCTTGTTACATATTTCAGGGTTTTACAACGTTTTCAGTCTCGGAGTTCTTCAAATTCCACATCTCTCTTGCTTTTCTTTAATCCTATCTTTTTGTGTTTAGGGGTCTTAGAAGAGCCAACAACTGCCCAGCATGCTTGACCTTAAACCCTCTTATGAGCCAAGATGGGACAGGCCCAGACAGCCTGGTCTCTGAGCCTGGGCATCTGGCTGTGGGAGCCCCAGGTGCAGAATGATTTCATTTACATTGCTATTCAGAGACAAATGGCCCAGCTCAATGGAAAGTCTTTCATTCCTAACAAGCAAGCCAGTATGTGGCACTTTTCTTTTCCTTACTCTGTGGGGTAAAATGAACCTTGCAGATGTTCCTGTAATGGTAGAAGAATAAGATTCACAGATGAGCAGCCGAGAGTGGCTTGGCTCCCTACTGGGTTTGCCAGTTGCCATGTGGCCTGTGGTCAAGTCAGAGGAGCAGCTGGGAATCGCATTTGGGAGCTGACTTCACAGCTGTGGTCAGAAAGCCAGAAGGCCTGTTTGTATAGAACCTTCCCTCACAAACTGTAGTGAGTGCTTCCCTCCAAAAACAAGGCCTGGAACAGAGGGGCTTAGATAAGAGCATCTCTTGTCCTAATAAAGTCATGGGGGGGGGGCCCTCTTGCTGTGTGGTGATTGAGCAGTGGTAGTCAGTGGTGGTGCTCACTGGGCAAACAATATGTGGAAGTCACTGAGACCTGAAGAAGGCAGGGCCCTACCCGCAGGACACAAATAGGGGGGCCCAGGCAGATAAAAAAAATTATACAATATGTCATCCATGATGACCCTAGGAATAGCCATCACCTTAATAAATAGAAACAGACAGATGCTGGGGATGTACATTTCGTGGCAGACCCATTTTACCATGTGGGTCATAAGTTAAAATGCCAAGGGGCACCTGGGTGGCTCAGTCGGTTAAGTGTCTGACTTCAGTTCGGGTCATGATCCCAAGGTCCTGAGATCGAGCCCCATGTCGGGCTCTCTGCTCAGTGGGAGCCTGCTTCTCCCTCTGCCTGCTGCCCCCCCTGCTTGTATGCTCTGTCAAATAAACAAAACAAAACAAAACTTTTAAAAAGTTCAAATGCCAAGAGTATATGCTTTAGGATTGTAATTCCCACGTTCAAATTCCCACATTACTTTTAAGAAAGAATCCAGTTTGCAAATAACCATTCTATCTCTACACAGGAAAATCCTTCTCTCCTTGATGAGATAATAAAAGGCAAGCTGAGAGCAAAAGGCACACTGACACTCGACAAATCACACCCCCAAAGGTGAGATATGTGTGACATTCTTCGGGCACTCATGACTGCCCAAGAACAAAAAAAGGAAATACAAATGGTCAACTGATAAAGATTTCAGTCATGCACGACATAAAACTCCATCTGTTTGGAACTGTCTTAATGATTTACAAGAAAAACACAATCTTAATAAGAGCCAGACCTCCAGGAACCTATAGACTCAATTTCCTGGAGGCCTAATGTCACCCTACCCTCCATAGGATTAAAAAAATAGCCTATATAATCAGTCACTCCTCACACTTACAATGCAGCTTTTTCTGCCTACAGGTCCTGTCCCGTGCTTTAATAAAACCACCTTTTTGCACTGAAAATGTCTCAAGAATCTTTCTTGACCATTCACTCTCAGACCCAAACTTCAAATTACATCATTTTGGCGCCCACCATGCGGCTCACGTCTTCTCATCTAGACTCTGAGCCTTAGTGCAAACTTGATGAGTACTTCCTCTTCTCTTCCTTTACTTTCATTTCAGGGGCTTCTCAAGGAGTGTGGTCTTACTAGAACACTTTCATGTCGATTGCTCAGGCTGCAATTCTCTAGGCCTGGCTACACCATGGGGAGGACCAAAAGCCTGCCTTTTGACTGGAAGTTAGCACCCTGGCCAGGATGGGCCTTCCCTTCCCTGCCTGCGAGCAGGAACCGGTCGATCTGGCATGACGGGACCCTGAGGCTGGTCGGCTCCTCTGACATCAGCACTGAGTCCCAGGTTACCCAGACATGGGAGGTAAGCTTATCAATTTCCTTAGTGAAACAAGAGCTACTTGCTCTATTCTTATTCAGCACTCAGGCCCTACTAGTCTTTCTAACCATAAAATTGTTGGCATAGAAGAGGAAACCAAAACGTGTCACCAGACAATACCTCTCACCTGTAAGTACGGAAGCCAGTTGGTTACTTATGTTTTTCTAGTCCTTCCATCTTGTCCCACTCCATTACTTAGATGAGATTTAATGTATAAACTAGGAAGCAGTTTTGCTCTTCCTAAGGAAGAGGACAAGCTGTTCTCTTTAATGCCTGGAGAATTAAAACTTTTACCCTGGTACCCTTTGTAATATCTGGAAGGAAGTAAATCCACAGGTCCGGATTGTGATGACCTGGGTGAGGAAACACAGCCCCTATTTGCTTTTGAATGGGCCTCACCTTCAAGCCCACAGGCAGCTTAATGAACCTGGACAGTCTTGCTCCCGGGCATTTAGAGACAGGCCTCACCCATTCGCGGCTGCATTTAGTAAACACCTCTATGATATCTCCTGACCTCAAGGAACTATAATTCAATATGTGGATGATATTTTAATCTGTGGTCCCACAAAAGAAACGTTTGGTAGTAATTCTATAACTTTACTTAATTTCTTGGCAGACAGAGGGCATCACATCTCTCCTAAAAAAAGTACAAATATCTAGGGGCGCCTGGGCGGCTCAGTCATTAAGCGTCTGCCTTCAGCTCAGGTCATGATCCCAGGGTCCTGGGATCGAGGCCCGCGTCGGGCTCCCTGCTTAGCGGAGAGCCTGCTTCTCCCTCTCCCACTCCCCCTGCTTATATTCCCTCTCTTGCTGTCTCTCTCTCTCTCTGTCAAATAAATAAATAAAATCTTTTTTAAAAAAAAGTACAAATATCTAAACAAAAGGTACAATATTTGGGATATGAATTAGCACCAGGACACCGTACCCTTCCTACTGACAGAAAGAGGGCTATATTAGTTCTTGGAGCCCCAGCTACAAGAAAACAACTCTGTACTTTCCTAGGTACGGCAGGTTTTTGCCACCTGTGGATTCCTAGATTTGGGCTCTTAGATCAACCATTATATGATTCAGTTAAAGGCTCTGAGGAAGAACCTTTACTCTGGAGTAAAGCCCAACAGATGGTCTTTCAAACATTAAAAGCTAACTTTTTGTCAGCCCCAGCTTTAGCTTTGCCAAATTTAGAAAAAACTTTCATTTTATATGTGACAGAAAAACAGGGACACACTTGGGGAATTCTGACACAAAAATGAGGAAATGAAGCAGGACTGGTGGGCGATTTTTCAAAGTCACTTGTGAATGTAACATAGGGGTGGCCGGCTTGTGTTTGAGCAGTGACCACCACAGCCTCCTGGCAGGAGGAACTTCACAACTTATTACGGGACAGTCCTTGCTGATGATGACTGATGACTCCACCTCGGGTCCAAAGTGTTCTAGAGACCAAAGGTCACCGCTGACTTACTAAATACCAGGCTATGCATTTAGATACACCTGAAATAATGCTTAAAACCTTCCATCTTTAAACCCAGCTACCATTATGCCTGGGCCTGACCATCATACTTCTATGCTAGAACATGAATGCTCAGAGATTATCGAACTTGTTTATTCTAGCAGACCAGATTTATTTATTTATTTATTTATTTTACTATTTTATTTATTTTTGTGTGTGTGAGAGAGAGCACAAGCAGGGGGAGCGGCGGGCAGAGGAAGAAGCAGGCGACCTGCTGAGCAAGGAGCCCGATGTGGGACTCGATTCCAGGACGTGGGATCATGACCTGAGCCGAAGGCAGACGCTTAACCGACTCAGCCACCCTGGCGTCCCAGACCAGATTTAAAAAATCCCCAAATGACAATGATGAGATAACAAAAGGCAAGCTGAGGGCAGAAGGCACAATAACAGTCCACACCCCCCTCCCCCAAAGGCCGCATATATGTGACATTCTTCAAGCACTCATGACTGCCCAGGAACAAAGAAAGGACAAACAAATGGTCAACTGATAAAGATTGCAGTTCTTATGCATGACATAAAACTCCATCAGTTTTTAACTGTCTTGATGATTTACAAGAAAAGCACAATCTTAATAATAGTCAGACCTCCAGGAACCTATAGACTCCATTTCTTAGAAGCCTAACATCACCCTCCCCTCCATAGGATAAACAAAACCCTATATAATCGGTCACTCCTCACATTTATGATGCAGCTTTTTCTGCCCACGAGTCCTGTCCCTGTGCTTAATAAAACCACCTTTCAGCACTGAAAATGTCTCAAGAATTCTTTCTAGACTGTTTGCTCTTGGACCCAAACTTCAAACCACAGCATCCTCACAGGTGATATTGATGTCAATAGATGGTACTCCCTTTCAGAGATCTAGCCTGTTCCTTTTCCTTCCTCATTCCATGCTGATTTTTACCCTTGTTAAACTGTAAGGGAGAAAAATAAAACTTCTTCTACCCTTTCAGGTTCTGTACCTGGGATCCTGGAAATTAAACTGATAAAAGACAGAGTAACAGGAGAAAAGGCATACAAATTTTATTTGATATTAATAATTTTATGTGTACATGGAGTCCTTGATATAAAAAGAAATGAAAACCCAAGGAAGTGGCTAGGCTTGAGAGCATATATACCATGTTTACCAAAGAGCGGTGAATTGTGGAGATGTGATAGACAAAGGTAAAGGAGTTTGAGTCCTAGAGGCGGGAAACTGTGGGAAGGTAAATATAGAGGGGAACCTAGTGGAAGACAAGGTTTGTTAAGTACAGTTTGTTAGGCAGATCGCTGTCATTGTGTCTTGGTCTGGTAAGAGTTTAGAGTCATCTCTGGTGAATACAGTGGTTCAGTCATCCTGTCACTCCAGGCATGAGAGAGGAGAGGGGGACCCCTCCACGAAGGTTTTATTCAGGATTATCACAGCGGGGGGAAAGAGAGCCCAGTATGGGCTCAGTTCCAAGCGCAGCATGGGCCAGTGGGGCTGTATAGCCGAGGATCAGGGTGGGGGTCGTATTCTGATTCCCTGTGTTGCTTTCATGGGACTTAGCCATGTACCAGCACCCCACGGGCAGACAGCGTAAGAAAGCCAATGGGCTGTGTAACGGACATTTTATACAACTTCCTCAGCTACAGATGCATTTCATTGTCATCATGCCCAGAACTCTCAATTATAGAGATAAAGATCCACTACAATTGAAAGAATTCAATAAAAGAATGTATAGAAAGTGACTGATGCACAGCCTCAATTTTCTTAAAAATGTGTCTGCATATGCACGTGCGTATATAATTATTTGCAGTTGTACATTTGTTGATGATTAATACCTGTCTCCCTGCCAAAGCGTAAACTCCTTGAGTGCGGGCGTAATGGCAGCTGGAGTCTGGAAGACAGGAATGACTTTCTGACCAAATGAGCAAATGAAGAATTTCCAGCAACCGAATATATTGTTTCCATCTCCTTACCATGCCTTAGCTATAAATGGCTCTCTCAAAAAATGTTGACCTCTCTTTCAATCTGGCTGATGCAATGCTTTGGAAATGTTTTAGATCTCATTATTTATTTCATATGTGACCAACACCCCAGCTGCTGGGCTCAGAAATCCATCATCAGGTTCCTATGGAGACCAGTCTTTCCACAGGCTGCTCCCCAGCCCCCACCTGAGCACGGCAGGGAGGCTGGGCTGGCCTGCTTCTGGGAGGGGTGACTGGTTCAAGGAGTCCCCAGCAGCCTCACCAGATTTCCCTAGAATCGTACTGTAGTCTCAAACTCTCCCAAGGCACCTGGGCGGCGCAGTCGGTTAAGCGTCTGCCTTTGGCTCAGGTCACGATCTCAGGGTCCTGGGGTCGGGCTCCCTGCTCAGCAGGGAGTCTGCTTCTCCCTCTCCTTCTGCCCCTCCCCCCACTCATTCTCTCTCTCAAATAATTTTAATTATTTATTTGAGAGAGAGAAAGATAGAGATAGCGAGAGAGAACAGGAGCTGGGAGGAGAGAGAGAAGCAGGCTTTCCGCTGAGCAGGGAGCCCGACGCGGGGCTCGATCCCAGAACCCTGGGATGATGACCGGAGCCGAAGGCAGACGCTTAACCGAGTGAGCCACCCAGGTGCCCCATAAATAAAGAAAATCTTAAAAAAAAAAACCAAACCTCTTCCACTCAACCTTCCTTCCTTCCTTCCGTCAGAGAAATCCTGTCTGACTCCTGGGCTGAAGCACATGGAAGCGGCACACTAAAAGGGAAAAACCAGTGGCAGAAAGTAGAAATGGCTGCCAGATCTGTCCCAGCAGCAGGGCCTGGCAGAGTCCCCGGAGCCTCCTCTGGCCTCCGTGGGGCACAAAACACCCACATGACCAAGGACATATGTCCAGCTATAACCTTCAGGCAGAAACTTTCTCCCAAGAACTTAGTTGTCACCCTGGGGAAAAAAATGGGGAAAGGCAGCCTCCTGAAATTAAATTTTCATATATGAAACGATTGAGTTATTAATAAATTAACCAAATATGTCTTTTACTGGCAATATCACTTCTGGTTCCGAGGTGAATGGCAGCTCAAGACCCAAATTTGGTTAGGTTTAGAACAAATGTATAAAATGAGGTCTGCAGATTAGTTTTGTGACTTTGAAAAATTTTACACTGCAGATATGCTTATTGTATAAATGCTTTATGCATTGAACATTTCTTTTTTTTTTAAAGATTTTATTTATTTATTTATTTGAGAGAGAGAGAGAGGGAACAAGCAGGGCAGAGGGGCAGAGGGAGAAGCAGACTCTCCTCTGAGCAGGGAGCCCAATGCGGGGCTCGATCCCAGGACCCTGGGATCATGACCTGAGCCAAAGGCAGACGCTCTCCAACCGACTGAGCCACCCAGGCGCCCCTCATTGAACATTTCTTAATACTTAATGTATGGTGAGCATCTTTCAATGTCAATTAAATGCTTCTCATTTTCAGTGGACGGATAGTATGCTGTGGAATGGCTGCACCATCATTTACCCAACCACTCCCTTTCCTTGCTGGCTGTCAGCCAGGAGCCTTTCTCAGCTCCAAGTCGGCCTGTATTCCTGGGCACGTGGCCCCTTCTACCTTCAAGCCGGCAACGGTGTGTCCAGTGCTTTTCATACTTGGAATTTCTCTGGTTTCCCCTTCTTCCATGTCTCCTCTGCCTCCCACCAGGTGAAAGGGTCTCCCTATCCTATGCCTGCAATCCAAATCACATCTACAAATTCCCTTCTCCATGGAACGTAGCATTTTCTTAGGTTCCAAGGATTATGGCGTGGACATCGTTGGAGGGCTTCTGTCTGCCACACTGCTTTGTACCATCTATGCACATAATTAGGTGCTTAATAAATATTAGTTACTTAATTTTATGGCCATTCAGTCTCATGTTATTCTTATTTCAGTAGATAACATTACAATAAATCTCTTTGTTTTGTTCATCCTGGGTCACATATCTCACATATTCCAAATTTCCTCGGTTTTGGGGTCAACTTTTGAGGAGAGATAAAAGGCCACATCTGCAATCCCACTTACTTCTTCCTATGTACAAAAATGTAGAATCAATCCCTGTGCATAAGAATATAGAATTGAGAGCAAAGAGGGAGCCTGGGTGGCTCAGATGGTTAAGCGTCTGCCTTAGGCTCAGGTCATGATTCCAGGGTCCTGGGATCGAGTCCTGCATCAGGCTCCCTGCTCCGTGGGAAGCCTGCTTCTCCCTCTGCCTCTCTCTCTCTCTGTCTCTCATGAATAAATAAATAAAATCTTTAAAAAAAAAAAGAATTGAGAGCAAAGAGAAATAATGCACCTGCACAAATCTTGTATCAGTTAGGATTAGATGCAGCTCCACATGACAGAAAAGTTAACCTTTAAAGAGTTAAAGGGCTTAAACAAGATTGAAGTTTATTTCTCTCACATAAATGAAGTCTAGAATTGTGTACTCAAGAGCTGGTACATTAGTTTCACAATAGTCATAGACCCTGCCTCTTTTTATTTAACTGCTTCACATTGTCCTAATGGCTTCCACCTCATGGTACAAAATACTTGCTTGAGTTCCAGCTATTACACGCACATTCCCATCAACAGAAAGGAGGAAAAATGAAGACTTCACACATAAGACCCCATATATTCCATCAGCCAAAAGTTAGTCAGAAAGGCTTCCTCTAACTGCAAGAGAACCTGGGAAATGTCATCTCTATTCCAAGTAGCCATTATGCCCTATATGTGATCCTATTACTAAGGAATAGAGAAGAACAGATAGTTTGGGGAAAGTAACAGTCTGCCATCAATCTAAATCTAAAATTATCTTCAGTTTTCCTTCTGAATCCTCCCACCTGCTGGCTGACAAAAGAGATCTCTGGTAAATTCCATATATGCCCAGGAAGGTGCAAAGAAACTACAGAGGGGCATTATATTGTGTAAATGTTCATTATTTAAGCCCCCATACAAGGAGATAAAGGTACGGGCGAACTGATTACATGTAAAATTCACCATTTGTCCCTCACTCCGTGCTCGCGTCTGTCACTACCCATCTTCTTAGAACTCTTCTTCAGTCTGGAAGAGACTAAGGCTGATGAGCATTCTGAATCTTTTTCTCTAAAGATTTGTGTTTTTTAAGGCACAAAGAGATAAGGGTTTCATTAGTCACTTGCACATTAGCCTGAGAGGGTAAGCATGTTGGACTGGGAAGAAAGACTCAGTGGTGGAAGGACCTAGGAGAGGGGTCATCCAGCCCCACTGTGGTGATTGGGCTGCCTTTGTGGTTCCAGGGGACAAACAGGTATTTCCTCTGGCCAGAGGGTGCGCTAGGAGCAGTGGAGGATGCAGACAGAGGGAGGCATGGGATCTGTCTGGTGAGGGAAACCTAGGGATGGAGAAATTCCCATGCTGTGTGGTCAGTGCAGTGCTGGTGCTAGATGCAAGCTTGTGGGGAGGGGCTCACATCCCAGTGCTTAGGACAGTGCCGGGTGGGTGTATGGGAGGAACTCAACCAGTATTTCGCACTGAACGGTTGAAGGAATGGGCGCTGCACAAAGGGGGAATGGCAGGTGGGCCAGCCTAACTGAGTACAAGATGAGAGGTAGAGGAAGTGAACCCTGAGGCTACAACTTGCTGGCAGATCCACATTGATGGCATTTTTATGTTGAAGAGAGGGAACCTGAAGGCACTGAAGGAAGAACCTGATTGAGCGGAGATTTGAGAACTGGATCTCCCTCTGGCACTGAGGACAGTTACAGCCCTCTGCAGAGTCAGACGGGGGGCAGGGAGCCATGTCAAGAAGCTGTGGTCACTATGGATAGATCAAACAAGAACACATTCTTTCATTCAGCAACTATTTGTTGAACATTTACTATGTACCAGGTATTCATGGATACAATTTCATCACAGCCCTTTATTCTTTTGAGTTAAAAATTACCCTCTTTAAAAATGTAACCATCGGGGCACCTGGGTGGCTCAGTCGGTTAGGCGTCTACCTCTGGCTCAGGTCATGATCCCAGGGTCCTGGGACTGAGTCCCACGTTGGGCTCCCCGCTCGGTAGGGAGCCTGTTTCTCCCTCTCCCTCTGCCCCTCCCCCTGCTCATGCTCTCTCTCTCTCTCTCTCTCTGTCAAATAAATAAATAAAATCTTTTTTAAAAATGTAACCATCATGAAAATGTTAATGCCTCAGTACCCCGCTTCTCAGGGAACACAGTGGTCCTTTCTTCTCAGATGGAGGAAGGAGTTTCATGGGAACACCAGCCTCTGTGGGGCAGGGGGAAGCAGAAGGGGCCAGTGGCCAGGGTAAATGTGCAGAAGTATATGTCCACTTCTTCACACCGCTCAAGACTAGCCCCACAGAGCCAGACAGTGATGTCACTGAAATGAGAGAGTGTTCGCCTAAGAGGCCTCTGTGGGCAAGTTGGTAGAAACAGTCACATTCTCCATGCCGGTCATATCTTTAGAAGGGTATTATTTAATGACACTGAGGAAGGCGGCCACTCTCCATCATGTAATAATACCCCTCAAAGGCCCAGGGGAGATGGAGGACCAGAGCCCAGGGGCTGTGGTAGTTGTGGTGGACTCGGCACATGCTGGAGGCAGGAATGCAAGGGCCTTGAGACATGGTCCAGACTGTTTTTATGAGCCAGAGATCTCTAAACTGTGGTTTGGAGGGGGGTGATTCCCCCCTCCAAATTCATATGTGGAAGCCCTAATCCCTAGTACCTTAGAGTGTGACCATTTGGAGAAAGGGCCTTGAAAGAGGTAATTAAGTTAAAATGAGGCCTTCAGCGTGAGCCCGCATCTAACCTGCCTGGTGTTTTGATAACAAGAGGGCATTTGGAGGCACACAGACAAGGAGGTAAGGACACACAAGAAGGCAGCCATTAGCAAGCCAAGGAGAGAGACTTCAGGAGAAACCAAACCTGCTGACATCTTGATCTGTCTGAGACTTCTAGCCTCCAGAGCTACGAGAAAATAAATTTCTGTTGTTCAAGACACCCAGTCAGTGTGACTAATTGTGGGGACAGCTTGAGCATACAATGCAGCTATTAAGAGGAGAAGACCACTTGGCATCCCCAGCTTCCTCTCTGCTCTCCTGCACTCACTTCAAATCTTCACCCTAACTTTTCATGTGGTTGTAGTTCTTTGTTCTCCTTTGTTCTCCTCTTTCTCTTGACCATGAGCCCCCAGAGAGGAGGGACTATGTTTTGGTGAACTTGTATTTTCAATGCCTAGCACTTTGATTCCACTGTGAAGGCTTCGGGGAGGTATCATTGGGCACTTTGGTAGCCATCTTGCTGAAGATATGATCATCCATTCATTTGTTCAGTCATTCAAGGTATATTTCCTGAACACTTGCCTCTTGATGATAATGATTCATTTATTGAAAGAATAACACACAGTCACTATTACAACCTAAATCACAACCTAAATTATTCTAGGGAAACAAAATACCGGTGGAGTTCCTGACCTAAATAAACTTAGGAGTTCAGAACAGTAAATACATATATTGCAATGCAGCATGATAATGCATAATAATGGACAGAACACACTGCTGTGACCAGTAGGTAAGGAGAGTGAATTGTGCCCATCTTCCACCCTGAAGAGGGTGAGCGAGAACTCCTATGTGTGCCTTGAAGGTCTTCCGTCAGATTAGCTGGTGGAAATAGGGCAGTTGACTGTGTCTCAGGCTAAATGGCAGACTGGAGGTTAGGACATTGGTGATTTCAACAGCAGGCTTTGAAAGTCTACTTACTACTTACGTCACCCAATCCTTTGAGCTGGACCAACTCCTAGAGAAAGGGGAAAGCTCAGAATTAGCTCACTGGTGCCATTTCCATCTCCTCTTTGCTCCAGTACATGCAAGACTACAAACAAAACCTCTCTTGCCTGCCTATCATTTGTCTTCCTCGGGCTTTGGTCTGGGTCGACTATCGTATTTTCATGAAAATGACTTTTCTCAGAGATCCCTGGAGTGTTTGAAAGTGTGCTTAGTAGCCACCCAGTGATCCCTGGAAACAAAGTGTGCTTAAGCATTAGACTTTGGCAGGAAATCCAGCAGGAGAGTGGTTAAGCAGGTTTCCACCTTGCTCCCCACTCTCTCCCATGCCTCACCCTTTATCCCAAATCTGCAACTTTCAGTGGACGGTGACAGAATCAGAATCCAAGAAAATCATATGGTCTCTATGTCAGAGAAGATAGGCAAAAGTAACGGGGTGGGGGGTAGAATTGGATCTGAAATGAAAAGAAGCCTCATAGGATACTCCCAGAGGGGCAGTCAATATAATGGGAAAAGAAATCTCGCTGAAACTTTCCCACAGAAGTTCCCCCTCACCCACACTGTTCTTCACTCTGTGAGAGTTTCTGGAAACTCACAGCCTCGCTCTTGAGCGGACTGAGCCCTCTTACAGGACAAGCCTGGACGATCTTCTTCTTTGTATCAGGGATGGTCCAGGCTGGAGCTCAGGCAGCTGAGGAGCTAAGGGAGGCAGCTCTCCCACCCAGAAAAATAGCTGAGGGCTTCATCGCAAGGCTGTTGACTGCAAACATCCACCAGCACTGGCATGCTTATGACAGGAAGCACAGTATTGACCTAACTCTGCTTGAGGCACTGGACTCTAAGAACCTGAGGTACCTCCTGGCTTACTTCAGGGATGGGATTGCCTCATTACCCCTGAATAAAGCTGGCCAACATGAGGTGTATGCCTTAGGCTCCCTGCTATCCTCATTGCTTTAAAGACGAGAGAAACTTGCCCCAATCCTCAGAAGAGTGTCATCTAACAAAGGATTGCTGCTAAAGGAATTAGAAAGCACACTTATAGGTGCATTTGGGTGGCTGAGTTGGTTGAGCCTCCAACTCTTGGTTTCAGCTCAGGTCGTGATCTTGGGGTTATGAGATCAAGCCCCGCATGGGGCTCTGTGCTGGGTGTGGAGCCTACTTAAGATTCTCCCTCTCCCTCTTCCTCTGCTTCTCTCTCTCTCTCTCTCATAAAAAAAAAAAAAAAAAAAAGGAACTCAAGGTCTATATTTGTCAGTGGGGCTCTACTCCTATTCAATTAAAAATGTGGTTGGAGGGCACCTGGGTGGCTCAGTTGGTTAAGCGACTGCCTTCGGCTCAGGTCATGATCCCGGAGTCCCGGGATTGAGTCCCACATCGGGCTCCCTGCTCGGCGGGGAGTCTGCTTCTCCCTCTAACCCTACCCCCTCTTGCACTCTCTCTCTCACTCTCTCTCTCTCTCAAATAAATAAATAAAATCTTTAAAAAAAAAATGTGGTTGGAGTCTGCTAATGTCATTAGTAGGTTATTGCTTGTGTTTATTAAATTTTCCTTTTTCATTGTTACTTTTTTGGTCTGCATTATATCCCAATTCATAAAAATGCATTAACTACCCAGACTGGCTCATTTGAGTATAAAAGTCAAGATACAAATTAATAAGTAAAATACTACAATCCAGAATAATGTCAAAAACAGAAAAGCGTGAACCAGGACTCCACGGCAAGTATTGGGTATAAATATATGTGTTCTGGGACAGGTAAAATCATGGACAGGGAACTGTAAGAGAGAGTGCAAAGAGGATGTATCATGATGAATAGCTAAAACTGCATTTCATTGATTCTGTTTTCATTCAGTCTCCTCTCTTTCCCCCTTCCCAATGTGTTGTCTGTTGTGAAACCATAACATTATGGCTTGGGACTCATCAAAGCCTTACATAATTTCCAATAAAAGTAAAGGACCTTTTCTGGTAAACTAATTAAATTTTGGGGGGAACAAGTATAAAATCATGCATTTCAGGGTAAAATTGATGAATGCTGCCCTTAACTTGGAGAAAAGATGTCCCCGAAATTCTAGTGACAATGACCAAGTTAGAGGATACATCCCAGAGTAGCTTGTTACCTAGCACTGCAGCCATTTGAAAAGAATGACCAGATTATGAGGGGTGGATGTCAGGGAGCAATGAACTCGATTATCTGAAGGCTGAGCAGCTGTTCCTCAGCTGCTGCGTGTTTCAGCATCGAAGACAGATGTGTGCAGATTTCCCACTGCATATTGGAAAATACAAGCTTTTCACGGTGATAACTGCCAGAGCATTGCATCTGTCTCAGGAGAGCTTCAGTTTATTAGTAAAGCCCCCATGGGCTTAGAAGACAGATGTGACAGATGCAGACCAACCAGCACCCACAGGGGTATAAATCCATGTCAGTGAGGAATCTGCAACCTCATGCTCCTTGCTGTGAATTGAAAATCCTTCCATAGCCAGGGAATGTGAGTCTGGTTATGTTGACAATCTCCACTTCCCTCTCATCCCTGAGCCCATAGGCAGCACACACATAACAACACTCTGGTTAATTTAGAATCTACTCCTCATATGTCCATCCTCATATGTGAGTTCAGTGTTTCACCCAGGGGTCAATTTTGGCCTTGAATTCTCATTTGTGCTGATTGACTTTTGTCATTGTATTGGCTTTCTAGCATCTGTACCCTGTCCATATGGCAAGAATTCCCCATCGTGTGTACTACCAGTGGGACCCAGTGCTCTACTGTCCACTATAGGACTTGAAGTATAGAGATTTCCTTTTCTCCCTATCCTCTGCCAGCTACGGCCCGGGTGTGTGGTTTAGAATCAGGCGACCACCTACTGCCAACCAGGACTTGAATTTGGAATAAGTAATGAAGAACAAAGGGTCAGTTAAGATTTAGTCATGGTGGTTTCAGGGGTGTCCAGGAATATGCACGATCTGACTCCAAGACGGTGACATTCTGGCCTGAAGTTTCCTGCTGCAAGGTAATGAGGTTCTTGTGTGGGACCCTCTATACTACGCTTCCTGCTTGCTTTCCAAGTCTGGTCCTCTGGCTTCCGGACAAGACTGTGAGCACCTTACAACTTTCCAAGGCAAGGCTTTTCTGCCCATCACATCCTGTGATGATTCCTGGTTTTTACAGCCATATCTCTAATTGATACATGCTTTTTGGTCTGTGTATGGTGGGGAAAAGTGATGGTGGTCATCAACAAGGAGGAGGAGGAGAGAGAAGAGGTGAAGGCAGAGGAGGAAGGGGATAAGAAGCACATCATGAAGGTATAGACAAAAGCAACAAGAAGACAAATGGGAAGGTCGTGAAGTAGATGGGAAATTCAGATTCTCACAGCTGGTTTAGGAACATCGCCTATTGTCCTTTTTTACCGTATCATCTCACGTGCTAATACTATTCCTTAAAAGTTACAGAGCAACAGTGACTTCCCAGATGGTCTGTTCCGTAATTCAGTTGAAAAGATCCTGAAGATAATCAGGTTTGGAATAGACCAGGGGTCTGTGACCTAAGGGCCACCATCTGTTTTTGTAAATAGTTTTATTGGGACACAGCCATGCTTATTCATTCTCACGTTGTCTATGGCTGCTTTCGAGCTGTGGTGGCAACGGAGATTGTATGGCCAGCAGAGTCTAAAATATTTACTGCATGGCCCTTTACAGAAGACGTTATTGACTCCTAGAATAGGATATCTGAATGTCTGGGAACTGGTACAGAAATCTATTTTCCTCTTTTCACTCTTCACCTCCATGCCCTCCCTTCCCAGCTATACTTTTCCCCTGTTGAGGGTTTAACACGGGGCCCTACACCATTTCAGAGGGCTGGGACCCATTTTCCAGAGGAGAGGAACAAACCAGGGAGAGAAGGAGGAAAACATTCGCCTCTTCCTCCTCCCTCCCTGGAGGCCCTGCTCCGGGAGACTCAGAGACCCACTTCCAGAGGTAGTGTGGAGAAGTGCTGTGCTCAAGGCCACAGGGCTAGTTAGTAAAGGACAGCTGAGACCCAAAGCTAGGTCTTCCCATACTTCGCCTGGTACTCTCTCCACTGTCACTCCACTTCATCAGGGAAGTCTTCTTGGAGGTGGTGGGGTTTGGGTCTGGCTTAGAATCCTGAGTGCAATCTAGGCAAGCAAAAACTGTTAATTAATTAATCTCCCTCCAGTACCTAAACACTGAAAAGCAGCATTTCATTGGATTGGATACCTAATAGATCATTCATTAGGAAACATGAAGATCACTGGTCTAGAAGTCAACAGACGTAGGTTTTAGTTCTGGCCCTGCCTCTAACTAGCTGCATAACCTTGGGCATGTCCCTTCTCCTTTATGGGCCATTATTTGCTCACACATAACAGGGCACAGGAATTAGATTAAATGGGCCACAGCTGACTCTGCTTTTCTTAAAATCCTGGGGTGCTCTTGTTGTTCACAAAACGTGTGACCTCTCCACCGATACACATCCCAACCAGATGCATAATAACTGGCTGATTTTGCACCAAAATCCATCCTAAATGGGGCCAGCCAAGGATGCAGTCACGGAGCATGAGCATTTGACAGGATCTGTGGGAAGGCCTACAGACAAATGGGGCAAACAGCTCTGAAGGATGAGAGCACCATGTCACACCAGCAGACAGGAACCAATGAGATGAGTAAACTCATTAGGGGACACAGCTGGGTGGACTCTTGGTTCAGAATCCAAGAATGCCTTTCCTTTATGGCCTACTTTTAGGCTTGGAATAAAGAAATGTATTTGGGATGCCAACCCCAGATCTACTCCCTCTGTGGTTCGGGTGGAGTGTCTGGGATCAGCATTACTCATGTGGAAACATTTTGCTCTTTAATACCTCCAGAAGATCCTGGAACAGGCTGTGGCAGACCATGAAAGCAGGCAAGACAGAGCCGCCCTAGTATTTGCTGAATCAAATGATTAATTTTCAAGGTGGATTAAAAGTTATATATGAGTTATTCATAAATCTATAGAACTTTATTCCTTGAGGAGTTTGTATGTGTTTCTGCATTTTCTCAAATGCATCTTTGGGAAATAAAAGAGCTTAACAAAATATCTTTTAAAATTACACAAGGCTCCCCAACTATTTACTGAACTCCAACACCCTGTAGCTTAATTCGGTGGAGGAAAAATTTCCCTGCACTTAAAAAGAGAAACTGATTGTTTTTACTGATCTGAAACCTCTTAATAGGTTTAATGACTCAAATGTTATTTTTAAATTGCCCAAGCACTAGCAGGAAGTATAATGAAGTTTATATTAACCTGATGTTTTCTTTCTAATAATTTCTGCCTACTCCACCCTTTTTTCTACCTCTGTGCTACAATCTGAGTGCCAAAACCACCACATGAGACAGATCATTAGCCTCATTTTACTAATGAGGAAACTGAGGCTTAGAATCATTAAGGGAACATAGCTAGAAAGTTGAGGAGTCAAGACTCAAAACTTGAGTTGGGTCTGAAGCCAAAGCCAGTCATCACTTGTCCATTTGTCCATCCTTCCATCCATCATCCATCTATCTACCATCCATCTGTCCATCCATCCATTTTTTTTTTTTTTTTTGAGAGAGAGAGTGGGTGGGGAGGGGCAGAAGGAGGGGGAAAGAGAGAATTATAAGCAGGCTCCACACCCAGCATGGAGCCCATTGTGGGGCTCGATCTCATGACCCTGAGATCATGACCTGAGCCAAAATCAAGAGTCAGATGCTTAACTGACTGAGTCACCCAGGCGCCACCCCCTGCCCCCGCCTCAGCTCTTTTATAATTGGTTTATTTGAGTTTAGGCAGGCTTTAACTAATCAGTCCAAACTTAATAGTTAATTTGGTTTGTATTTTCCATTTATCTATTCTACTAATGAAAGGTATTTATGGAGTGTTTGCTATGTGAAAGTTGTAGAATTAGGCTTTTCACAATAATATACGTGGCACTGATATTTCCCTCACAATCTTTGATCTAGTTGAAAAGATAAGACAAATGTGTAGAAAGTATTAAGTAATACAATAAAGACAGTATTATTTATCAGAGGCATAAATAACACAAAGTATATTATCTCACATAGCAAGACAGCTGAGTGGCTTGAAGATTAGGTAATCAATGGCTCATGGATGCCATCAAGGACCAAATTATTTATCTCTTTCAGTTCTGCCATGCTCAGTGTTGCCACATTTCATATGTAAACATGGCAATATTAAGTGGAAGAAGAGACAGAAAAGGTACATTTCTTTTTTGTATGTCCCTTTTTATGAGTGAGGGTCCTTCCCCCAGGTACCCTAGCAGATTTCTTTCACACTGTATTATGTCAATGTCCATGCCCAGAATAAACATGGCCGAAAAGATGATATCAATCATGATTTACTTCCTATGGGGGACTTGCTTCCTCAGAATGAAGAAAGCTTTTTTGGCCTCCATAGGCAGAAGTGAACTTCTGATTTTCTCAACGAGCAAAACGGGGTTGGGCAGACTAGTCCGGGGGAAGGTCATTGTTAGTGTCCTATATGCAGTCACCATGTCACTTTATTTTTTTTTTAAATCTTTTTTATTTTATTTATTTATTTGACAGAGAGAGACACAGCGAGACAGGGAACACAAGCAGGGGGAGTGGGAGAGGGAGAAGCAGGCTTCCCGTGAAACAGGGAGCCTGATGCGGGGCTCGATCCCAGGACCCCGGGATCATGACCAGAGCCGAAGGCAGACACTTAACGACTGAGCCATCCAGGCGCCCCTGCAGTCACCATGTCACTTTAATGAGAAAGATTGAAAATCATTTATGCATACCCTAAATCCAATCCATATGTTCTGGGTGCAATCTACAGAGGAAATAAGAAAGCTTTTGGGTAAGAAATTGCAGTGTCAGCTGCCTGGGTAGCTCAGTTGGTTAAGTGTCTACCTTCAGCTCAGGTCATGATCCCAGGGTCCTGGGATCAAGTCCCTCATCAGGCTCCCTGCTCTGTGGGGAGCCTGCTTCTCCCTCTGCCTCTGCCTCTCTCCCTCTCTCTCTCTCTCATGAATAAATAGAGAAAATCTTAAAAAAAAAGAAAAAGAAATTGCATTGTCCTCTGTCTAAAGAAAGAAATTGTTAGGAAAAATGGAGATGATTTGAATAAAATTTACAAAAGGAGAATTCAGACAGACCCAGCTGGGTGATGTGTCTCAAGTGCCACCCCAGGAACTTGAATATCTGTTTCTTGTGGCAGGAACATTCCTAGAGAAGAGATTGGTGCATCAGGTTATTAAAGCTCTCCTGTTGTCTCTCAGCTCCATCCCAGCCCTCAAAGCAGCACTGTGATGCTAGGAATCTGCAAATTACTTTTCTCCTTGATCAAGGAATAGGGGGCATTGGAAGGAGATGCTGAAAGGTAGGAAGATCCCAGGAAACACTTGTTCTTTCCTTCTGCTTGCTGTTTTTGTGTCATCTGGCCGATAACCCTCTGGTAGCTGGAGTTGGTCCCAGACAGGCATCTTCCTATATGCCCAGAATTAACTTCACCGCACCCTGACAAAGGTACCAGCTTACCTTGGGCAGCCCTTCCTCCTCAGAAGTCCAAGTCCCAGCTCTGCCGGGGTCCCTACCTCCAGCTTCTAAGTTCTGACAACACCCACCTCTTCTCTTTATATTCCTAGCCTTGGGAGATGGTTGCTTTTTGCAGTTCCTATCTCTGTGTTTAACCCATTCCTTCTATCAAATACTCTCTGTTGAAATACCTGGGATGGTTTCTGCTTTTCTGTTTGGATCCTGACCGAAACAAATGTTTGATGATATGAGCCATTAATATTATCCGAAAAATTCCACTTCACACACGTGCATGCATGCACACACACACACACACACACACACACACACACACACACTTTCCTGCTTATCATACATCTCTCTGATTAGAATTGGCTTCTCATGCAAATTTTCTACAGAGAGAATTTCTCTTCGGCAAGCATGTAAAACACGTATAGTTCACTTGAAAGCCATATTTTTCATTATAAGTGAATACATTTGAATGCTGGTTTTTATACATCAATCTCTGGTGACCCTATTTTGGCTATGGACACAGATCTATTTCAGGGACACTGGCAATGGGTATCCTGCACTTGCCGAATGAGGGTCATGCCCAAAACTGTAGTTCCAGCCAAGTGAGGACACCCTGACCAGTCGACCAACCTCCTCTCTTATTCTTCCCCATACTGGTGTCAAGCATGAACCTGTTTCTCTTCAAATGGCAATAGCTAATATTAAGAGACAATGTCCCCCTTTTGAACTCATTACATTCCTTTCTTTTAATTCTTCTCCAAATAAAACTTCTCTGAAAAGGATCTAAAAGCCTTCAACATTAAGATATAAGTGACCAATACAGTTAAACCACCTCCTCTAAGAGAGTATTTTAATTTTATTTGCATTTTAATAAACCTTTAATCGGTTTAAATCCGAGGGATCAAGTATTGATTTTAGAATCCCAGAATTCATTGAGCTGAGCACTGGAGTATTTTTCAGTGAGAAGGGGTAGAGGGGAGGTGGGTCACACTCCAATTGCTGAAAATCATGCAAACAGATGCCTTCTTTAGCTACCCTTCAAGTTGGCACTGATATAAAGACACGTTCAATCCCACACAGTCTTTGACTGTCCCTGGCCAGACCGTAGCTGATCTCCTTTTGGCCAAGGCCACAGTGGAGCACCCTGGGGGAAGCCACAGGGCACCTACACATTTCATAACAGCCTCCTTTGTAGAGCTAAACAAATATTTGCTTCCAGCCTGCAGAGCTGATTCACAGGCCTGAGTTTTCACACGTATTCATGTGTACCTCTGCTGCTCACAGGGGTGGCTGTGCCAACCTCCTGGCTGGACCCCCAGGGCCAGCTGAGCAAGCAAGATGTAGTGGCAGTCCCAGCTCATCTTAGCAGCTGGATGCCTCCAGACCTCGGTGCAGAACGGGGACTCCGGCTTTCACCGGGGGCAGGTTCTAGATATTTCCAGTACTCTGTTCACAGGCAAGAGATGATGGCCCAACTCCAATTCACATCTTTGAAAACTGGATAAACTGGATACAAGGGACATGACCAGAACATGTGTGAAAGGATAACCCCAAGTAAGATTTAATAACAAGCCAAAGTTTAAAATGAACCTAATGGGAAATTACTGGAGACAAATAAAAGGGACCCATGCCTATGGGCTGGGGCCCCTAGTTGGGGCCAGACTTGCGACTCTGCATCCTCGAACTTGAGCAATTGGCTAAGTCTTTTCAGACTGCCCTCTCCTCATTGGCAAGATGATGGGGGCTGGGGTTTCTTCAAAGCTTCCCCACATATTCACCTATTTGTTCGCTGGGGCCGTCATAACAAAGTACCACAACTCAAGGGGCTTACACAAAGAAATTCATTGTCTGCTAATTCTGGAGGCTGGAAGGCTGACGTCAAGTTGGTTCCTTTCAGGCTGTGTGGGGGGAATCTGCTCCACGCCCTTCTCCCAGCTTCCGGTGGCTTGCTGGCCATCTTTGGTGTTCCCTGACTTGTAAATGCGTCGCCCCCATCCCTGCCTACGTCTACACACCACATTCTCCCTGTGTGCATGTCTGTCTCTGTGTCCAAATTTTTCCTCTATAAGAACATGGTCGTATCTGGTTAGGGCCCACCCAGTGACCTCATCTTAACTTGATCATCTACAAAGACTATTCCCAAATAAAGTCATCTCGCAGAAGTATGGAGATTAGGACTCCAACATCTTTTTGGGTGACATAATTCCACTCATAACCTTCTGACCTGATTTTTGCAGGCGAGCCTCCTGGCAGATGGCTATGGAGCTGGCCTTCTCTCTGCTGGTCTTCTCCTACTTTTCTGTAAGAAGGCAGGAGGACAGATAGATACCTGTCTTAATGATGGCTTTCCAATTGTATAAAGCCAGACAAGTCCCTTTACCTCTCTGAGCCCCCGTTTCCTCATCTAAAAGATGGCAACAATGGGTTTGCTCTGAGAAGTCAGTAACCTAAAGCAAAGAAATACTTGTCTGACACATGGTAAGTGTTCACCAAATTATAGATATTTTTATTTATTCCTGTTGAGTCAAGGGGAGGATGGGTAAGCAACTCCCTAACCCTGGCTGCATATTAGAATCAACTCAGGGAACTTTTTGAAAACTATTGGCACCCAGGCCCCGCTAGAGATTCTGACTCAATTGCTCTGGGATGGGGCCCAGGCACTGATATATTTAGAACCTTCCTGGTTTGTTTCAATGGGCAGCCAGGATTGAGAACTACTAGAATAGTTGAAAGGATTGAAAACAGCAGTGGAAAGCCTCGATGCGGTTGAAAGTCAGAAGAGGTTGACTTGCAGCTAGTTAGCCAGATGGTCCAGGTTGTGGGAGGTGCCAGGGACAGCTCTTAGAAAACTTTGAATGAGGTGACCTAGATTTCTGAGCCATTTCTTGCTTTGTGGTCTCCCTGCAAAATTGTTTCCAGGCCTGTCCCGTGAGGGAGCATCCCCACTAAGACACTCCCTTGGGCCTTTTCTCTCACAGCGGTATTCCATCCACTTGCTTGCCCACAGGACCCGTCTCAGCTCCAGGTCTGGGAAAGAAACCCTCAGTAAGAGTTAATGCCAGATAACAGCTTGATGTACTACCTTCCCTAGGGATATCTGCCTAGGAGGGCTCATCACAGGTCTCCAAGAACTCAACAGTGAGGAAATTTTGGATGGGTAGACTTACGGGATGGGGATGGCAGGCCTCTGATCCGCCACGGGGTGGGAACTGCTCGCTTTTGAATACGCATGACTATATATAGCCTATATATAGAGGCAGCTGTCCGGCAAAAGTGATACCACTTGAATCAGTGACTTCTGGGTCTCAGGTCCCTTTGCTGCCTTTTCCCCCTTTCCAGCTGCTCTGTCACCTCATCACCAGGCCTGGCTTCTCCCAGGTTTGGCCTTCTTACAGTGCCATGCTTGTCCACTTAGCAGGAGACACTTGCCACTCATTGTCCCTTAAGTCCCAAGGTCTCTGCGATTCTCCTGGGGGAGGGGGGGCAGTGACTTTTTGTTTTGTGAGTGAATGAGTAATATTAAACGAAATGATATGTAAATAGAAGCAATTTTTCATGGCCCGGCTACATAAATGCCCTTAATTTATTATCATAAAGAAGTTAGGGATATCCATTTGCTCTTTGACCAAATTAAAAGAAGTGTAGCAAATAAAAGAAATGATAATTCTCTCCATTCTGATCTGATGAAGCAGCGTGTTTGGTTTGGCCCTTTCCATTTCTTCCATTTTAATCAAGAATATGTCAGAAGGATGAGTAGCCAGAGACAGACAAGTGTCTTTAATAGAAAGCAGGATGTTGTGCCTTCATCTGGCAATCACTGACTTTAATTTAACCTCGGCTTTTGGAAACACAGGGGAAAGGGAAATCTAGCCTAGAATGGGGAAATGCTTTTGCTAGACGCGGGGACTCTGCACCCGAATCCAGCTCAGTGTTCTGGAGTCACCCAACTGCCTTCTGCTGCTGACGTCTGGAAGGAGGAATGAGTTCCTTTAAGGGGACCAGCGTGGAGAAGCATTAGCTGTACAGCGAGAGTGCATGAGCTCTCCGGATTGCCCTGGACTATTCCGCCTGGCCATTTCAGACAGAACTGGTGCAGTGAAGCCCAAATTTCCTGGCAAGCCTGAGGGCAGGTTTTTCCAAAAGCATCTCAGACCGCGAAGGCACATGTCTAATCACGAAAGCAAACCTCTGGACACATGCTCTCTGTTTCCAGCTGGTTGTGTATGTTTCCCTCACACTTTAACACAAACGTGCCAAGGTGTGACATTTATGAACCCCACCAACTGGGAGCTGCACGTACCAACCCAGTTGCCTGGGGGGGGGGAGTGATGAATGGGGGCTGTCCTGCCTGGGGAGGAGGACTGCTTCCCTCTGGCATGCCTGCAGCCTTATTTATTACACACCAAAGTATAAAAGCGCCCAGCCGGCGGCAGCTCGCCTCTCCAGCCCTGGCATTTGCCTGAGAAGCCCCGCCGTGCTCTCCAGGAGGCTCTGGGGCTCTGTTGAGAATCATGCTCGGGAGGCAGCTCGTCTCTTGGCACCTGCTGGCTTTGCTTTTCCTCCCATTTTGCCTCTGTCAAGATGAATACATGGAGGTGAGCGGAAGAGCTAATAAAGTAGTGGCGAGAATAGTGCAAAGCCACCAGCAGACTGGCCGTAGCGGCTCCAGGAGGGAGAAAGTGAGAGAGCGGAGCCATCCTAAAACTGGGACTGTGGATAATAACACTTCTACAGACCTAAAATCCCTGAGACCAGATGAGCTACCGCACCCCGAGGTAGATGACCTAGCCCAGATCACCCCATTCTGGGGCCAGGTACTCGGAATTCTCTTCTAAGGATTACTGTGAAAGCTTAACGAGTTTTGTTGTTCTTTTTCAGCTGCGATTCTTAGGATCAATGCTTTCGAGAAGTTTGCTGTGCTGCTTGTGGGGGTCTTTCTGGGTTGCTCTGGGGTCCTGGCGGGGGACGACTGCCGATCTCTGTTAGGAAATCAGCAGAGGATGTGGGGGACAGGGTGTCCCCCCGGGGTCAAGGAGAACAGAGCAGCCAGCTCCCTGCTGTGCTATGACTTGATTTCTTTCTTGCTCTCTTGGTGTGAAAAGTGCTGAGCACGCAGATAAGACGGATCGCTGGAGACAATCATTTGCAGATCCTAAGAGAGTTGGATTTTCTTAATGCTTCCCAGCAGGGAGAAGTTGCCCTTTGAGTTTTTCACTTTGATGTGTGAGTTGACTGTGACGTTTCATGCCAGGCTTGTTTATTTGATTTATAGTAGTCTAGGTTGCTAAGCCTCTATGTTCAGCCTGTGAACCATAGAGTTAGAACAAAAAAGACTGCATGTGTATTAAAAGCAAAACTTCATTGTGTGATTTAAAGCCTGATAATCACAGAGGACTTGATTTATTTCCCTGGGTGTGAACTCAGTGCCCAAGGAAACATCTTTTAACTCTTTTTGGGGATTTTTGGAGTGAGGTCAGGTTTCAGTGTAGTGAATTGCAAATTGGTGAAATTCAATTTCATTTAAAACATTAAGAACAGACAAAATGGATTTTGACTTACCTTCTCGGCATCTGGCATGCTGAAATCAGAGGAAGGGGGCAAGAAGAGTTACTTTGAATTACAAGAGCTTTGAACGAAGAGGTTTTACAACAAGAATTCACTGTGTCTTTGCATTCAATAGGCCCTGGAAATGTTCATGCAGGTGAAATCCAAGCCTGGCCTCTCACAGACTGAAAAGTTTGGGTTGAGACTGGCGATATGATCAGACTGAAACCCCACACACGATCAGCTAGAGATCTGGGGCTGAGCTGGGATTTCTAACTCAGCTGCACAGTGCAGTCACCCAGACTGTTCTGTCAGACCGTGTCAAGAAAAAATTGTTTCTTGGGGCACCTGGGTGCCTCAGTGGGTTCAGCGTCTGCCTTGGGCTCAGGTCATGATCTCAGCGGGGAGCCTGCTTCTCCCTCTCCCTCTGCCCTTCCCCCTGCTTGTGCTCTCCCCCTCCCCCCGTCAAATAAATTAATAAAATCTTTTTTAAAAAAATAAAAAATTGTTTCTTTAAGGAGCCACAAAAGAAATAATAACCTCCAAATACTTATTTTTCAAAGCCCACTTTTAGAGATTGTCCTTTCATCTGACAATCCTTTTATTTTTTTTTTTAAGATTTATTTATTTATTTTAGAAAGAGATAAAGAGAGTGCGCGGGGTGGGGGCAGGGGCAGAAGGAGAGGGAGTCTTAAGTAGACTCTGGGGCTAAGCGTGGAGTGGAACGTGGGGCTCAAACTCACAACCCCAAGATCAAGAGTCACACGCTCTACTGACTGAGCCAGCCAGGCGCCCCTCATCTGATAATCTTTTGGCCGGAGGGTGACTCATGGTCCTCTGTATTTCCTTGTGGTGAAGATATTTTCATTTTCATCCAGGCTTTGGCCTGGACTTTCCATTTCAGTGGGTGGGATCTTTGCTGGGCCCTCCCTGGCCTTCGCAGTATGTGCTCCCAGAAGCAGCAGAAGGCAGATGTAGGCTGTCGTTTGTTGTTATTTCTTGGCAACCAACACCCAGCAGGCCACTGGAATCCAAATTACATTTCTACTTCGCCCTACCTTTGAGTAGGCAGCCAACATGCTGGAGTCAGATGAGAGGGGCGGGAAGTCACTTCCTGGCTTTCTTTTGTTGAAGTGGCAGTGGGGAGGGGGTGGGCTTTCAAACCCTCCTGGGCTCCTGAAGTATTTTCAAACAAACCCCCAACAGCAGATCCTGAGGAGATTTAGAATCATTGATATTCTGGCGATCCTCAATACGACTCCTCTGCCAATGGGTATGGAGACTCACTGCATTTAGGATTTTCCTGTGTTCCCCTTCTTCCCTGCGTTCCCCGCCTCTCTTGTTTTAATTCTTCTTTTTCCTCATTTGTTGTTTCACCTATGATTTCCTGTGCTTCTAGTATGTGCCAAGCTTTAGGATGGGGATAAATAAGCCCAAGCCTATCTCCGGACAGTTCTGAAGGGCTCTCGTGGGGACAAATGAACAGATCATTGAATACCGTGTGGTAAACAAAATCTCTGCACAAAAGGCAGTTGGGGAGAAAGTGCCAGAGTGGTGGTGGCCGCTGCAGTGGATCCCAAAAGTGAGACAAAAAGGATCGTTATCCACGCAAGACATAAAATCTAAAACTATGTGGGACGGCAAAGAGATGAGAGAGCCTGGGAGGGATGGGCGCAGCTAGAGCCCCTGAGCTGTTCAAGGAAGACACAGGATGATCTCAGTGCCAGCCTGGAAGATTCTGTTGGCCGGTTAAGGAGCTCAGACCTTAGTTTGCCTGCCAAAGTTGTGTTTGTTTGTTCACAACAGGGCAGTGAGGTGGTCTGGCGTATGTTCTAGAAAGAGCACTCTGGCCATGGGCTTCGTGGTGGGTAGAGTGTGCAGAGACTGGGGGGAGAGCAGACTTGGGTTCTCTTTCTAGGCAGTTTCTTCCTTTATCAATCTCCCCTCCTCCTCCTCCTCCTCCTGGACCCCCTCCTCCCCTTCTTCCCACTTCCCTTCTCCTTTCTCTTCTCTCTTTCTTCGGTTAAAGAAGGAGCTGTGGGCCCTCTTTCTGAGAAGTCACTCGCTAACAGCAGAGCCGAACCTGAGTAGCTGCCCCATGGCCTCCATCCACAAAAGGGCTGGGACTTGTCTTAGAGACCCCTCCCTCCTCCCGTGCTGCTCATTCTCCTTTGGCTTTCACATTTGACCTGATTATGAGAAAAGAGTTGATAAACTTAAGAGGGTATATGTAGTGACTCCCCAGCGTGTAATTGTCCCTTACCTAGGTGATAACTTCTGAATTAACACATCCTGTCTAACTTGTTCTAAGGGTCCCTCAAAAGGCTCGCAAGCATTATTCCATTTGACTGTATTGTGAAGGACCAGGCCAGAGGAACATGTGAATGTTGTAGGCGGGCTCTCAGGACATGACCAACTAGTAGGAACCAGAAGATTCTCCCTGCTGGGGTGGCAGCTCTCTGCTTTCGAAGTGCTCCCAAGTAGCTTGTGCACCCACCCCCGAGCAGCCCGCTCTCCTGGAGCTAACTTCTCACGCTCAGACACCAGACTTTACAAATAGAATCTTTCTAAACCATTATTTGAGGGTTTAGAAAAGACCTTAGTATCTTTGCTTGCTCTTAGAGCTGGCAAGAAATTTCCTGGCCATTTTACCCAGTGCCCTAATTTAGTAGACAAGAAAAATGATGCGGGGGCGGGGGGGAGTGACATCACTAAAGCCACACAGAACGGAGATAGGAGTTCTGGTGCCAGGACAGACATGTTCCTAAAATTCTTAGCATCCCAGGAACTCAGTTCTATTTTCAAATGGCTCCCGCTTCAGAATTTTCCCTCCTTCTCCCTCAAAGCCCATTATTGGCAGAGCCTTGGATTTCTTGGAACTTAAAAAAACTGTATTTCACATTAGCAAAACCATACCAGGAAATTACGAAATACTTACTTCTCAGATTGCGTCCTTGGATTAGAAGGTGGGGTGGTGCTGTGGCGTCTGACTTTCCAAGTGTCTGAAGTTCCTTGTCCCAGACCACTTGCTTTAGCTGATTTTCTTTTCCTCCACCAGTTTTACCAAAGGTTTTTGCAGACTCCCGTATCTGTCCAGTGTGGGGTCTGGTGGGCAGAAGACTAGACAGGAGTTAGCTCCACATTGTGGCCCCTGATCGCTTGAGACTCCGACTCTGAGGTGTTGCAAGAGAATGCTCAGACTACAGAGAGTCTGCATTTTCCCTGATGAGCGGGGTGGAGGCCTTAAAGGAAAAGGAATGAGGGAGTGAGGAAAACGTCCAAGCCCATTTTTGATTAAACAACAACAAAAAATAGTGAAGTCTAAATGTGCAGCAATGGAAGACTTGACGCACTTTTCTGCTTGGATTTCTAGCGATAGAGAAAACCTGAATTTCAAATTCTTCCTTCCTTTCTCCCTCCGCTCTTATCCCTCCCTCTTTTGCTCCTTCCCTTTCTTTAGAATCCTTTAGAAATAATACGCTGTTTTCAACAGACCATTGAATTATAACTCAAGTTTAGGAAAATTTCCATAAATATTTTATATTACATAATCAAAAGGCAAGTTACCAGTTTAGTATCACTCTAAATTTTATCAGCGAATCTAGCTCTTGTACTAGATCTGCAGCTCCTCAACAGTAAGCACACATTTTAGAAATTTTTCTTTAAATAAATAAGCAAGTCCCCTCAGTGTCACATTTGAGTACACTTAGTACCCATTAAGTACTCACTGAATATTGGTTCGAACGATATGATAATCTTTCAAAAATTTGAAGTAAAATGTGAAACAGGACCTGAGGTTAAATACTGCTTAAGGGGGAGTTAAAGTTGTTTCAAGATGTAGATACTTAATAGTAATTTGCTGGGCTAAAGAATACTTTGTTTCCTCCATGTCCTAAGGCAGTTTAAGTGTGTTGTGACGGGAAGAGTGGCATTTTGACTCAAAATTTCTAAGAACTCTTATCCCAGTATCCTGAATATAGAAATTCTTAATAAGTATCTTGGAAGTTGGTTGTTCTTACCATTTGAGGGTCACCTACTCAAAGGAGCGACAGGGGAGGCTCCTGGCAGCTGGGAATGAGAGGGCTGCCTCCAAGTCCACCTCTGAAGGGGTTTCCTCCTTGACTGTCACCAGTAGCCTCAAGACAGTACTTCCCAGAAACACTGCCCCATCCCCTGCCAACACCACACTCCTTCCAAAGAGCATGCCCTTCTTTTGACCCTCTGGCTTCCTTGTCCTTTTGGTCATTGGCTCTCTTTAGCTAGCATGCCATTCAAGCCCCCACCCCACACCAGCTTTTCTGATGCTGTCGTAGGTTGTTTGGAGTTAAACTTACCCAAAAGACAAGACCAAGGGAAATTCACAAGTCCTAATGACTCCCCAGTACCATTCTCTGAAGCTTCTCTCTCTATCTTTTTTAAAGTCTCCGCAAACCGGAGGACCGCCCCCAGACTGCAGCAAGTGTTGCCATGGAGAATACAGCTTCAGAGGCTACCAAGGTCCCCCGGGGCCCCCTGGCCCCCCTGGCATTCCAGGTAAGGATGAGAGAAATGTTCTGTCTGTTGCCAGTCTAATTGTGCACTGTGCCAAAATCAGAGCCAGGGCGAATCAAAATAATTTGGGTTCACTGTGTGTGATCCAAAGGGTGTGCATGGAAAATCCAAAAGAGAGTTTTGGGCGAGGACTGGGTTTACAGAGCCAATTAGGTGGAACAATATACCATAAACTCTATAGTATTTATTATTTATCCAGCTTGCAGCATCCCACAGGTGTTCGTCATCTTGGGGCACCAGATTCACTGTCGGCGGCAGAGAGGGGGAGGGTCTTCACCAGCGTGGAGTACAGAATCATGGGATCTTAGTGGACATATCTTGTCTGGGCGTTTCTGCCACAACGCACTTCATGCAACACACTATCTAACTCTCAGGGAACTGAGGAAGTGAAGGTGGGGAGGAGAGGAGCGCCCACTGGGCTGGCTATAGCCATCTCCACAGTGCCGTTCACTGAACTACGCAGCCTTACGTCTGATTCTGCGTCTAGCTAAGTTTTTCTTCCCTTAGTCTCAGGGTCTGTCCACGTTCAGCTATCTCTTGGTTGACTTTCATGCCTCTCTTGGGCTCATGGGAACATTTTTGGGCTCCAGCACCACATGGAGGCATGGGAAACGCTGTCAGGCTCCATTCAGACACCCTACCCTACTGAGTGTGCCCCAGGCATGGGAGGTTCTGAAAACTGGCTAGTGTCTGGGGTCAGCCAAGGAAAGGGTAGCCCAGATCCTCTCTGTCTTAGGACTCCCAAATCCATCTGAGGGTTAATTGTTTTCCTCTTTACAGGTTAATTACTGGAGGTAGGACTTTTTCTCAGGATTTGACAGAAGTCCACTTGCTCTTCTCTCACTTACCCTCAGTGATGTTAACATTTATCAAATGAGTTTTAATTTTTTAAAAAATATTTTATTTATTTATTTGAGAGAGAGAGAGCGCGGGAGCAGGAGGGAGAGGGAGAAGCAGACTCCCTGCTGATCGGGAAGCCAGACGTGGGGCTTGATTCTAGAACCCCGAGATCATGAACCGAGCTGAAGGCAGACGCTTAACCGACTGAGCCACCCAGGTTCACCGAGTTTTGATTTTTTAATATACTTTTGAGTGGCTTCTCTTATGAAACCAAATTTAAAGTGAGAAAACATTCTGTTAGACTTTACACCGTGATTACTGTCTTGGAGTCTATGTCATGGAACGTCAAGGGTGGCTCCAGCAGGTGCAGTGATTGGGGGTAGAGAATATTCATCCTCTTAAAATGTTCTGAAGTCTAAACTCTTTTGAGGGTACAGAACAAGCTGGCCTTGACTAAATGTTTCCCAATCAAAATGGCTTTTTTTGGGCCCATTAACTTGCAAACACAGTCAAAGTTCAATTATCTGGAGAGTTTGCAAACCTGGTATAATACCTGACCAAAGGTAGCATGCAAAATAAACTGCGACAGGATGTGAAATTCAACAAATATAAAATAAAGGGAGAGTTGTAGAAATTGTCTCTTAGTGGCAAAGTGACGAGTTGAAATCATTATCCAAGTCTTGCTTTCAAAATTATTGTTACAATTTGTATCAGTGATTTTACATCTCCCTCGGTGATAAAAGTGGTGCACGTCCTTTATAGAAAAATTCAAAGAGACGAAAAAGTACATAGCAGGACACAAAACCACTCATGTTTCATCCATTCAGAAAAAAAAACAAAACCACTGGAAATATTTTTACATAATATATAAGTACTGTTTACACATAATATTGCACTGTCTCTACTGATTCATAACTTTTTTATCTAAAAGTATCGTGAACATTATTAAATGTTATTAAATATTTTCCTTTAGCATTCTTTTTTTGTGATGATGTAACATTATTTACTGGGATGTGCCATTTTTTTAATTGAGCTCTTCCAGTATTGTTTGTTTCTAATCTCTGCTATTATAAATGATACTGTGATCATCAGTCCTCAAAATTTTTCACCCAACTCTTGCTTTATAGGAAAAACAGGCTTTGGAGACTTGAGTAGCTAAGGCTGTCTTCAGTGTCCCATGTAAGAACCCATTTGATGATGCCTCCTTGGCTGTGTTTGGGACTATTTCAAATGGTCTTCTTTTGCAATTGAGAGCGAACATTTTCAAAGAAAGGGTCTGGGGCACCTGGGTGGCTCAGATGGTTAAGCATCTGCCTTAGGCTCAGGTCATGATCCCAGGGTCCTGGGATCGAGCCCCGCATCGGGCTCCCTGCTCAGAGGGGGGCCTGCTTCTCCCCCTCCCTCTGCTTCTCCCCCTACTCATGTTCTCTCTCTCTCTGTATCTCTGTGTCTGGAATGAATAAATAAAAAAATCTTTAAAAAAAAAAAGGGTCTGCATTTGTATAACAATAGATGGTCAGTGTGAGTGATGGGGGCTTTCTCCTATGATGCCTTCTGCTTGTGATTTAAGGAAACCATGGGAACAATGGCAATAATGGAGCCACTGGCCATGAAGGGGCCAAAGGTGAGAAAGGAGACAAAGGTGACCTGGGGCCACGAGGTGAAAGAGGGCAGCATGGCCCCAAGGGAGAAAAGGGCTACCCGGGGATTCCGCCAGAACTGCAGGTAAGTCACCTTGGGCAGATCTCCATGGGACTTCTAAACTGCCCAGACCCTGGAAGCCCAGGAAGCAGAAGGCCCGAGCGCCTCTTCACATCCTCACTGATGGCTGCTGGCCCACATGCCCGCATGCCTGAGGCTGGCTTTGCTCAACCCCACTGCAGGGCATTGGCAGGCGGCCTGTACTGTTCAAAGAGCATTTTGAAATCATTCCTAAGAAGTTGAAATTCAGCTCCCTTCTTAGGCTAAATACACAGAAGCCCTGAGTATCAGCTAATGTCCCATTTTCCAAATTGAAAGAGATGTTAAATAAAAAGGGTTTTGGTAACTCAAATATATAAATGGAATGTGTGTACCTCAAATATTTTATTTATTCATTTTGTTACATTTACCAATTTAAATCATATATATGGATATTAATATATAAGTATTATTCTCTATCAACTCAAGATCTTGAGGCACAGTTTTTATTTAAACTTTTCTCTTGGGGCACCTGGGTGGCTCAGTCGGTTAAGTGGCTGCCTTCGGCTCAGGTCATGATCCCAGGGTCCTGGGATCCAGCCCGAGTTGGGCTCCCTGCTCACTGGGGAGCCTGCTTCTCCCTCTCCCTCTGCCTGCTTCTCTGCCTACTTGTGCTCTCTCTCTCTCTCTGTCAAAAATAAAGATTTTATTTATTTATTTGACAGAGAAAGAGAGAGAGAGCACATGAGAGGGGAGAGGGTCAGAGGGAGAAGTAGACTCCCTGCTGAGCAGGGAGACTGATGCGGAGCTCAATCCCGGGACTCCAGGATCATGACCTGAGCCAAAGGCAGCTGCTTAACCGACTGAGCCACCCAGGTGCCCCCCCTCAAAAAAAAACTTTAAAAAAAGAAATAAACTTTTCTCATCAGCATCTTCTTTATCGCTAGAGACATTTTATTTTTGAGTCATCCATCCTAGTTTAGATTAGACTAAATTACATTTATTTCAGCTTAACATGTTTTGAATCTATTTATGAGGCTATAATTGAATATTTTATCCTAAGCTTACGTGTTCATTTGTCTATTGTTTATTTCCCTTTTAAGTGATGTTCAAAATTCTTGCGGCCAATAACATCTAAAACTTGCAAATGCAAGGTTAGGTCACCAAGAAAATTACTAAGTCTTGGTTATTTCTTTATTTCCTGGCTGATGTTTTTAAAATTGATTTTTCCAAGCGATTTCTATTGACATTGAAAGCTAGTGTTTATTATTAATTATAATGGTTGTTAAGTGTATCATTAGTTGCTGATGCTCTCAACAGTGTGGCTGACTGGGGGCTGTGGCCCGCTGCCCCTGCCCAGCATCACAAGAAAGGGTCTATTGCCTATTGATAGCCCCGGAAAAGATCCAAATTCAAAATCTGAAGTATGGTTTCTACTGAAAGCAGATTGCTACGGCAGCATCTAAGGTTGAAATATTATTTCACACAGCTGGGGGCTGTGTGTAATTGACAGAATATACTATAGCCTGAGAGACTTTTAAAGAATCAGAATACAGAGACTCTTTCTGAAAGATCAATTGGGGGAAAACTTTGCCTTTTATTTGGGCATATCTGATGGTTGTTTGACCTCGGATACATTCCATCATTTTTCTGGGCCTCGAGTTTTCTAAGTTATCACCTGAGAGGTCTTTTGTGTTTCTCGAACTGTTTTTGAGGTTTTGTCACTTGTAAAGGAATGCTGTTTAATAATCTTAGCAACCTGGGATTAATGGGCCGGCAAAAATTTACAAAGAAAAGAAGACAGATGCTGCTTGGCCAGGTTAAAGGTGTCTAATGAGAGGGATGATTAACATCCCCAAATCTAGAAACTTTAACTCTAAACCTGTGATGGTTATACAAGGGCCAGGGGGCCCTGGAGTAGCCAGTCTGATGGAGCGCACCCTGGGCAATTATTAAAATGCTCCATCAATTATTTTACGCTAAAACCACAATGTAATAATTTGGGAGAACTACACTCACACATTTTATTTTATTTATTTTTAAGATTTTATTTATTTGAGAGATAGAGAGAGAGAGCATGAGCTGAGAGAGGGAGAAGCAGACTCCCCACTGAGGAGAGAGGGAGAAGCAGACTCCCCACTGAACAGGGAGCCCGATGCAGGGCTCCATCCCAGGACCCTGGGATCATGACCTGAGCTGAAGGCAGATGCTTCACCGACTGAGCCACCCAGGCACTCCCTACATTCACCTGTTTTAAAGGAGGCATTACAGAGGAGGAATGATTGGTTTCAGGCAGCCTATAAAGAAGGGTGACTTCCAGGCCCCTTCATTCCCATTTCCGAAATCCCTCCTCCGGGGTCATCCCTCTCCTTCCCCTTCCTTCCGAGTCCACAGCCCTCATGCTGTCTTTCTGACTGTCCAAATCCTTTCCGTGTTGATTCTCCTAAGCCTGCTTTCCCCTGGGTCTTTCAAACTTCAAATTATTCCCTCTCTCCTCTCTCAGCCCCTCCCTTAAAACTCCCATTCGTTGAAGACTGGTAATCCCAGGAAGCTTAAGAACTTTTTTTTTTTAAAGATTTTATTTATTTATTTGAGAGAGAGAATGAGAGAGAGAGAGAGCATGAGAGGGGGAGGGTCAGAGGGAGAAGCAGACTCCCTGCTGAGCAGGGAGCCCGATGTGGGACTCGATCCCAGGACTCCAGGATCATGACCTGAGCCGAAGGCAGTCGCTTGACCAACTGAGCCACCCAGGTGCCCCAAGAATTTACTGATCTAACTCACACTCAGTTACAATGACTCATATGGATGGGGGATTGACATTGATTTTCAAATGTGACTGTCTGATAGCGGTACAATTCCAGTGTGGGGGGTTTTCCCACACCCCCAAACTAGGTGTCCTTACAATTCAACTCAATTCTGACACTACTTACCTGGAGAATGCATCAGATTCCGAGCTTAAAAGCTCAGCCCTACAAGACTGCCACCCCCAACTTCAGACTCTACTCCAAGTCTGGATTGTCATCTGTGCTTCTGACATTCCGGCTATGAAGGGGAGGCTATGAACCCTCCTGGGGTTCAAGTAATTTGCCAGCATGAACTCAGAGAGACATGTTGCTTACTCAATCACTGGTTTCTTGTAAAAGGGTATAATTCAGGAACAGCCAGATGGAAGAGATGCATAGGGCAAGGTTTAGGGAAAGGGGTGCGGAGCTTCCCTGCCCTTTCAAAGACCGAGTACCACTCTCCTGCACTTCCCGTGTTCACCAACCTAGAAGCTCTCTGAACCCCTTCCTTTTAAGTTTTTATGGAGGCTTCATTGTATAGGCGTGATTGATTAAATCACAGGCCATTGGTGATTGAATTCAACCGCCCACCCCTCTGCCCTTCCTGATGCGGGGTGGGACTGAAAGTTTCAACCCTCTAATCCCAGCGTTGGCTCCAATGGCAATGAGCCGCCATCTTTAGGTTACCTAGGGGCTTCCCAAAAGTCACCTCATTAACATAACAAAAGACCCCTTGCTCTCCCTAAACACTTGAGATATTCCACTGGTTTTGGGAACTCTGTGCCAAAAACTGGGATAAAGACTAAATGCATATTTATTATAAAGCATAATATCACAGTTCTTTTGGAGAAAAAAATAACACAGAGTGAACAAAATTAAAAGGTTATTTGGCTGCAGGCCTACTCAGATCCTTTAATATGCTAATATGCATTTAATAGCATTTTTAATAGCATTTAACAGCTATAAGTAGATTTCATCCAAATGTTCCCAGTAATAGAATTTTAATATTTCAAAAAGCATTTTGAAACACAAGGTGAGGACTGCTGATATATACTATCATTTTAATGGCTTCATAGCATAAAATGTTAGAAATTACCATGATTTATTTAATTTTTTTCTGTTTATTTCCGATCTAGTTGTTACAAATAATATTGAACTAAACTTACTTTTATAAAAACCCCATCTCTTTAAGGTAAATTTCCTATTAACTAACTTTCCTTAGATTGCATTCATGGCTTCTCTGGCAACCCACTTCAGCAATCAGAACAGCGGGATTATCTTCAGCAGCGTGGAGACGAACATCGGAAACTTCTTTGATGTTATGACTGGTAGATTCGGGGCCCCAGTGTCAGGTGAGATGTAAAAATAAATGAATGACTGAATTATTCAGCTAGCAATCTAGAAGGAAGGACAGAAAGAAGGTAGGAAAGAGGTGAGGGAGTGGGGGAGGAAGGAAAATGGAGGAAGAGGAAACAAAGAAAGGAAGACACTAAGAGAGTTGAGAATTCTTTCTGATTCCGGTTAAAACAATCAGCTCATATATAGATTTCTGTTGGATTTCAAAGTAAATTAATTAGAATTCAAAAAGACGCATACACTTTTTTTTTTTTTTAAGATTTTATTTTGTTATTTGTGAGAGAGAGAGAGAGCACGAGCCGGGAGGGGAGGAAGAAGCAGACTCCCTGCTGAGCCAGGATCCCGGGATCATGACCTGAGCGGAAGGCAGACGCTTAACTGACTGAGCCACCCAGCCGCCCCAGATGAATACACTTCTATGATTACTAAGATTTTTAACTCTGATTTGAACTGAAGCAAATAATCCCTCAGAGGACATAGTTACCTCTGACTTTAAAACTCTTTAGATCATAATTCTCACAGTTTAAATGTGTCATAACGGTGCCCTCCTCTCACCACCACCCCAAGGAGGACCTGATCCTTTGAATAGTTTTTTTATTTGAATTTTTAAAATTTCTCGAGCACTTCTGTATTCATTTCCTATTGCTGCTCTAATAAATTCCCACAAACTAAGGGGCTTAAAATGACACACAATTATTCTCTTGTAATTCTGGAGGTCAGAAGTCCAAAATCAGTGTGACTGGGCTGAAGTCAAGGTATAGACAATGCTGGTTCCTCTGGAAGCTCGAGGGCCTTGCCTCCTGCAACTTTGAGAAGCTGTCGACATTCCCTCTCCATCAGCCACATCATGTCAGTCTCTACTTCAATGGTCACGTCACCTCCTGGCAGATTCTGACCTCCTTGGCTCTCAAGGGCAGCGTGATCACCTTGGGCCCCCCTGGGTAATCTGGGATAATCTCCCCATCTAAAGATCCTAAATTTAATCAGACCTGCAAAGTCCCTTTTGCCATATAAGGTACCATTTGCAGCTCCTGGAGATTTTAGGAATTGGGCCGATTTGGGGGTCATCATTCAGCCCCTACAACTTCCTTACTTTCAGCCACCACAAGCTGATCGTTCTGGGTAGACTTTTCCCGCTGTCCTTTGAATATGTGGATGTAAGCCTTCTTTTTGCTCTGAAAAGTTTCTTTGAATTATATTTTTAAATATAAATTTAAACACTGTTTTTCCTTCTCATTGCTGTACTAAGGTGGGGTGGCATTGGGAACAGTCTGACTTGTGTTAGGCAATCAGGCAATAAGTGGGCACATTGTCTATGGGATTTTTTTTTTTTTAAGATTTTATTTATTTATTTGACAGAGAGAGAGATAGCGAGAGAGGGAACACAAGCAGGGGGAGTGGGAGAGGGAGAAGCAGGCTTCCCGCGGAGCAGGGAGTCCGATGTGGGACTCGATCCCAGGACCCTGGGATCATCACCTGAGCCGAAGGCAGATGCTTAACGACTGAGCCACCCAGGCGCCCCTGTCTATGGGATATTTTTGAACTATAATAAGACCAATGAAAAAGTCACTAGATTTTTATCGTCATCCTAGTGCAGCAATTCTAAACCATGTCAATCATAAAATACTCCTCCCCTTTGGGGTTGACCACTCGCAAGCATCCCCCCCTACACACACACACACCTTAGGACACCACTGGTTAACTTGTGAAGGGCTCCCATTATGTTTTGTTGGTTTTGTGTTTAACTTTTCTTCGTCTGTCTTCTGTATCTATTATTTTCTCGAATCTCTTGCTGTTTTTTTAAATTTCCATTTCATGTTGTTTGCTTTCTCTATCACTATTCTGCATGTTCTTAATTACATATGCTGAGGATGAATTTTCCTTTTTGCTTCTTCTAATTTCTTCTGTCTTATTTCTGTGATTTTTCTGTACTCTTTCTATGTCTAACATTACTCATTAGTCCCAGTTTTTAGTTCCTCCTCTTGTCTGGACATTTCTTTCTTTCTTTTTTTTTTTTTTTAAGATTTTATTTATTTATTTGACAGAGAGACAGATAGCGAGGGCAGGAACACAAGCAGGGGGAGTGGGAGAGGGAGAAGCAGGCTTCCTGCGGAGCAGGGAGCCCGATGCGGGACTCCATCCCAGGACCCTGGGATCATGACCTGAGCCGAAGGCAGACGCGTAACGACTGAGCCACCCAGGCGCCCCTTGTCTGGACATTTCTGCCGTGAGTTAATAATGTTCTTTCATGGAGGGATTTGCTTCATTAACATATTTTAAACTCAGGGTGGAATATTTGGTTACAGTTTTCATCTACTACCTGACAACATTTCTTCTCAGTGAGTATTCTTCCTCTATAGGTAGTTTCTGCTCATGTTTTCTACTTTCTAAAATTAACTGGTGGTTGAATGAGTTGGATTTCCCTAGACCCGCCAGGGGCAGTAGTTTCTGCTGAAGGCGGAGGGACTTCAGCATACTTCTGGCTCCGTGGTTCCCTCTCCCGCTAGCAGGGGACTCAGTCTGGTCTTTGAAGTGTGGCCCTTCTGTGTGTCTTCTCTGTGTGGCCACACTTCCTCTGCTTCCCTCCCCAGACTGCAGTGGGTCTGGGAAGACTTGTGAGACCCAGCCTTGCACGTGTAGTTCTCTTGCCCTTAGGAGTCCTGTTTTTGCTGGTAGTTTCGGAAATCTGCCACTTCAGGACCACTCACCTCACTTTTTGTACTTTATCTAGCAACGTTCCCCCAAAACATCACTTATGCTCGTAAGAGCTGCTTTTCCGCATGTGTGGCCCTTCTCCATCAGGGAGTGTCTTTTTTCCAGTACTGTGAGATCTGCTTCGGCTTGGCCTCCTCAAAACTCCTCGCCCAGCCCCCATGTTGCCTCCGTGCCACTCTGCCTCCTGTCTGTTGCATTTGACAAACTTACAAGTATTTTAAGTTTATTGGCTTTTTTCAGACTCCTAGTTTTACGAAAAATGGATTCTTTCTTCTGTTTGTTTTCAATGCTCCTTATTTCCCTGTGTGGGATCTAGAAGGAATAGAGGAAAATTATGATGGACGCAGTTGCCATATTACATTTGTCACAAGTGCTTTTAATGCCTTGATTTAGTTTTCCACGCAGCTAAACTCAGAAATAAACAGATATATGAAGTGATAGAAGCGATCTTTCATCACACTTCAACCAGTGGTAAACCTTCTTATGTGATTTTCTGCTCTGAAGGTTTACAATTTTCTTGTAACTATTTTGTTACACACTATCTGGGCTGCAGTTTACATAAGCACCTCGAGATGCCCGATGGTTCCATTGCTTTCAAGGGCTTTATAATGGAAGTTCAAAGATTTAGTAGTTTTTTGGAACTCTCTTGGGTCATCATTTGGTAACAACCATCATTTGCCTCCCACTTTAAACCTTATCCAATAGATGACAAATTGAGCATTTTCTACTTTTTGACTTTGGTAGTGATGAGACAGAGAAGGCTGATTTTTGCAATTACAGTAACACAAAGACCTGAAAACCATAGCACAAGTGTGCTGCCTCTTCTTTCAATACCTTCCCTTGCAGAAGAAAGCCATAGGTGGATATGATATATATTCACTTTTATATTTCCACTTCTAGGCATTTCATTTATTCCCCATCTGGTGTCTTAGTCTGCTCTTTCTTTTTTTTTTTTTTTTTAAGATTTTATTTATTTGACAGAGAGAGACACAGCGAGAGAGGAAACACAAGCAGGGGGAGTGGGAGAGGGAGAAGCAGGCCTCCCGCCGAGCAGGGAGCCCGATGTGGGGCTTGATCCCAGGACCCTGGGATCGTGACCTGAGCTGAAGGCAGTCGCTTAATGACTGAGCCACCCAGGCGCCCCTTAGTCTGCTCTTTCTAACATGCTTCTGCAATCTATTTTGTATAGCAGCCATCATTGTTTCAGGAGAACCAATACTTTTTCTTGCCATTTTAATTCCAGCTTTATCTTCTTGAGGCATTGAAAATTGTCACATGCGTGTATTGTGTGTGTGTGTGTGTCCAATACGTTTTGTAAAATATAAAAACCTAAACACCATAAATTACTTTCTTCAAGTCCTTTAATTTTAATCTGCCTTTACTTTTCGTCTGTGAACCAATCTCTAGGCATATGAATGGATATGACTGATTTTTATACCAGTTCTTTCATTCCCAGTGTATTGAATATGCAAGCCTGGCACCAAGTGAAGCATAATCACACTTCTTCACTTGGTTCAACTTGACTCAGAAGCAGGTGGTCAACATGGTACCCTTACAGCTTCTATCTTACTTGATTGCACATTAAAAAAAAGCATAGGACTGTGCCATGCTATTTTTTTTTTTTAAAGACGTTTCTGGCTTTTTCTCTTACAAGGCCTGCTGCTATGGTCTGAATGTGTCCCTCCAAAATTCATACATTGAAAACCTAAGGCCCAAGTTAATGGTATTAGGAGGTAGGGCCCAAAGGCCTATCATGATTACCTCATGATGGCAGAATTCTCGTGAATGGGATTTGTGCCCTCATGAAAGAGGCCCCACAGAGTCCCGTAACCCCTTCTGCCATGTGAGGATACAATCAGAAGTCTGTGACCTGCAGGAAGACTCTCCCCTGACCGTGCTGGCACCCTGGTCTCAGACTTCCAGCCTCTAGAACTGCAAGAAATAAATTGCTGTTGTTTCTAAGCTGCTCATTCGGTGGCGTTTTGTTATAGCAGCTCAAATGGACTAAGACAAAGTCACTAGTTTAAAAATGTAACATGGAAATCCATAAAAGCTTGATGATGTATATTCATTCATCTTTCCAAAATGCACTCTCAAATCCCACATCATTTGGAGTTGGGAAGATTTTCCTTTTTGCTCATCTCTCTGCTTTTTGATTCGTTTTAATCTTTTAGACTGTATTGGGTCATATTAAGTTCCTTTCTGTTAGGTGGCCTAGAGACTTATAAGAAAACTCACATCTTTTAAAATACGTTGATCCTTTACAAATGAGAAGGATCCCTATTTTTAGTAGCAAGGTCATGCTGCTGAGTCATAGTTGAGTCTCTATTGTACGTAAGTTCATCTACTTACAATGAATAACACGATAAATTACTAAAACTATTTCTTCAGAACTGATAAACACTTATCTGCTAAAATACTTCTTATCTCTGGGTAACATCTCTGTGCTGAGGGTACTCATCCATTGTAATGCTACACATGGTTCATTTTGTTAGGCCGCGGAGGCTGTGTGTTCATCCACGCAGGGCTCTGTACCTTGTCTAATAAGAGTCCTGTGGTCGGTGCTAATCTAATGATAGTTAATTGATACCTAGGAATAGCATGTACCTCACCGTAAGCACTTATCGGGGATACATAGTACACACACTGAGAAAGTCTCAAAAAACTTTAAAGTAGTTTGAAGGTGAGAGCAGATAAAGGAACACTCATACAAATAAAGGCGAAGAAGAGCCTACATACCAAATAGAACAGAAACAAAAAAAGGGAAGTCATACAGTATATCTCCCGGGCCTCGATGTACAATATATTAATATAAATGTGGATCTATACCTGCCTTTTTCAGGTGTGTATTTCTTCACCTTCAGCATGATGAAGCATGAGGATGTTGAAGAAGTGTACGTGTACCTCATGCACAATGGCAATACAGTGTTCAGCATGTATAGGTGAGTGGTCTTCTCTAGCACCGGGATCAACCATGCCACCATGGCTGGCTCGAAGGATGGCAAATGCCGGGGAGCGTGTAAGAATCAATAGCACCTGCCTTGTCATCACCGAGAGCTCCCATATACCAATAGATGGCCAGATTATAATTACTATTTGGGAGGAAATAAATCTGATGAACTTGAGAATAAGCAGGTTGATAAAAGACCTTGAGCTAATCACTAGCAACACTCCCCATAACTAATCATTTGTATTTTTTTTTTTAATGATTTTATTTATTTATTTGAGAGAGGGAGAACACACATGTGCTTGTGAGAGCAGGGCGGGGGGAGAGGGAGAGAGAGTCTTTTTTTTTTTTTTTTTTAAGATTTTATTTATTTATTTGACAGAGAGAGAGAACAAGAAGGGGGAGCAGCAGGGAGAGGGAGAGGGAGAAGCAGGCTCCCCGCTGAGTAGGGAGCCCAATGCGGGGCTCCATCCCAGGACTCTGGGGTCATGACCTGAGCAGAAGGCAGACGCTTAACCGACTGAACCAGGCGCCCCCATTTGTATTCTTTTCTTAACTCATAACTTCTTTCCTTCTTTCTCAGCCTTTTCTTCTATTTTCTTACTCTGGCCAGAGTTTACCCCTATTGATGGTCTTCTCTACTATCTTCCTCAGCTGACAGGTAGAGAGCTGGGAGTAGACCCGGGTCTTTAGGCTGTGCTGTGGCTCTGTGCCTCTGCCTGGCCCTAGAGCTTCTTGTACAAAAATTGTTTTAGGGCGCCTGAGTGGCTCAGTGGGTTGAGTAGCCAACTCTTGGTTTTAGCTCAGGTCATGATCTCATGGGTGATGAGATCAAGCCCTGCATGGGGTTCCCTGCTCTTGGGGAGTCTGCTTGGAAGATTCTCTCCCTCAGCCCCTCCCCCCACTCACTCTAATGTGCACACAGGCTTGTGCCCCCCCCCCAGATAAATAAATAAATAAATCTTTAAAAAATTATCTTAAAAAGAAATATTACAACTTGTTCTGATATAAGCTTAGGATGTGGGAAAGAGGCAGAGAGCCCACATCTTTCCCATAACTAAATGGGTGGTTGAGTTATCTATGAAAAACTCTAGTTGCTATCTTATCCCTGTCATTTTTGATGACTTGGGAGGATTGCCATTTCTTCTGGTACCTGGCCTCCAGTGGGAAGATGTATTTGAAAAACCAAAAGAGAAAAAGAGAAGTAGGTGAAATTGCTGCAAAAAAGAGACTCAAGGGGCACCTGGGTGGCTCCGTCAGTTAAGCAGCTGCCTTTGTTACAGATCATGATCCCAGGGTCCTGGGATGGAGCCCTGCGTCCGGCTCCCTACTTGGTGGGGAGTCCATTTCTCCCTCTCCCTCTGCCTCTCCCCACTGCTTGTGCTGTCTCATAAACAAATAAATAAATAAATTCTTAAAAAGAGAGAGAGACTCAATATGGCAGCTCAAACACTGCAGAACTCGATGTTGCTTGACCAGCTCCAGGATGGGGAAGGGCGAGGCAGAGAGGGTGGAGGAGGGTTTGGGTGGAGGCAGGTTGGAAGGGAGGTGCTCTATCTGGGTTCTGAGAGGTGCAGACTGGTGAAAGCAGTTCTGTCACCTGTAAAACTGACTTGCAAATTCTCCCTGGTCATTGTCATTGCCATAGTCAGAAGGAGAAAAGAGCAACAGGCTTGTGAAGATGTTTATGCATCACACATTCTATTCAGAGAATACAGTTACATTGTTCTCCAGCCCTAACTCCCCTCAACCAAGGCAAGGGCAGCAAGGAAAGGTAGAGCTGCTCCTCTGGAAGCAGGGAGATGGAGTCTGGTGAACAGCTAGGCTTCTCTGCTCCTCTGGCTACCAAGTAGCTGTTGAATTCTTCTACATTTAGAATATATGTCTCCCCATCTCCACCCCCACGGAAGACATCCTAAACTGCAGTTCATGCATCCAGCTCAAAGCTTAGGAATGAGCAATCCTTTTTATCAAGTCAGCCTCTCAGCTGTTTTTCTCTTTGGCCCCTAATTCTGTCCTCTGGGAGGACCTTCCTTGTTTATTTGTCTCCATCTAAAAAGTGAGTAGGCTTTCCCTGGGGTCTTTCACAGCCCACTTCCTGCTCGTGCAAATTTGAGGTCTAAGAGTATTTAGTATTTAGTCAAACATCCCAAGTCCTTTGTGAGCCAGGTTTGGGTTTCTGGGTAATACCATTTCCTCAGAAACTTAGCAGGCTTTTGTTCCATTTGCTACCAGTCAGTTATATGTGTTAGCAAACCACACCCAACATTCTTTTCTTGACAGTTTTTCAGCCTGTTCTTTCCTTGATTCCTTGTCTTCAGGCCCTTCTGTCTTGACTACCTAAACAATAGATTTAGGTAGAAAGGCAATATTTTTAATCCATCAAGTTATATCACAGGCTGTGTCTATTAGATTGAATGAGAAGTCTTAATAGGACAACATCGACTATCTCTGCTATCTCTGGTATAAAAACACTTGGCTTTTCCAACCCTGTTAGACCTCAACTTTCTAGACTCTCCCTTTCTGCTTCCTGCGCTTCAGACATCTCAGGTTTTGTCTGAACTAGTCTTCTGCAGAAACATCTTACTAAAAGCAGTATTTTGGCTTTTCCAGTCACTTTCTTTTTTTTTTTTTTTTAAAGATTTTATTTATTTATTTGACAGAGACACAGCAAGAGAGGGAACACAAGCAGGGGGAGTGGGAGAGGGAGAAGCAGGCTTCCCGCTGAGCAGGGAGCCCGATGCAGGGCTTGGTCCCAGGACCCTGAGATCATGACCTGAGCCGAAGGCAGATGCTTAACAGCTGAGCCACCCAGGCGCCCCAGTCACTTCCTTTCTTAGGGTATAGGCTTGGTAGACATAAGGTCTGCTTTCCCCATTATCCGATGTTTTCCTAAATGTTTTGCCCCATCACAACATAGGTCTCCAGCTTTCAAGCCCACAATATTTGTCTCCTCAGTGCTCTCTGCCTGATCCTGAGCCAATGCAACATATTTTAGTTTGGGTTATAGCAAAACCATCCTTCACTACCAAATTTTAAATAAGTTAGGGTAGACTAAATTGCTATAACATTAACCCAATGGCTTAAACATAAGAGAAATCACTTTTCTTCTCATGGAACAGTCCAGAGTGGTTGTTCCAGGTTGGGTCAAGTGAGAGAGAGCTTCTGGCAACATAGTCTTCAAGAACTCAGGCTACAACGCTTGGCTTCCAAGGCCATTCTGGTCATTGTCATTACCAATCCACATGGTCATAATGAGGAAGAAGCAAGGAGAGGGGTTTGGGAGAGTTGTGTTGTCCAATCCTATAAGTGGTACATGTCATTTTTGTTCACATGCTATTTAGAGAACTTAATCATAGGACTCTAAGTGCATGAGAGTCTGGAGGAGAAGGGGAGGACATACTTTGGTAAAGAGGTGACTGTCCACTGCAAAGACTAAGTAGTTGGTACCTTTTTTTCTTTACAGCTATGAAACAAAGGGGAAGTCAGATACGTCCAGCAACCATGCAGTACTGAAGCTGGCTAAAGGGGATGAGGTTTGGCTGAGAATGGGCAATGGCGCTCTTCATGGGGACCACCAGCGCTTCTCTACCTTTGCAGGCTTCCTGCTCTTTGAAACCAAGTAAATATATGAATAGACCAGCTCCACTTTTGGGAAGATTTATGGCTGCGCTGGTATTGTTATGATCTGAGGGACATTAGAGTTGAGGGTTCTACTCAGGAGCTCAGAAGAATCCACAAAACAGTTCTCCTCAAGTGACCTTGACTAATATACTTGGCATGTTTACTCTTCCCCAGGCACCTAAAAAAGAATTCCCTTCTTGATACAGGTTGGAAATAATTGTTTCCATCAAAGAAGTCATTTGCAAAGAATTTGGCTGCTCTGTTTTTAATTTAATAGCAACTTTCAGGAATTCCTGAGGTTTGTGGTTCATCGTTCTTTAAAACATTTCAGAGACCAGGGTGCAGTGATTATGATGGGGCCCGGGAGGAACAAGGGCACTTGCCAGGACCAAGTTACCAGAAACATTTGTAAAACCTAGACTGGGAAGTAACACTTTGATCCAGTGGGTCAATATTTATGAATAAATATAGATATTTTTAGTAGTTTCAGATAGCTTTTAGATAAGAAAAGTATTCACAATGCCCATAAATAATGGACTCCTCCTTTTTTTTTTTTTTTTTAATAAGAATACTGCTGTAATTAAATCTTGACTTGTAATGGCTTATATTTTTGGATATAGAATTTTCTCATGATCCAAAATTGGGTTTATTAGATCTGACTTATATTGAATTTTTCCCATTGTGTTTCTCGGATTATAATCGATCTTTGTTGACCCTGGCCAGCTTAAGTGAGGTTACATCCATATATACAGATACAGTGACCTTCTTCTCTCTCAATTTAGAAATTACCCCAATAAACTACACATACTGATATTCGAAGGAGCTGTAAACTCAGTTACATACAAACTAATGGATACAAAATATAAGGGCATTCCATTTAGAAGACATAAAATAAAATCTCTTAACCTTTTTAAAAATAAAAAATGATATGACTTTTTTGATTACCATATTTAAGCAATACTTACAATGAAGCTGTGCTCCTTTACTTTTGCCTGTCCCTCCCCAAAAAGGGACAAGTACAGAAGATAGTACACAGATTTTGTTTATTTTAAGCAAAGAAAGCATCATTGGCATATGTGTTTACCTTGATGTCAAATTATATTTAAAATGCACTAGAGAGATACCTGTCTAGCACATGTCATTTAATGAATCCCTTAGAAGCAATTAGCCCTTAATTTATTTTCTGTTACAATTTGAATTTCCACAAAAGCTTTTAAACTATGGGTTTAATTGTATTGATTACCCCCTCTAGCTAGAAGCAGAAAGAACTAATTAGGGCTGCCCTATCAGCTAACTTGGTGTGCTCCATGCTCAGTTCTGTCTTTGACTCTTTCTTTTGATCTATAAATATTTTTAAATTCTTCCTGACCAACACAAGCAACGTTATTTGTGAATGGATATTAGCCAAAATGTGCTTGACTGGTTGGTAATGTTTTTGTGATTTTGTGTATGTCCCCCACTGCCCCTGGGGCTGTGTGGTCATGGGGGTTGAGGTTTATTATTTCCAGACATCATAAATATTTTGTAAAAGTGTATTGCCAACAGACATTTGAATGTTGCATGTTGCCCAAAGGGATTCCATGTCTAAAGAACATACACTATTAATAAAGTGCCTTAGAAGAAGATATTGGCTTAGCTTTAGATAAAACTGAGGTGAGAAAAATGTAAAAGCATTGTATGGAAATAAACATACTTTTGTTAGATGTATTGTTTTATAATGTTCTGAATAAAGTTGAATAGTCATACGTTGTAAGTCACTATGGTTTAACACAAAGTTAAAATATTTTCATGCAGATGATGTAAACAGCCATACATCGATGATGTGGGCACAGAGCATGGTCATTTGTCTACAAAATACTCCACTTTTCAGTTATCCCATTGTTATGACTTCAACTCTCTGCAAATTTAAGACATTGATGTTTGGAGGAAGTCCTTTAACGTAATCTGAGTATCTTAAGGGACCAGGATCTTCATCACATATATGAGGTCTTTCTATGCTGATGTAAATTCTAGTTTTTTTCTTAGTAGAGACACCCAGTTTGGTTGCAGGCAGGTGGAAAAGACTTTAGGCTTGCAAGTAAGTCCCAGGTGTAAAAAAGAGTGCTTAGTAAGGAAGGTGGGGGAAGATCAAGATTGATTGTTTCACAATTTTACCCATGACCAGAATTATATCTGGAGGATTAATTTTACAAGTTTTCATAAAATTGAGGATCTAAAAAGGAGATAGTAGGTAGGTATCATTTAAGCAACCAACTTTTAAAAAAAAATCCCCTTTACCTATTTCACTCATCCCTTCTGTTCCCCTTTGGCAACCATCAGTTCTCTGTATTTGTCTCTTCGTTGTTTTTTTTTTCAAAATTTGTTTTGTTTTCAAAATTCTACATATGAATGAAATCATATGGTATTTGTCTTTATCTGTCTGAATCACTTCACTTGGTATAATACCCTCTAGGTCCATCCATGTTGTCCCAAATGGCAAAATTTCACCCTTTTTTAGGGCTGAGTAATATTCCATTTTATAGAATATATGTGTGTGTGTGTGTATATATATACATATATATGGCATGTTTTCTTTATCCATTCATCTATACATGGACACGTGGGTTGCCTCCATATCTTGGCTATTATAAGTAATGCTGCAATAAACATAGGGGTGCATATATCTTTTTGAATTAGTGTTTTTGTTTTTGGTAAATACCCAGTAGTGGAATTATTGGATCATATGGTAATTCTATTTTTAATTTTTTGAGGAACTGTCATACTGTTTTTCCCACTGGCTGCACCAATATACAGTTCCACCAACTGTTACAAGGATTCCTTTTTTGCCACATACTTGCCAACACTTGTTATTTCTTGTCTCTTTAATTCTAGCAATTCTGACAGGTGTAAGGTGATACCTCATTGTAGTTTTGATTTGCTTGAGCATCTTTCATGTGTCTGTTGGCCATCTGTATGTCTTTTTGGAAAAATGCCTATTCAGGTCCTCTGCCCCCCCCCTTTTTAAAAGATTTTATTTATTTATTTGAGAAAGAGAGAGAGAAAGCATGAGTGGGGAGAGAAGCAGAGACAGAGAGTCTCAAGCAGACTCCACACTGAGCACGAGGCCCAACGCAAGGCTTGACACTGGGCTTGATCCCACGACCCATGAGGTCAAATGACCCTGAGCCAAAACCAAGAGTCAGATGCTCAACCCACTGAGCCACCCAGGTGCCCCCCCACCCGCCCATTTTTAGTTTGATGATTTGGTGGGGGTTTTTTGGGGTTTTTTTTTTTTTTTTTTTGGTGTTCAGTTGTGTAAGTTCTTCATATATTTTGGATATTAACCCTTTATTGGATATATCATTTGCAAACATCTTCTCCCATTCAGTAGGTTGCCTTTTTGGTTTGTTGATGGTTTCCTTCACTGTGCAAAAATCGTGACATTTTAAAAGAAATACATTCTTTCACTAGCCATTTGGTTATTTTGAAATACTGTTTATATGGAAGACAAGATTGATGCTTGATTTTTTTTCACTTTTATTTATCAGTTTTTAGAATAATGAGTTGGTGCCCTAGAAATCTTCAAAGGTGATTAATAAGATCTCTTAAAAAGCATTATTATTAACTTATGATTTTTCATATATTTAATGTGTTTCAATCCACCAGAGTCATTATTATAATTTAATGGCCCCATCTTAATCTTCTGTGGGAGGTCCTTCAAGTAAGTACCTCTGTTCTTTTGACTCAAAATCAGGCTGGTGTAAATCTCTCAGCAGGGCAGAGGTGAGTGAAAACTGTGTAGATCTCTATCCCAAACAGACTTTCATGCTTTGACCTTGGATGGGACTCCAGTGGCCTGAATTCAGCAGCATCAGGCAATTATGTAAGCTACTTGATATCCTTCCAATGAATTCTGTTGTATTTAAGCCAAGAATCTGATTGATCTAAGAGAAAGGAGTAGAAATGGGGAGACAAGTTAGGATAAGATGGAGTACAAAAGCAAGTTCAGAAGAGTGACTGCAATGTAACATCATTTATGGAAATTAAAACTACAAAATATGATATATATAAACAAAATGTAGTATATAAATAGTATAGCTACAGCATCAATAGATATAATAGACTGTGGACCATATATCAAAATCATGGGAGTGCTTATGTCTTGATCAGTGGAGTGAGCAGGAGCAGAGAAATATAACTTTGGGTAGGAAGGGAGGGTAAAGGAGACTTTAGCTATGGAAGGTGTTAAAAGCAGCTGGCCTGTGATCTATTTGCTCCCTTTACTACAGGGATGACTTGAGGGTTAAAGAAAAAGGCACATGACTCTCCTTGTCAATTGTACCTTTTGTATCTATTTACCTTGGGTAAATAGATGAATGATATTTGCTAGAAGGAAGAGAATTTATCTATTTGATGCATTTAACAGATAGCCCTGGCCATAGCATTACTTATGCTAAATAAACCCAGAATCTAGGAAGCATGGTTCCAGAGCTAAGTAACTCTCTACGATGTAAAATGAAGTCTGTTAGGTACCTGAGAACCTCGTTAGAGACCTAAACTATAGCCATGGGTCAGAGGGTGTATTAGTTTGCTAGGGCTATAACAAAATATCATAATTCTCCACCACCAACCCTCTTAATAGTTGTATTAGTCTGCTCAGGCTGCCACAATAAGGTACTCCAGGCTGGGCAGCTTAAACAACAGAAAACCATTTTCTCACAGTTCTAGAAGTTAAAAGTACAAGATCAAGGTATCTGCAAGTTTGGTTTCTTCTGAGGCTCTTCTCCTTGGCTGGCAGATAGCCACCTTCTGCTGCGTCCTCACATGGCCATCCTCCAGTCCTTGCTTTCTGTGTCCTAATCTTTTCTTGTAAAGACGCCAGTCATATTAATTAAGGCCAACCCATATGATTTCATTTGATCTTAGTTATCACTTTATAAGCCCTATCTTCAAATACAGTCACATTCTGAGGTACTGGGGTTAGGACTTCAATATATGAATTTTGAAGGGACATAATTCAGCTTGTAACAGAGGGTATGTGTCCAATGTAGGAAGGAAGGGCCATGTGAGATTTTCAAGAACTCTGATTTGGCTGAGCCCTTCCATGACCTGTATCTTTGAACTTATTAGTAAAACTTGATGCTGGGTAATATTTCTGATTCATGTGAATCCATCCTGGTTGTTATATGTGTACTGTTTCCCTGGAAACAAATATAAAAAAAAAAAAATATTGTGTCAATCTGGATGTCTTCTTTATCAGTCTTTGCAATTTTCTCTTTAAGTTTTTTAAAATAAAAATAAAACAAGAGAAGGGGGTAAGGAAGCTTATGTCTGAACAAAGGTAGGAACATGGGCTAGAGAGGGTCAAGGAGGTGTTATATTAATTAAACAAGGAGGCCATTAGACTGCTGTGCTTTCAATGCCTTGGCAGCCTACTAAACAAACCAAAATCTAACCCTGTAAATGTCTCAAAGTCATGAAATTGAAACCTAAGAACAATCCATCACAAACAGCCAAGCAGACTTTCATCTACAGCTAATCAATCACTTACTTGCTTTTCTCTGTAAAAGCCTCTCCCCAGCTCCTGTTGGTAGAATGCTCCTAATCACTTCCTTTTGGGTGCTGCTTGATTAGAATATGTTTTGCTAAAAAAACAAACATACAAACAAACAAAAAAACCTTAAAATTTTTAACAAGCCTCAGTTTAACATTGGATATGCAGAGAGGGAAGCAAAGAAATCCTGTCTGAGTCATGTGACGAGCAACTCCTCAAAGGGCAAGGAGCGAGAAACAAGGAAATCACCCTTTGGACCCGGCGAGGAGGCGGGGCCGGAATCCGCCCAATGCGCAGAATCCAGGACAGGGCCCCGCGCAGGCGCAGGAGGGAGGGGCCGCTAGGCGGTCCAGCCTCCCTGGCGGCCTGGCGGCCTGCGCTATATCTAGGCTGGGACAGTTCTTCACTTGGAGACCCGGGAGCCATGGCGCTGCAGGGTATCTCGGTGCTAGAGCTGGCCGGCCTGGCCCCGGGCCCGTACTGCGGTATGGTCCTGGCGGACTTCGGGGCGCGGGTGGTGCGTGTGGACCGACTGGGCTCCCGCGGAGATGTGAGCTTCTTGGCCCGGGGCAAGCGCTCGCTGGCGGTGGACCTGAAGCGGCCGCAGGGGGCGGCTGTGCTGCGTCGCCTGTGCGCCCGGACGGATGTGGTGCTGGAGCCCTTCCGCCACGGTGAGCCCCCCGGCGCCTCCTCAGCGCCGCTGGGGGGCGGGACGCAGGAAACGGGACGTTTGACAGGCAGCGCCCGCTACACCCGTGCCCTGCTGCCGCTCAAACCCTTTCCTGTCACTGCCTTTCTAGATTGTTCTGTCACGTTTGCTGTTGACCGTTCGCCCCTTGAGATGATCTTCCGTACTTGGAATCCTAGATACTGCTGTTGCCCTTGTTCTCCTTACCCATTGCCGGCTCCTTCCCAAATTGCTCGTTTTTATAATCGCCTCTTCGCATTTGCCTTTCTTTATTATTGGAGGGTCACGAATCCTATGAGAATCTAACGAAAGCCATAGATTCCCCTCCCTGGAAAACTGCATATAGGTACATAGTCGAAGTTTTTCTACAGTTTGGGGGGTTGGTGTACCCTCCAAAAGCTATCCTCTGACCCAGGCTAACACTCTGTCTTAAATCCTTGTGTTCCCAAGTTCCAGCTTCAGATCAATTTAGTTTACACTCTGCGTCCTGGAGCCACCGTATCTATTCCGAATGTTTTCACCTTTTATAGACATGATGACCAAATCTATAACTGTACCCCCCTCTTTTAGAGCCACAGACCGCTGGAATACACAAGCCCTGCACATCTCTTAACTAGCTGTCTCCCAGGCATGGCAACTTCCACAAATCCCGAAACAAGTCCATTCTGTTACCTCCTAAAATAGCATCTCCTCCTTCTATATTATTTATCTCAGTAAATGGAACCAATACCCACCCAGTTGCCTGAATCAGAAGCCAGCACCCTGTCCATGACTCCAAATATTCTTCACTTCATTTGCTTACAGTTATCGGGAATCCAGACATTCTTCCTCCTTTCTCTCACTCGGGCTTTCCATACTTGCTGTAGCTTCCTTCACACTGTTGTAACAGCCTTTTTAAAGCTGCCGTTTGGGTCTAGCACCACTTGGATCCATTCTCAGACAGCTGCCAGGTAATCTCGCTCAAGCACTAAACCAAAGCTTTGCCTGGTATATAGCAGGAAGTCAGTAAATGTTTGGTGAATGGATTGAGTGTCTGTGGGGCACCAGACATATTAAACATGTTAATTCATTTATCCTCACAGCAGATTGGAGGATTATAATAATTTAATAATTAGGATTATATCATAATTTAATAATGCCCCATTTAAAGATGGAGGCTCAACATGGTTGATTCCAAGGTCTTGCAATTAGGAGGAAAATAGAGCCCTGAATACAGGCATAGCTACTGGGTGAGAGGATTGTGGCTGGTGTTTGTTTAAGCAGAGGACTAGAATTCTTTTTTTTTTGTAATTTATGTAGATTTAGGAGAAAAAAGACCATAAAATTATTATATAATCTTTATTATTTTTAGTCCCAGGAGATTTAAAGTACCAGTTATCTGAATTTTGTGCAATGAATATGGTACTTGCTGATAAAGAGCTCTTGGATGCTATTTTAGCAAATCTTTCCACAGATATTTGCTGAGCCTTTTGTGAAGGTACCCATGCTAGGCACTTTAGAGGCCCGAGGAAACAGATCAGATGTGAATCCTACCAGAGGATTCTAAGCTGATAGGGAAGGTGATGGAATATCTACACATAGAAGCGCAGCATGAGGTAGAAGGTGGTGGGCAGTGATGCAGGCACAGAAAAAGAAAAGATCCTAAAAGGAATAGCTGTTTTCAGAAGTGTATTTTTGACCAAATAAAGCCCCAGCGTAACTGCTCCAAGAGAACAAACCATTTCTAATAAATGACTAAGGAGAGGATTTGGGGAACCATAAAGGTACTGACTCAAGGAATGAAAGGCACACTATGGGGACTGAAGGAGCTTGGATATGCCTGAAGGGAAATAAGGAAGGGCTGGAAGGAAATGGTGTTCTGGGGCAGAAGTCACACATTGCAGAAGTGGTGGCCTCACTCATTGTGTCCATGTCCTTAAAACATGCTAAAACCCACCACAAACGTTATTAGTATGACTTGCAAGGGTGCCATTTTCTGTTTGCCACAGAGACAGGATTATACCCATCCTCAGTTCATCCCTCTTTAAAAAAAATCACTGTTACTTTTCTCTTAAGGTGTCATGGAAAAACTCCAGCTAGGCCCAGAGATTCTGCAGAAGGAGAATCCAAAGCTTATCTATGCCAGGTTGAGTGGATTTGGCCAGTCAGGAAGATTCTCTAGAGTAGCCGGCCATGACATCAACTATTTGGCTTTGTCAGGTACGTCGACAAAATAATTTCTCTGTACTGTTTATTTTGTTCCCAGTCGAGATGGACAGTTACACTAATTATAAAGAATTTTTAAAGGTGCAGATTTAAATATTTACCAGAATCAATAAGGGGACAATGGTCGTTCAAAAAGGGCGGGTTTGTCTGGCGCCTGCCTGGCTCAGTCAGTGGAGCGTGGGACTCTTGATGTCAGGGTTGTGAGTTCAAGCCCCACTTTGCACATGGAACCTAGTTAAAATTAAAAAGGGGGGGTTGGTTTGTCTTGGAACAGTTATTCTCAACCCTTTTCCCCTTGTTTTCACACGTTTGAGGGATAATACACTCTCACTAGTAACATTTACTTACTACATTTGTATAATCAATTCTCAGGCAAGCCCCTGCCAGGAAGTAAGAGATCTGATTGTCCTGTAGTTTGAAAATGCTAATATCATTTGATCCCGCCTCCCCTCTCCTTCTACCTTCATTGAGAATCATTGCCTGAGTCACCATTTTAGACTTCTCTAAATACCTGTAGTTTTAGGTCATATTATCACTTTATTAGAATTTTTGCCTATGAGAACATGTCTTAGAATGACCCAGTCCTAGGATCCTAAGAAAGTATGTGTTTTTGAGTAAAGAAAGTCTCAAATTTCCTGTGAGTACAAATTTAAAAGGTTGAAGAAAACAGTGAGGATGGAATCGGTTTTTCCAGCTATTTTACAACGTAGTCACTTTTATTTTTCTTGTGTTCATTTTCTTGCATCTCTTTCTAATAAGAATGGCAGTGGATTATACTGTTGTTAAGCCAGATCTAAATTGATAACAATAATTTTTTCCCTGAAACTCAGCAAGTAAAAACTTAGCAATAAAATTCTGAAAGCATGAGTTGGAATCAAGTTTTAGAGAAGAAAAACAAAAAACAAAACAAGGAGCCTTGTTGTGGGAAAAGCCTGTTTATAAATATGCTGAATAGGTTTAGATTTGGAAAAGCATTATGTACTAGTATTCACTATGTTAGCAACTAGAGAGACTGGTTATTCCTCTTCAGGTGTTCATGTATTTATTTAAAAGAGACATTAAATTTACAAGTACTGTTCCCTGATGTTTTTTAATGATGTAGGTGTTCTATCAAAAATTGGCAGAAGTGGTGAGAATCCATATCCCCCACTGAATCTCCTGGCTGACTTCGGTGGTGGCGGCCTCATGTGCACACTGGGCATCTTGATGGCTCTGTTTGAACGCACACGCTCTGGCAAAGGTCAGGTCATTGATGCAAGCATGGTAAGTGTGAATTAGGGGAAGTGATAAGCCTCCCGGTTGTTCCTAAGTATGATAGGCAGCTGCCTCAGATTCTTTTCTGAACAAGACAGGAGATGAATGAGATTTGAAGTTAGAACCCAAATTAACCTTTCTTTAAAATAGCTTCATATCCTTTACATGTGTTAGAATGTCATCATTGCTTATCTGTTTGTGGAATCAATTTTCTAAACTTTCCATGGCTCACCTGATTCCTGTGTTGGTTTCAGCAATTTTCCCCATACTATTTCTTGTGCTTCAAATACATTTTTCAAGCAATCTTCATTTAAAACTGGGCTCAGGAAGTCTCCCTTAGCAGATAGATAGAGAACATTCTTTTTTTTTTTTTAAAGATTTTTATTTATTTATTTGACAGAGAGAGACACGGCGAGAGAGGGAACACAAGCAGGGGGAGTGGGAGAGGGAGAAGCGGGCTTCCCGCGGAGCAGGGAGCCCGATGCGGGGCTCGATCCCAGGACCCTGGGATCATGACCTGAGCCGAAGGCAGACGCTTAACGACTGAGCCACCCAGGCACCCATAGATAGAGAAGATTCTTAAGGGTGCTAAAGTAAAATGGGCCAGTCTAGACCTTCCTTCTACGTTTTTCGGGGAGACTCCAACATTGTGAGGCTTCGTTTTTTTTTCACTGCCATGCCTTGAGTATGGGCCTCATGTTATGCTAGGCACTTTCCCTGTGCAGTTTCTCCTAATCCTCAAAACAGCAGTTTCACTTGGAGTATGTTATTTTAAAGAAGAGGAAGCCCAAGTTCTCACAGCCCCTTGGAAGGAACCCAGTCCAGCACCACTACAGGTTTGCATTTGGGCAGCTCTTTGGAGGGAGAATGGAGATGGATGTGAGGAAGACAAGACTGGAGGCAGAGAGACAGTTACTGCGTTGTTGCTGAGAGAGAAGCATGAGCACTAAAGTCATTGGTGATAGAATGGGTCTGGGTTTAAGGGAAATTTATCTTTGAGAATGTAAAATTGCCAGGATTTGGTGATGCATTGGCAGTGAGGGGAAAAGGAGGAATCAAGGCTGACTCCCCTGTTTCTTTCTTTTTTTTTTTTTTGAGATTTATTTAGAGGGAGAGACAGAGAGTGTGTGTATTTGAGTGAGGGGAGGGGCAGAGGGAGAGGGAGAGAGAGAATCTTCAAGCAGACTCCCCACTGAGAGAGAAGCCCAATGCAGGGCTCGATCCCAGGACCCTGAGATCACGAATGGAGCTGAAATCAAGAGTGGGCCCCTTACCCAACTGAGCCTCCTAGGCGCCCTGACTCCCCTGTTTCTGGTGTGGGTGACCCAGTGGATGGCAGCACTGGCACCATGGGGGAGGACTGCCGATGGAAGAGGCAGTGTGAGTTAGTGGGTACGAGCACAGACTCCGGCAGCGCCCTTTCCTCCACCACAGCTCTGCCACGGACTAGCTCTGTGATCTCGGGTAAGGTACTTACCCGCTTCAGCTGCTTCTTTGTAAAATGGAGATAACAATGGTACCTACCTCAGAGCATCGTTAGAGAACTGAATGAATTTATCCGTTGTTCAGGGTTTAAACAGTGTCTGGCATAGAGGTGGTGCTCTGCAAGGATTTGCTATTATTATTATTATTATAAAAGGAATTCAGTTTGGGTCATTTCAAGTTTGAAGTCTCTCAGATGTCCAGAAGTCTCTCAGATGTTCGAGTGAATACTCGAAGTTAGAGACTAGAAGCAGTTGTAGAGTCATTTGGGAGCCACCTGAGACTGTGTGGTCCTCTAGGGAAGCAGACAGAACACTGGGTTTGAAGAGTGGGCAGAAGAGGAGAAACCGGGCTAAGGAGAGCAAAGTGGAGAACTGTAGAGTGTTTCCATGGAAACGAAGGAAAGAGAAAGCGCTAAAAAAAAAAAAAAAAAAAAAAAAAAGAAGGAATGGTCAGAGGGCCAGATGTTGGTGGAGACCTCAAGAGTTTAGATCTGAACAGTGTAAATTGGATTTGCCATTGGTGACCTTTTGCAAAAGCCATTTCCAGGGCCCCTCATCTTGGGGCCTTGGCTTGCACTGCCTTCTCACAGGCTAACCCCTGTGACATTCACATTGTCCTCTGTGTCCCTGTCTGAAGTGACTTCGGTAGGAGTGGTGTGTGATTGGGCTTTCTATCTCGAGCTCCTGGCCCAGTCCCGGCACACCTGGGAGCAGCAGCGGTAGCCACTGTGCCTTACTGTAGGCCGAGCACGGGCGAGGGCCTTTCCCTGCGTCTTCCCTCTGATCCACATAGCTCCGTCGAGGAGGTGTGCTCACTCTCTTGGCATTTGAAGACATCCAGCTTGGAGACGGGGAACTGCCTTCCAAAGCAGGTGGCTGGAGAGGGTCAGACGCAGGCAGTTTGACATCTTCATGGGCATGAAAACTCATGCTTTCCGTCACTGCCCTCCATGGACATGGTCCCTGGGGTCCAAGAGGAATGAGCTAAGAACAAACATGAGACCTTGGGAGTTTTAAGGAGAATATAAGGTTAAATACTTACTTAATAATAATTTGAATAATTTACTAATTATGTGTAATTGCTTATTTATAGTCAAATATCAATAAAAGATAATTGCTGCTTTCATCAGACTGTGTCTAATCAGAATTACATGATGATAAGGAAGATAGTCGGTTGTTAGTATATGTGGAAATGCAAACTTGATTCGGGGTTCATGTTCCCATTAGGGTCAAGTGAGTGTTGGCTAATAACTCAAGGCCTTATGGGTCAGTAAAACATGGTATTCATTACTTTCCCATCTCTGGGAACCCTTGTGATACAAATAGTTATAGAAGCTGATGAGTGAGTGCAGATACCTTATTCTTCTAGGCCATAGTTTTCAAGTGTTTTTAGCGGCAGAATCCTTGACTCAGGCTTGCCTGTGATGTCCGGGGGTCGTCTCCTTGGAAACTGCCAAGTGAAGAAAACTGTGGAACATGATGTCTGTTTTCCCGTGTTTACCCCTGATCTGGGGAAGTGCGCTGGACCTGGGGCGAGGTGGCTGGGCGCTAGCACATAGGCTGTGGTTCCACATGATGAGAACAGTGTAAAAGGTTGGGAAATTGAGGCTGCAGTTCCCTTGTGTCAAAGGGCTCTTGTCTGTGTCACCTACTCAACATGTGCGTGAAGGGTAAGAGAAGACGTACATCTGGGTAGCGTGTGGAGGTGAGGATTGTAACTGCTGTTGCTGCCCTATATTCTCCTATGCAAATAAAGTTAGGATTAAATCAGAGCCTCTTTGTGTTCTGGATGGGCCAAACTGGACCCGTAACTCTATTAGTGCATGTTTTTTCAAGATACTCACCAGTATATCTAGTATATAAAGGAGATTTTATGTATGTATGTATATACATTTATGTATGTATATGTATCGTTATATGTGGTGTATCATTCTACGTGTGTGTGTATGTATATATATGTGTGTATGTGTATGTATAGATATGGGGACTCTCTAAAATCTATGTAACCCAGTTTCAAAAGAAGCCACTTATACAAAATATACATACTATTTGGTATGTCAGATCTCAAAGCCATAAATTTAGGTGTGCATGAGATTTCAAGTTAAAAGGGAAAATCGGGATGTATCCAAAGATATATTTCGCATTTGTTTTGTAGCCAGTAACTGTGAGAAATTCCGTAGGCCCACCAAGGGTGCTTTGATGGCGTTCTCCCTGGGGGCCTAGATCATTAGGATCATAAAGCCAATAGGAGAGGGAAGTAGTCTTCTTTGGATAGCCCAGTACATCCAGCCTGTAACAATTATACCTGAGGATATGAATCCATTACTATTACTTCAGGACTCAGTGGGAAGTTGGCATTCCCAAACTAGTTTGTCTGGACTCAGAAAACCCATGTATCTGCCACTCATATTGTCATGTTTATTTTGTTACTTTCTAGTGATTGTTAAAATTAAAATGTATTAAATACTCAAATATAGTTTTCTTGGGCTTGGAGTCAAACTAAAATAAGCTCAATTTAACTGTAATATGATTTACCTTTATAATGTGATATGCTTCATATATCTATGTGTATGTGTTTATAGGTATTGAGATCAGAAGATAGATTTTCAAAAACCTCTTTGCTTTATTTTTAACTTTTTATCCTGATAGTTTTAAACATATATAATTATAGAGAGAATATATAATGAACTTCCATGTGCCCTCACTTGGCTTCAAAAATTATCAACATTTGGCAGTTTTATTTGAAAGGGAGAACAAAAGTAGTTCCTTCTAAGTCTTTTCTGAAAAGTATCTTCTGACCTGAATAGTGGAGAAACCCTCTACCATAAACCTGTTCTAACACACTTTCTTGAAATATCAAAGAAGTTGTGTAATTAGATACAATCTTCCTATACTCTAAGAAACATTTGTATACCAATGTTAAAAAAAATCTAAGTGGAAATTAATCATGCCTTTATAGTTTAAATATCTGGATTCATATTGTATCCTGTTTCTTCTTCAAAGGTGGAAGGAACAGCATACCTGAGTTCTTTTCTGTGGGAATCTCAACAACTAGGAATGTGGGAACAGCCTCGAGGACAGAACTTACTAGATGGTGGAGCACCTTTCTACACAACTTACAAAACGGCAGATGGGGGGTTCATGGCTGTTGGAGCATTAGAGCCCCAGTTCTACAAGCTGCTAATCAAAGGTAAGTAACTTTCATGTGCCTTCCCCATCTCCCCTTTTCTTGTGGATGTTGTAACCTCTATTTTGGAGCCTTTTGAAATGCATTGTGTCTTTTGTTATGTATCTACCTCTAATTAACCTAATTATAGCCATCATTATATTGTGGGGCATTTCCCTTATGTTTTAAATTGACAGGTAATTTGACAAGTCTATAAAATAGCTCAGACTTTAAAAAAATAATCCATTTTGTGGAAGTTCCGTTTTTTATCACATTTCATACTCAGATATTTATATTGCCCTTGTGTGCCCACATCTTATTCTTCCTTAGGAATGACCTGCTGGTTCTACCAGTTCTTTTTTTTTTCTTTTTTTTTAAGATTTTATTTATTTATTTGATAGAGAGAGACACAGTGAGAGAGGGAACACAGGCAGGGGGAGTGGGAGAGGGAGAAGCAGGCTTCCCGCTGAGCAGGGAGCCCGATGTGGGGCTTGATCCTAAGACTCTGGGATCATGACCTGAGCCGACGGCAGGCACTTAACAACTGAGCCACCCAGGCACCCCTCTACCAGTTCTTATACCTTGATAGATGTCACCTATAGTCCTCCCCAGTGTCAGGGGTCACTAGAATACAGAGCGACTTTGGTGAAAAAGATTTTGTTGGAATATATTACTATCACTTGATGCTTCTACAGTTTACCTTTCTTGTAGATTCTTGTCTTATTTGCACGTGGCCACAAGTTAGCAGGAATATTTGGGATCTCTTCTTCCCTAATTAAATAATTGGACTAATGTTATTTTGTTCCTGTAAAATGTTTGAATTTAAAGTTTACTTTACAGATACCTGAGTAAGAAGTTGTAGAATACATAATGTGGTGTGACAAGCTGGTCATGGTGCATCTGTCTTTTCAACTTTAAGTGTGGAGTTTTGTTGTTATGTTTGGTAGCTTTTCAGATGCAATATACTACCTACAGTTATTGGCATATAACTGAAATTGTCTTTTACAAGCATCAGAAAGCATTTTATGATCAACAATATTAACTTCACTAACTTAAATGTAGTTGGAGAAACGTAGAACAGAATGGTCTCTCTAGATAATAAAGGCCTTTCTGTTCAGAAATTAAAACTAAGAATGGAAGGTCTTAATTCAAAATCAAGGACAGAACAATGCTATGTGAGGGGCTGAATGGTGGGAGCGACACTCCTTCCTCAGTGTTGCAGGGCCTTGGAAGGCAGCAGGATAGAGCACAGTGGAGTCCATACCTGACGTAAACCTTGTATATTTATGCATTGTCTATAGAGAATTTAAATACAATAATAAAAATGACTAAACTTCAGTCAGCTTTTTATCATCATCATTCACAGGCAATTCTAAATGACAATGGTAAAATATACTCATTGAAAAAAATGTTGTTTGAGTTCTAAACAATTGCTTCAGCTACTATTGAGTTCTAATAACATGTAAGCTGATTAGCACATTTTTATTACTTATCCTTTAATAAATATTGCATAGAAGTTATCCAGAGAACGCCCAGTTTTATAGTCTCACTCCAGTGTTTTCTTTTAAAATTTTTATAGTTTCAGCACTCACATTTAGGTCTCTGTTAAATTATGAGTTAATTTTTGTATATGGGGTGAGCTAAGGGTTCAACTTCATTGTTTTGCATATGGCTATCCAGGTTTCCCAGCACTGTTTGTCAAAAGGACTATTCTTTCTCCATTGAATGGTGTTGGCATCCTTGTTGAAAATCAGTTGACCATAAGTGTAAGGGTTTATTTTTGGACTCTCAATTCTGTTCCGTTGATGTACATGTCTCTCCTTATGTTAGCACCGCACTGTGTTGATCACTGTAGCTTTGTAGTAAGTTTGAAAGTAGAAAGTGTGAGCCTTCCAATTTTATTCTTTTTCAAGATTGTTTTGGCTGTCCAGGGTCCCAATATACAGAGAAAGGAGAAAAAAAAGCTGGAATTCTATGCACTACCACACAAGGGCACCCTCCAGCTTTCAGCAGAGCTAAGGGAGCAGGTTTTTATTTTTTCCCACAGAGCACAGTGGTGTTGATTCCATCAAGTTTTTGTTGAGACAGGAAGGGATAAAAATAAATTTGGAACAGAGAAGGGTGGACATTCTTTTCCCAAAGTATTTTGTTCAAGGTATTTCCCCCCAAAATAAGTTGAGAACCTTTAGTATAAAGGGAAAGAAAAGAGACTTCAAAAAACAGGGCAAATGAGCACAAGAGCAGGGAGGAAAAAAAAAAAAAAAGACTGCAACTTGCTCCCAGGGACTGGAGAGAATTAAAAAAGGAAGGTTAGAATCTGTCAGTGTTCCATTAGTCATCTTCTGCTTCATCCTCCTCTCCTTCCTCCCCCTCATCATCACCTTCATCTTCTTCACCTTCATCTTCTTAATCAGTATCTTCCATACCTTCTTCATTGTCATCGTCATCTTCTCCTTCCCTTTCTTCCTCATCTGTATTAGGAACCAAGTAATACTGTAATGAATTTGGCCAAATATCATCTTTGATGACCTCTCCTAACTCATCTGCACCTGCATCAGAATGGTCAGTAAACCAGGTGAAGAAGCTCTTTGGTTCCCCATGCTGTCTCTTCCTGCTGGCTTTATTCTGTGTTTGACTTGAACGTTTCATCAAATCCTTTCCAGATTTCCATTTGATTTCAGTGGACTTTGAAGGTGGATCACTACTCTCATTCAGATGAAATTCTTGGAAGAGAACTTTATTTTCAAAGTAAGGATTTTCATCAAAATAATATCCTGTTCTGTAACCCGATTTAATATCTTCAAATTCTGCCACTTCAACTCTTGTCAAATAATGTAACACCTCTTCATCCTCCTCCCCAAGCAGTGCAGACACTTGTGGATGGTTGACAAATGTTCTTACCCCCCAATTTGGGGTTTGGGCAGTCAATTCTGCCCTCTCCTGAAGAAATGGTTGGCAGAGTTTGTTATGTTCCTGTTCCTGTTCTACTTTCAAAATCTCACTGGCATGTCTGTTAAGTCTATTTCACCTTGTATTTCGTCAACATCTTTGATTGCATGCGGTTGTTTTTCTCCCTTCAGCAAGGGCTGAGATGTCTCCCTCTCCCTCTGGCTTGGGGGCAGGTGGCAGTCTCGGTTTCTTCGTTTGAGGCAGGAGTGAAGACTGGCATTTGGGGGCCAGGCTGTGAGGAAAGTCCAGGAAACAAGGGCAGAGGCATGTGTGGAAGAAGCTCCAGTTACTCCATATGTTGCTGTTCTTGCTGGTGTCCTACAGGTCTCTGAGGTTCTGTTCATTTTTCTTTTCCCTTTTCTTTCTGTTGCTCAGACTGGATAAGCAGTTTACTTTTCTTTGAATTCCCTGATTCTTTCTCCTGCTAGTTCATGTCTGTTGTTGTGTCCCTTTAATGAAGTTTTCAATTCCAGAATTTCTTTTTTTTTTTTTTAAGATTTTATTTATTTGTCAGAGAGAGAGAGAGAGAGAGATCACAAGCAGCGGGGATAGGTAGAGGGAGAAGCAGACCCCCCCCCCAGCAGGGAGCCCGATGTGGGACTTGATCCCTTGACCCTGGGATCATGACCTGAGTTGAAGGCAGATGCTTAACCAACTGAGCCACCCAGGCGTCCCTAATTCCAGAATTTCTATTTGGTTCCTTTTTCAATAATATCTGTCTCTTTATTGATATTCTCTTTGATTAGACATCATTCTCAAACCTTCTTTTAATTTTTCAGACATGGTTTCCTTCAGTGCTTTGAACATATTTTAAGTAGCTAGCTGATTTAAAGTCTTTTCCAGTAAGTCCGATATTTGGCTTTTTCAGGGATAGTTTCTGTTCATCGCTTTTTGTCTTACGTGTGAGTCATATCTTCCTTCTTCTTTGCATGCCTCACAAATTTAGTTGAAACTTGATATTTTAAATCCTGTAATGTGGCAACTCTGGAGATCAGGTCTCACCTTCCTTTCCCCTCTCCTCAGTCCTGGGTTTGTCGTTTCTGCTATTTGTTTATTTAATGACTTTCCTGGACTAAATCCGTATTCTTTGGTATGTTCAACCACTGAAGTCTGTTCCATTAGCTTGGTGATCAGGTCGTGATTGGATAGAGATGTCCTTAAATGCTTTGAACCAATTAATTTCCCATCTTTTTCTGAGGTGCTCTGTGCCTTCACTTCTTGCTTGTGTGGAGGGAGACTCGGGGTCAGCCAGAGGTGAAAGATTAGGACCTTTTCAGATCTTTCCTGGGCATACTCACAGCCCTACATATGTGCCTTCTAAATTCTCAGGAAAATTTTGGAGCATTTCAAAGCCCCCCATGAAAATCCTATTCCCCACTTTTCTTTAAGTTTACTTGTCAGCTTCCTTTTAGTCCCAACAGGGAATGCCACCTGAGATAGCTATGATAGTAAACAATTGCCACTGATTTTTTTGACATATGTCAAAAATGTTCCAGGAATAGGGCATTGTGAGCTCTAAGTCAGATCAAATGAAGACAAGCCCTGAGAATGGAGCCTTTCAGGGAGCTGCTAGACAAATGGCAGTTCTCTGGGAATGGGATTTTGGGGAAGCTCTCAACTCATTTGCTTCCTACAATGGCAGTTATCCTGTTAGTTATTACAGCACTGTGGTTGGGAGCCCGTTGGTTTTGACGGCTACAACAGAGCTGGGAAGAGAGGGATGAAATCAGTGCAAGTTATAACACCACAAGTCTCACCGATCTTATTGGGATGTAGTTGTTTTTCCTGAATAAATGCTTTTTGGATTATTGTAAACTTTTGGTTAATTTCCAGAGTTATGAAAAGGTTCATTCTGACCATTTGTGCCAGGGTTCTTGTTGCTTTTATGCAAGAGTGGGCTTTTGAAGGTTCTGGCTCTGCCATTCCAGAAGTTAACTTCCCTCCTTGGTGTATCTTGTTGTTATCTTAAAACATATGTGTTTGGCATGATAATTTCTAACATCCACACTCCACCACAATGAATGAGTTTTTCTGGAAACACTGAAAATGAAATGTGATATTTTTCCAGCAGGCTAATTGTTCCAGCCCTTCAACTTCTGACCACCTTCTAGATTTTCTCTTTCTAAGTCTAAACTCTGTAACCACCCTGATTTTTTTTATAGCCTCCTCTCTTTGCATCCACAGCCTTTTATGGTATCCTTAACCTCCTCTCTCCCTTCAAAGTTCACTAGGGATCCTTAGCTGATAGGTGGTTTGTGGTTCAGGCTGACTTAGCATGTTCAATCAGCTTTGGCTAATCTACACAGTCCATGCCAAAATGCCTCAGCATTTTCTTTCTTTTACAGTATTTATTTACAAAAATAGTACTTCTACTAATCACATGTACATTACTTCTCTCTCAGGTCCCAACTGGACCAACGGCCATATCCATAATGATTTTTTTAGGTAGTGTTAATTATGTACCTCATTTATTTTACCTTACGTAATTTATTTTACCTTACGTATTTGAGATCTTGAGACCATACTTCATTGAACTCTTCAGTGTCTGAACATAAATACACAAGGTTCTTGCAAGGTACAGATTCTCCCGTAGTAGGACCCTGCTGCTTTCTGGGGCAAAGAAATCTGAAAACACAGAATTTCATGACATTTTGGGATAACAAGACTCTTGTAGTATAATCAGTAAGCACTAGAGAATTTTTTAAAAGTAGTTTTAAAACTTCAAAATATTACTAAAAGGAAAGCAGACAACAAGAAGTGTTGCCAGGGTTGTGGGAGAAACTGCAGGCCTGTGCGTTACTGGTGGGAATGTAAAATTATTTAGCCGCTGTAGAAAGCTGTGTGGCAGTCACTCAGAAACTTAAAACAGAATTACTATAAATGTTATGCTATGACAATTTTTAAAAAATGAAAAATAATTCAAAATAATGTGTGTTTTAGAAAAAAGTATAATACAGAATTTGTAAAGTAAGAAGTAAAAATTCTCTCTGTCCTTCCACTCTGGGAAAGTTTGGGATGTGGCTTTCATGAACTTTTTCTGTGTACATATCAACACAATTGTTTTATTTATTTATAAATTATATTTATATACAGTTATAATCATGTAAATTTGTAGTTAATAGCTATTTTTTTTTATTCAACAGTATACTAAAGATGTCCTTTCTTGTCAATCCAAAAAATCTGCCTCATGATATATATAGCAGCCATATGATATTGTATGGTGTCCCTGTACTAAAACATTATTTATTAATAAACGTTAATCTTTGTACATAGAACATTGCATGCTTACAACATGAATTTTTGACTGCTTCATGTTTGCCAGATATTGTGTCACAGAGCAGTAAAGTTTATGACACATACTTAAAATAATAAGTGTTTTGTATAATCGCCTGTGTGTATGTATATGTGTACCCGTATATATAAGGTAGCGTTTTGGAAATTAAAACATACTTTCCCAAGTTTTAAATAGTGTCTGAGTCTACAGACCAGTCCTTGAAATGTTTGACTTAAAATACCAGAAATTTAATATTGGTTATGCTATAAAAACTAGCTACCATCTACAGTTGTATTTATGTGGGGGAGTGGTTTTAGAGTTCCATACAGGAATGTCAAGAGCACAGGAAACAGCCTATCCTAAACCTTTGGTGGCTAATCCTGTGGCCTTGATCAGGGTCCTGGGCAGGATGGGAAACTGTGGGCTGAGAAAGGATGAGAAGACAGTTGAAGAGCTGGGGTGTCAGAATTAGGGGTAGGAGCTGGGGTCCTTTGATTTCTAGTATTTTTCCAGTATACAAACTATAACTTGTGAGACCATTGATCTTAAATATAATGTCTGTTACAGAGAGAACATATTGGATCCAGTTTTATTTAGTGTTAGGATTCTGATCACATTCTGAATAAAAAAGCACGCAGGGGCACCTGGGTGGCTCAGTTGGTTAAGCGTCTGCCTTCCGCTCAGGTCATGATCTCAGGGTCCTATGATTGAGCCCCGAGTTGGGCTCCCTGCTCAAGGGGGTGCCTGCTTCTCTCTCTCCCTCTGCCCTTCCCCCTGCTCGTGTTCGCTCTCTCTCATGCTCTCTGTCTTTCTCTCTCAAATAAATAAATGAAAAATAAAAAAAAATAAAGCATGCAAATGTTTCTAGTAGTAGCTATGATCTATATCACTATTTTTGGCTAACTGGTCATTTTATTTGTTTTTTAATCACAGAGTTTGGGGCAATCAGGAAAAAGAAAGCTAAGTAAAAGACATCCTTAGAAACATTTTTTTGGGTAGATTATAGTGATAAACCTGAAGTTATGGCTCCATGTTTTTCCTGGTATTTGAATGGGACAAGTGGCTACAGAGAAAAATTTATTTGTGTATCCCACAGTTGTCTTTTCACAACTGTCCAGAACTATATGAGTTCTCCTTATTTCCTTATATACCTCAGAACCCTAAGAATGGCTTTCGGTATTCATGTCTTCTTACCTCTTGAGAGATTTTCCTCTTCAGAGCAGTTTACAATTAGTCATTGTTCTTCTACATGATAGGGAAGGAAAGGATGATAAAAGTGATAATTATTAGATTAACTTGACTAAACTTATGCAAAATAACATGCATAAGCAGAAGGACCTTTCATTATTATTCCACTCTCACCATCTACACTGAAAAACCCTCTTCCGTGAGGGAGTAAAAATGACATTTACACCAAACCCTAGTAAAGTGGCCTTTTGGGTATAATTCAGTCCGCACTGGAGTTCAGGTGCATCTGCAGGGGTGCAGATGCTTTATAGCTTTAGTCTATAGAGGAGGCATAGATCAGGTCACGGGCCCAAGAAGCCATCCTTTCTGTTAAATCCGCAGCTGGATGCTTTCATCTTTTCTGCACCGTGTGTTGATGGGCCCTTCACGGTCTCCTTCATGCTTGACACAAAAGTCTGTGTGCCTCACTCATGATTTGGCTGGGTGATCACTTTCTGTCATGTTTGCTGTAGGAATAATTTGTTGCGTGTGTCTTTGGTTATCTTACAAAGTGTTTGTTTCTAGTTCACAGCAGTGTTCTAAGAGGGTAATGAGTCACACATCCGTCCTACTAGAGCTTTTTTATTTGACCAAAATAAAGAGCGGTGAATATTATATATAAAATTGCAACTTTGAATTTAATCATTTACCTTCGGTTTTCTTAAAAAATGGGATAATTGTGTGTCAAGTTGTTTAAATTTTATTTTTTGTAGGGTTTGGGTACACTATATAAAATGTGGGGTTGTTTGAATTCAATATGACAGATAATAGCATCATGAGGAAATTTATTTTTGAAAACTTACTCTGGGAAAAAATCAATTTCTGGAAACTAGACCTTTACAAATAGACTACTTTTGATGAAATATAAATAATAAAATCTTGCCAGTGGGAAGTCTGTTTGGAGTCCTGCTACCCGCTTACCTCTAGCCATTGGCTCCAACTTCAAGTTGAGTTTGAATTTCCTCTCTTGACCCAGTTGAGAAATCTTACAGAACATCCTGTTTGGGACGGTATGGTGAGGTCAAAATGCATTTTCCTTGATTATAATCACTCCACCCAAAGCTTAAAATTTTAAGAAATTGTGTTTTTATCTCAGGACTTGGACTAAAGTCTGATGAGCTTCCTCATCAGATGAGCATGAGTGATTGGCCAGAAATGAAGAAGAGATTTGCAGATGTATTTGCAAAGAAGACAAAGGCAGAGTGGTGTCAGATCTTCGATGGCACAGATGCATGCGTGACTCCAGTTCTGACATTTGAAGAGGCTGCCCACCATGATCATAACAAAGAACGGGGCTCGTTTATCACTGAAGAGGAGCATGGGGTGAGTCCCCGCCCTGCACCTCTGCTGTCAGAGACCCCAGCTACCCCTTCTTCCAAAAGGGATCCTTTTGTAGGAGAACATACTGAAGAGATACTTAGAGAATTTGGGTTTAGCCAGGTAGAGATCAATCAGCTTACCTCAGATAAAATTATTGAAAGTAATAAGCCAAGAGCTAATCTCTAAGTCCCAGGCCTCCTAGCTCAAATGAATTTGAATATTGCATGTTCAGTACAGAAGAATACATAAAATTCTAAGTATGGAAACATGAAGGAACAGTATCACAGTGGACTAGCTATTCCAATCAAGAAACAAGACTGATTACACAGTAATGATAGATTTCTGAAAATGGTTAACATCATGGCTTTTGATTTAGGAATGTTTTTAGTTTACCAATATCAAATTGTGACAGTTTTTCTGCCTTTCGATTTATTTGATAGATTATATTCTTAATATTAAAATGTCAATAGGGCGCCTGGGTGGCTTAGTCAGTTAAGCGTTTGCCTTTGGTTCAGGTCATGATCTCAGGGTCCTGGGATCAGGCCCTGCACCCGGCTCCCTGCTCAGCAGGGAGTCTGCTTCTCCCTCTGTGTGCACATGTGCGTGCACGCTCTGTCTCCCTCATTCTCTCTTGCTCTCTCTCAAATAAATAAATAAAATCTTTAAAAAAAAATTAAAATGTTAATGGTATACCTTAAATGAATAAATATAATGCTTTTGATTAAATAAAGCCTTCCTATCCCTAAAGGTTGCTTATGCTTTTAAGTTTGTGGAAAGCTTTCAAGAAAGCCCTTTAAATAGCACTTAAAAAGCATTTTGTGGCTCATTGCAATAACTTTGGCTCTACTGTTTACCAAAATAAAGTCCTTAGAAAAGTTTGATCCGGGGCGCCTGGGTGGCTCAGTCGTTAAGCATCTGCCTTCGGCTCAGGTCATGATCCCAGGGTCCTGGGATCGAGCCCCACATCAGGCTCCCTGCTCAGTGGGAAGCCTGCTTCTCCCTCTCCCACTCCCCCTGTTTGTGTTCCCTCTCTTGCTGTCTCTCTCAGTCAAATAAATAAATAAAATCTTTAAAAAAAAAAAAAGTCTGATCCTTTTTATGTGATAAAATCATTCAGCCAGTATCTGAATTGGAATTTTAGAAAATGTTCTTGATATTTTCTTCAAATAATCCCCAGTCTCCATCCAGACCACCATACTGAGAGCCCCGCTTCTCTGTGTGGCTGCCTCTTAGCATCACCCACCCACATCTCTTTCTCAGTAAATTGCCATCTTTTTGGAAGTCCTTCTAGACTCTTCCTCCACTTACCAGTCTCCAGCCTCCATTCCCATCATGTCCACCTCTGCCCCCAGTAGATCCATGGCTTATCCCTCACTTCATTCAGGCCACTGCCCAAATGTCACCTTATGGAGCACCCTTTCCTGACCCCTCCCTAGAATGGCAGCCACTTCATCACTCACTCTCCCCTCACCCGTTTTGTTTTCCTTCACGTCATGTATCATTACTGACATTCTACTGAATAGCCCCAGCCCTCTTAACCAAGGCACACTAGAATGAAAGCTTTATGAAGGACTTTGTGGGTTTTATTCACTGCTAAATCCCCAGTTCCAAGAACAGCACCTGGCCCATAGTGGAAACTTTGTAAATATTTATTAAAGAAGTGAATCTCAATAGTGAAGTGCTGTCAGTTCCATCTTCCTAGCTCCGTACCAGTCCCCTCTGCCCAACACCCTTTGTGCCTTCATTCAGGCCCCTATTATCTCTGCTGCGGCCTACTGCTCAGCTTGCCTACCTGACTTTTGACCTCCAGTATTATTGCCTTCATTTTTTTTGTATCATGTTACTCTACTGGTAATCTTTATCACACCAAACTGGTCTTTCAGTCCTGTAAAATTCCTCAATGGTCCTCTCTTTTTTCTATATAACAAAATATAAATCCATTTATATGGCATATCAACCCTTTATTTATAACAAGACTTCTCCCTGGCTGTCTAGTCCCATCCACACTCGCTGCTCCCCAGCACTTTACATTGGACTGCCTTAAGTTCCTAATTATGTGATGGTCTCTCTTGCTTCCATTCCTTTCCATATTCTGTAACATTTAGCAGGACTAACAATACTCCTAGTCCCTTTTGCTCCAGGTTGTTGATTTAGCAAATTGAGAGTTGGCTCAAACACAACCTTCTTTGCAAAACTTTCAGCCCTAGGGCAGTTTTATACAGTGATTGTGAAATTTGGAGTCAGAAAGGTCTTGCGTTCAAATATCACTCAATCACTGTGGTGTCTAAGACAAGGCCTATCATATGCCTGGAACATCCTAAGTGCTCAGTAAGTTTTAGTTCTAAGGGGCCCTTCCTATGTTTCCATTGTACTTCGTACATATCTCCAAGGATAGTCATTGCTTTTAATGTAGTTTACAGAACTCTTCACTAGGTCATAAGCTCCTAGAGTAGTTGCTCTAGCACACAGAAGAATCATCTGGAGATACTGTTAAAATACAGATTCCTAGGCCCACCCCTAGAGATTCTCATGCAGTATGTCTAGGGCCAGACCCATGAATTTGCATTTTTGCCAAGCTTCCAGGTGATTATCATGCTGCTGGTTCAAAGCCCACATTTTGAGTAGCACTGTCCTAATGGATATGAACCAAGTCTTTTTCCCTTTGTTACTGTCACAGTAGGTACTCAAAAAATAACTGTTGAAGGGTTGATGAGGGAAAGGATAAGAGCCAGTTGGCAAAAATCTGCAAATAAACAGATGGGCTAGCTCAAAATATTGATTTCTGTGATTAATTTACTTCATATCAAATGTTGAATGAAAAATTGGTTTTTGTAGGGTATAAACTTTTTAAGGAATACAGGTATGTAAATAAGGTTAATAATAGCTTTTGTTAGTGACCCATACTTTTCTTCTGAAGAGTCTAAGACCTTGTCCAGAAAATGCTACACTTCCTCTTTTGTTATCTTTTGACAAACTGTAGACTTAGGAATGGGCAAGGGGGCAGGTGAAAAGAACATAGGAGGCTATAAGGAGGATGTAGGAGAAGCAGGAAATTGAAAATGGCAAATTCTAATGAAAGACAAATTATATTCTTGAGTAAATAGGAATTTTATTCTTGAATGTATAGTTGAATATACACTGATTTGCACTTTCTCTTTATCCTACAATGTAGGAAGTGATGAGATGCTACCAACTGTATGGTGATAAATAAATCACATGGAACAAGATGACCGGCTGCGTCCAGGCCTCTTTGTATTCACATCACTCCTCCAAGCACATTCTTGGCTTCAGTCACAATTACATTGTACCTTATAATTTGCAAAATACTTTTACCTATGTCACATCATACTGTTACTTCAACTGGCAGTAACAGTATGCAAAATATGAAATGTTTTGACTCACATACCTCGAATCCAGAAGGATTTTAGGGTTGCCTGAATCCAGTCACCCAGACCCTATTTCCCAGCATTCTTGTCTTGTCAAGTTGCCATCCTCCATATGTTCACTTTATCCTCAGCCTGGTAACAAGTTCTAGATCTCATATCCACACACAGGAACATCCAGAAGAAGAGATGGTCTCAGGAACCATCAGCAAATCTTGTCTTGTGTCTCTTTTGATGGAGTTAAGGCATAGGCCAGTCCTACGCCAGTCTTTATCAGAGAAGGTAGGGTTGTCCTTAGATAAAACCAGCCTGCTCCTGGAGCGCCCCTGGACTCAGCTAGCTGGAAGCACATGGGTGTGTGAGGAAGGGGTGGATTCTGGAATCTAATCCAGGTACTATCAGGATGGAAAGAGTGGAGAATGGATGTTGGGTAGGCAGCAAAAAACATCCATTACATACAGTATCCCAGTCTCTCTTCAACAACCACAGGGATAGGTGGGGCAAGTTTCTTCATTGTACAGATGAGAATGCAAGGCTCAGATGGTTTTAAACCTTCGTTCACATCTCCCTTTGTGTCTGAATAATTTTTCATGGTTCCCCTAGGCCAAAAGAAGTATCTAGCTATTCCATTTATAAATAATTAGGTCCCAACAACTTAAGTATTTATGCCCCAACAGCTAATTCACTGTTTGAAAAAATATAATACACATAAATTGAGAGAAAGCATTTTTATTTTTATTTCATTTTTAACACACTTGTGGGTCATACATGTGTTGGACACTGTGCAGCTTCTCATGCCTCAAAATTGGATTGGACACCACTACCCCCATTTTCTGTTCCACATTTGTTTTCATATACTATTGGCTTCATTGAAAGGATTAGAGTGCAATCTTAGGTTGAAAGTGTGAGATACCTCACTGGTAGTTCATGTGGCGTCTGACAGATGTTGAGTTTCACTCTGTTTACTATCTTTGAAATTTTAAATATCCTGAGGCACCCCTCTGAGTTCAATGTGGTGTGCTGGGGCATCTTAGCACACAGTTTGGGAACCACCAGTTTGAGTGATTTGCCCAGGAAGGTACTGCTAAGAAGAGGCAGATCCAGAATTTAAATTTTAATATTCTGACTCTGAGTCTTGCTCTTAAACCATTTTTAGGGCCCTTCCCATAAGATTGTGTTCCTCTTGCCCCAGAGACTTTTCACTGGAACTCAGGGTCCAACAAAGAAAATATGACCCACGCAGAGTCTTTGAAACAGAGGAAATTTATTCTTACACCATAAACAAAAATAAACTCAAAATGGATTAAAGACCTACGTGATGAAAGCTGAAACCATAAAATTCCTAGGAGAAAACATGGGTAGTAATTTCTTTGACATCGGCTGTAGAAACATTTTTCTAGATATGTCTCCTCTGGCAAGGAAAACAAAACCAAAATTAAACTAGTAGAACTACACCAAAATAAAAAGCTTTTCAACAGCAAAGGAAACCATCAACAGAACAAAAGGACAACCAATTGAATGGGAGAAGATATTTGCAAATGATATATCTGATAAGGGGTTAATATCCAAAATAAGTAAAGAATTTATACAACTCAACACCAAAAAAACAAATAATCCAATTAAAAATGGGCAGAGGACCTGAATAGACATTTTCCCAAAGAAGACATACAGATGGCCAACAGACAGATGAAAAGATCCTTAACATTACTAATCATCAGGGAAATACAAATCAAAACCACAATGAGATAATCACCTTATGGCTGTCAGAATGACTAAAATCAAAAACAGAATAAGAAACAAGTGTTGGCAAGTATGTGGAGAAAAAGGAATCCTTCTGCACTGTTGGTGGGAATATAAACTGGTGCAGCCACTGGGGAAAACAGTATGGAGGTTCCTCCAAAAATTAAAAATAAAATTACCTTATGATCCAGTAATTCCACTACTGGGTATTTGCCCAAAGAAAACAAAAACACCAATTTGAAAAGATACATGCATCCCTATGTTTCTTGCAGCAAAATTTATAATAGCCAAGATAAGGAAGCAACCCAACTGTCCACCGATAATGAATGGATAAGAAGATGTGGTGTATATATACAATGGACTATTCCTCATAAAAAAAGATGAACTCTTAACCATTTATGACCACGTGGATGGACCTAAAGGGTATAATGCTAAGTGAAAAAGTCAGAGAAAGATAAATGCCATGGTTTCACTCATATGTGGAATTTAAGAAACAAAGGAAAGAAAAAAGGAGACAAACAAAAACAGACTCTTAAATACAGAGAACAAACTGGTGGTTGCCAGAGGGGAGGCAGGTGGGGGGGATGGGTGAAATATCAATCAATCAGTCAGTCAGGAAATGTAATATAGAGAATTTCACTGGTGATAAAAGAGCTGAGAAGCCCAGGGGACAGTGAGGCAGGCAATCCAGATATGAACCACAACAGGGAAGCCAGGGCCACTCGTATGGCTGCAGGGGATGATGGGAAAGGCAGTGTTAGCAGGACCCAGAATTTAAGGTTGCCTGGTGGAAGCTGGACCCACTGTGGAAATGCAGCCACTGCCATGGACAGCTCAGGAAGGAGAAAGAGAAGGAGGAAAATAACATGATTTCCCTCCTGCTCCCAATCTTCCCACCAATGCCTTCCATTGGCCCAACCTAGCTAGAAGCCAGAGAGCAAGGGAACCTGGGAAATGTAGTCTCTTATGATATAGAACATGTGAGGAGGAGCCCGGAATGGACCTGAGCAAACAGGCAGTTGATTGATACTACAAAATGTAGTGTATACACTTTATTCACTCGATAATTCCTTTAGCAAACATTTATTGAGGACCTACTAGGTGTCAGGGATCATGTGAGATGCCGGGGATACCATAAAGACGGAAATAAACCTGATCACTGCTCTTAAAGGGATCAAAGACTAACAGGAGAAATAGAATAAACACAGAACTGGGGCGCCTGGGTGGCTCAGTCGTTAAGCACCTGACTTCAGCTCAGGTCATGATCCCCAGGGTCCTGGGATCGAGCCCCGCATCAGGCTCCCTGCTCAGCAGGAAGCCTGCTTCTCCCTCTCCCACTTGCCCTGCTGTGTTCCCTCTCTCACTGTCTCTCTCAGTCAAATAAATAAATAAAATCTTAAAAAAAAAAAAAGAATAAACACAGAACCGTCCAATTATAAAGTGTGTTAAGTGCAACAAAGGGAAATATCACAGTGCTATGCGACAGCTAGAGATTAGAGAAAGGATGCAACCTCCCACGGTTTTAAGTCTAATTGACTCTTGAGGTGCGTGTATAGAAACTTGTGTTCAGGAAAACAGAATATTTATATCTAGAAAAAGTTTAGAAGGAGATATTGATGCCTTCATATTTTGACTTAACACCTGCGTCATACAGCTCCACCGTCTCAAAGCTGTGTATGTGATTGTATGTAATAGAGTGTGTGTTTGTGTGTGTGACAGAGACAGAGAGGGAGAAAGAGAACCGTACAAAGAAAGATTCCTTTAGACAAACATTGTAAGGAGCCAGAGGGCTCGCAGCAGCTAATCTCCTTCATGCTTGCCTGACCCCACCCTCTTCCCTCTCATCATAACTTGTGATCTTAGAGGCATGAAAGAATTTGAGCCCCTCCCCCAGCCCACCATCTCGTTGGCCGCTCAGCCGGGCTCCACGTCAAATCCAGCTTGGGCCAGAAGCCTGAGGGCCACACAGAAGTTGGTGAGCTTGCAGGCAGCTTCCTCACCCTGTGGCCATGGGCGGCAACATCGGGCAGCTTGGCATTCATACCTGTAAGTCCCCAGCTGCGGATGACCCCTTTGACCCTGTGGAGCCACCCAAAAGACCCACGAGCAATCTCATCATGCACAGCATGGCCATGCTTGGCCGGGAGTTTTGCTACGCGGTGGAGGCCGCCTACGTGACCCCGGTCCTGCTCAGCGTGGGGCTGCCCAAGAGTCTCTACAGCACGGTGTGGCTCCTCAGCCCCGCCCTGGGATTCCTGCTGCAGCCCGTGGTGGGACTAGCCAGCGACCACTGCCAGGCCAGGTGGGGCCGGCGGAGACCCTACATCCTCACCCTGGGCCTCCTGATGCTCTCGGGCATGGCTCTGTACCTCAACGGGGACGCTGTTGTATCAGGTCAGTGGGCTGCACAGGTGGGCAGGCAGGGGACAGGGGCCCATTATGCAACTCAATAGGAGGAGAGGGCAGATTCCTTTATGTGACACTTACTTAGAAATTGATTAGAACCGATTATCTCTCCTAGGTTACAATGAACTTCCACCTAGGAATGACCCAAATTCCGTGGTTGGGGAGACTTTACTTTTAGAAACATCAGGATGCATTGCTCTTGTTGTTTTATTGTTGTGAGGATTTAAAAATAGGAATAAGTTTTTATCTCTTTTATCAAATGAAATATTTTTACATGTTTATCAATTGCAGTGTTCTTTGAGCTTATGCTTTAGTTAGTATTTTTGTCAAATTAACCGTTTGCCATATGACTCCATGAATACTTATAATAAATTACCTATATGTCTAAATAAGAGCTAATTCTGTTCATAGAATTATGTAGAGTCTTAATGGGAGGAGGGCATCAGCCTGTCAGCTCAGGGGGACATTTTTGCACTGCAAATTCTGGACAAAAACAAACCTCATGGTGAACACTTTTTCTTGACATTAATCAGCCACCAATTAATCAGTAACTGGTGGTAGTACATGAAAAGTTTCATTGAAAAAAGAATTGTTAAACTCAAAAATAGCACCCATTTCTGGACCATTAACTCTCAGGCTAGCAGAATGGATGATAATGAGGCAGGATAATCAGCTATCATTTGTATATATTTAAAAGAGGGCATCAACACACAAATGTAGGTTATTTCTGCAAAATAATCACAAAAACCCCTGATAAGAATAGTTGCCTCTAGGGGGGACTACTAAAGGACTTTGGAAGTAAAAAGTGGAGTGTAGGCTTATTTTTCACTTATTGTTATGCTGTAATCTTAAAAAATGTGCATATATTGCACATTATACTTAAGTGAAACTGAAAGCAAGGGAAAAAAATTCTTTTTTCTCTAATAGGAGATTGGGTGAATGAATTCGGGCATGTCCACAGAGTGAATATTATTCAGCTGTTAAAAATTGTGCAGCAGCTCTCCATTAATTGAAATGCAAAGAAATGAGGAGAGTTGGTTATAGATGAGCAGTTCCAACCTGATCCCATTAGTTAGTGCTCCTCCAAGCGTCGTCCTCAGACCCAGGGCATCATCGTCCCTGGGGGCTGTTAGAGAGACAAATGCCCAACCCCACCTCAGAACTCCTAGAGAGTCGTGGGAGAATCATGGAGAATTACGGAGACAGAGCCCAGTAAATCTGTTTCAGCAAGTTGTCCAAGGGATGATTAAGGATGCTGAGGTTTGAGAAGCACTGCATTAGGGCACAGGCATACACCTTTTTCTGTTAGTGCGTACGTACAGAGAGGGGTATCTGAAGGATGACCATTGGTGGGGGCTGGGATGAAGCATTTCCCCAGCTTTTCTACATTCTTGGAATGGTTTACAATAAGCGTGTATAATTTTTTAAACAACTTTTTAAAATGAGATATGATATAAATTCATACAACTCAGTGCCTTTTAGCATATCCCAAGGTAGTGCAAGCATCACCACTATCTAATTCCACCATATTTTATCTCCCCAAAAAGAAACCTAGTAACCATTAGCAGTCATCCCCCATTCCCTCCTCCCTACCAGGCCCAAGCAACCCTTCAATCTACTTTCTGTCTCTATAGATCTACCTTTTCTGGCATTCACGTGTATAATTTTTAAAACCTGAAAAAATAATGAAGCCATTTTTATTTGGAAAAGCAAAGCAAAGTGAAAGCAAAGGGAGAAATTTAATGACAGGACATTTTGATGGAAATAAAAATGCAAATCATTCTAAAGCGGGATTTAGATGATGTATATTGATTTCCTTTTTAGCTTTGATTGCTGATCCAAGAAGGAAACGGATTTGGGCCATAACCATCACCATGATAGGTGTAGTTGTCTTTGATTTTGCTGCTGACTTCATTGATGGGCCCATTAAAGCCTACTTATTTGATGTCTGCTCCCATGAGGATAAGGAGAGGGGCCTCCACTACCATGCCCTCTTCACAGGTAGGGAATATTCCAGAAAGTCTCACCTTAAGCTCCCCAGACAGGGAGGCACTTCCACTGAAGCCATCTAGTGTCCATACACGTCAGAGTTTTTGAATGAATGGATCTGTTGATGGAAGGCTCCCATCACGCGGGCTCTGTCTTTCAGTGCATTTCCCTAAACAAATCAGCTTGTGACTGGGTTCTGGAGGTTTTGCAAAGGAAGTTCATACATAAGAGCTTTCTGAAGAATGGTTTGTGGAGACATTTACAACTGCAATGAAAAGGGACCCTTGTGCATTTTACTTTTTCTTTCTTTCTTTTTTTTTTTTAGATCGGTAACGTAGCATCAGCATTACTTAGGAGCTTGTTAAAAATGCAGCTTCCCGGCCTCTCCTCTAGTTATTTTGATTCATTGGGTTTGAGATGGGGCCCAGAAGTCTGCATTTTTAATAAGTATCCCGGATGATTCTGTGGCAAGTGTCCTAAGGGGGAAAAAAAGCCCCACATGTCCTAGAGATTTCTTAGTTTATATATATAAAGAGTTGGCATTTCCTCAACTTCCTGGTTTGAAATGAGGGGCTCTCTTCAATTCTTGGGGCTTTTGCTGTCCTTTGGTTGCTGTTGGGTCATTCATTTAGAGCAATGCTAGCAATGCTCAATATGCATTTATAGAGCACCAGTCAGGACTATTCTAGGACCCCGGGAAGGGAGGTTATACATCAGAATACAACATGATCCTGGCCTGGGAGTGTTTTCATATCTAGTTGGTGGGGTGCTCTATCAGTCCACCTTATTTGATATCTTTATGGCCCAGCCAATATATTTATTTTATGTTTTGATATGTTCTGTGTCTGTTCATGGCCAGGTAGGTCCCATGAGAAGCAGGATCTTACATTTTGCTCAGTTTATGTTTCCACAGCCAAAAGCAGTGCCTGCTCATGGCAGCCGTTGGGTCAATATTGGTCGTTTGCGCCAAAATCTGAATGGTGAACTCTGGAAGAAGGGGGCTGCCCAGCCAGGAGAGTAGTTCTTCTTTGCTTTAGGGAAGATGGAGGAGCCGGAGTCCAGCCCATCTGTCTGTGGCCCCCTGACCACCCTGTCTGCAGCTAGAGGGTCTCAGAATAGAGATTCGACCTGCAGTCTTCCAACTTAAATCCCTTCTCCTTTATCATCATTTGCTGAAATTAATTACAACAGTGGGAGATTTTTTGGCTTTTGAACCTGACACATTGAGAGTTTTATTGCTCTAAAGTACTTTGGGCAATGTGGCCACCCTTTCCCAGCTCACGTCAGTGTTAGTCCTGGCCAGTCTCTCCTTTGTTGCCTCTAATATTAGAAGATTGAGTTCGGTGTTTAGGGAACTTTTCAAAGGCTAACACATGGTAATATTTCTATGAGTCTGAGAAAATATCTTAAGGTTTTCTGTTGATATTAGTGTATGGTGGTCTCAGCAAACATAGTATAATTTTCATATTACCTTGGTTCAGGCTCTCAGTACATCTTGTCTGAGCTTTAGTATGTTTCCCTTTACTGTCTCTCCGGTCTCTAATCTCTTCCTATTTCAATTGAATCAACACAGCTTTCAGATTCATATTACTAAAAGACAGCTATGACCAGGGCACTGTCCTGCTCAGTCACCTTCAGGGGCTCCCCATTCACCTACTGGATAAAGAACAAATTCCTAGACAGGGTTCAAGACTCCCCATAATCTGTTCCCATCCTACTCTTCAAGCTTTACTTCCCATTACTCCCTCCACATTTTCTGTGCTCTGAACAATTTCCCAACATGTTCCTAGGGGCAGAGGCCAGGTCTGTTTTACTCACTGCATCCCTTATACCTTCAGCACAGCCTGGCATATCATATGTGCTCAAAATAAATATTACTGGGAAAAACAAAGGAGCCTGCCCTTTTCTGTTCCAACTTCAAAATTCCCTTCCCCCTTTCTCCCTTTGGAAATCAAAGTTGCTTGGAAACTTTCCACCCACTTCTTGGGGAGAAGACCCCCTTTCTTCTAAATTGCAGGCAAACAACTTGGTCAGGGACTCTACCCATAAAGTGATCAAAGCAAGAGTTTATGAAGTAGATGAACATAGAGGTATGGACAAGGTGGGTAACTCCAGCAGGGAGAGATGGCAGAGGCTAGAGTTCATCTCATACATAGCCTGAACTTCAGTGCCCTTGGGGCCCGTGTCGTCTGCTTAGGCTGCCATAACGGAATACCACAGCCTGGGGGCTTAAACAACAGAAATTATGTTCTCACACTTTTGAAGGTTGGAAGTCCAAGATCAAGGGACTGCAGGGTTGGTTTCTGGTGAGACTTCACTTCTTGGTCCTTACCTGGTCTTCTCCTCACTCTGACCTCACATGGCCTTTCCTCAGTACACATGTTCCTCATGACTCTTCCTCCGCTTATAAAGACACCAGTCCTGGGGCACCTGGGTGACTCAGTTGATTAAGCGTCTGCCCTTGGCTCAGGTCATGATCCTGGGATCCTGGGATTGAGTCCCTCATCAGACTCCCTGGGAGTCTGCTTCTCCATCTTCTTCCGCCCCTGCTTGTGTGCTCTTTCTCTCTCTCAAATAAATAAATAAAATCTTAAAAACAAAACAAAACACAGTCCTATGGGTTATGGTCCCACCCTTATGATCTCACTTAACCTTAATTACCTCCTTAAAGGCCTAATCTCCAAATGTAGTCACATCGGGGCTTCAACATAAGTCTCTCTCTCTCTTTTTTTAAAAAGATGTCATTTATTTGTCAGAGAGAGAGGGAGAGAGAGAGAACAGAAGCAGGGGGAGCGGCAGGCAGAGGGAGAAACAGGCTCCCCGCTGAGCAGGGAGCCCGATGCTGGACTCGATCCCAGGACCCTGGGATCATGACCTGAGCCAAAGGCAGTGGCTTAAGCGACTGAGCCACCCAGGCGCCTCTCAACATATGTCTCTTTTAAAGAAAGCAAAACTGGGGCGCCTGGGTGACTCAGCCGGTTAAGCGGCTGCCTTCGGCTCAGGTCATGATCCCAGGGTCCTGGGTTTGAGCCTCGCATCGGGCTCCCTGCTCAGCGGGGAGCCTGCTTCTCCCTCTCCCTCTGCCTCTCTCTCTGCCTACTTGTTCTCTCTCTCTCTCTGTCAGATAAATAAATAAAATCTTTAAAAAAAAAAATTATAAAGAAAGCAAAACTTCCCTAGAATTCCCATAGACTTCTGCTTGTTTCTCATTGGGCAGAATTAGGCCGCATGAGCCCCCAGGAGCCTAGGAGATTGGAAAAGTGAGGGTTTGGGGAGGTTGGGAGAGGCAAATCCCTAAACCAAATTTTAGTTCTGTTAGCCAGGAGGAAGGGGTAATTATTATGGAATTGGCCAAAAGGTGGTAGCTATCACATAGAATACAAATACAATTGAGTGGTAGCCTAATGAGAACAATTAAAGGCCAAGACTATTGCAAGAAAGAACTTTCAAAGCCCAATCTATTAGTGAATAACTGAAAGGAAATTGCATTTTAAAATTATACTCCAGTTCACAATGTTACCTGATCACATTTATTATAGGACTGTTTACAGCCTCCCCTGTATTCTAATTCAGTGTGTATTTATCTTTCTCTTTTACAAGATTTTATAAACTACACAATTTGTAAAAACATTAGGGTTTATTTCCTTATGGCTTCTAACCCATTGCCTTGTGGACAGCAGGTACTTAGAAATGTTAGTTGCATAATAGGAGACTCTTGGTTTCATAACCCGGCTTATATTTCCTGCAGCTTTACATCAAGTTGATGGCGAATTGCATCAATCGGATAAATATGCTCATTTAGTTATCTAATTTTGTCTCATGACCAACAGTGAGCTCTGAATCCCAGCCAACAGTCCCTGGTTAAAGGGGGACCCCTGAGGGTGTGTGGATGGCTCAAATCAAGTTTTTTTTTTTTCCTATTAGAAAAAAAGAAAACATCTTCCTCTTCTAAAACAGTACAGTGAAGTCTCACCTTGTTTAAAGCTTAGATTCTAAAGTCCCGGCCTAAGTGATAATCATAGAGTCTCTATTATTCATAAATATCTCTTAGATCACACATAAAATATAGTATGCCTTGTTTTGTGTGCACAGACCTCCATAGTGATGGATACATATAAATATATCTACAGAAACATCTCCTCTTTAATGTTTACTGCTGGACGTGGGCTCAATGAATGGGAGAGAAGATAGGGTCACCTGTATTATTTAAAATATTAATCTCTCTCTCCCCTTCTTTTCAAAGTATGAATAGTTGAACTCTGTCCAGTTAAACGTGGATGTGTTACCCCACCATAGTGTCCTTGCTCTGAATGGAAGACCACATTAAAAAATGGAGTGAAAGATAACAAGCAATGCATTATCATACTGCTCTGTCTTTGCATACAGGCCAGACCTCCTGAATTCACATGAACTTGGCAAAGAGATGTCTATAGCATTCTGCTTGAATCAAGCATTTTATGATAAAGTCAGGTTCAGTGTCAGAGCCTGACGTAGTTTTGGAATATAGGTGAGGTTCGGTGGGGTGAGGTCCGGAGCCGACAACCAAGAAAGAATTCTTGAGACGTCTTTGGTGCAAAATGGTGGTTTTATTAAAGCTCGGGGACAGGACCCGTGGGCAGAAAGAGCTGCTGCCCTGGGGTTGTGAGGGTGGCTGACTATATACTTGGGAACTGGAGGTAGGGAAAAGGGAGGTTTTCAAAAGAACTTTCATATGCTGAAGAGGACCTACAAGATACTGGAGGCCTTTGCCATTGTCAAGTTAAGGTTGTTTTTCCCTCTAGTAAGGCATTAACAAGAAGAGAGTTGGGAGCTTCCTGGAGGAATGTCACACAAATCCCACCCAGGAGTGGGGGAAAGGGGGGAGGTTGCAGGGTGTCAGCTTGTGCTTTGTCCTTAGCTAGCCTTCTGCTCCCTCATCAAGCGCATTTTGATTTTCATCATCATCAGCAAGACATTGTTTACCCAAGGAATCCAATCATCTGAGTAAATTGAAATTCTTCTTATTTATTTCAGAGCTATTTATTTCATTTTAGTCCAAGCCTAACAATTCCAAATGCTCTGCAAATAAGTGTCAAGGATTTGTTGCCAAAATATTTCCCAGCATATTTCTTACTTTTCTTTTTTTTAAGAAAAGTCTCCACTGGTTCCCAGGGGACATTTTTGTCCCCTGGCTTCTTCTGTCTCTTACATTTGAAGGTAACTAACTCTTCCTCCCACCATCGCTGCTACCCCATGCCTTCACTTCTGGGTGCATCTGGGCCTGTGGAACCCATATTCACTAGTAGAGAATTCCTTCTTTGTGTCAGAATGCTTCAAACTGAGCGTATATCTGTTAAGCTGAACCCACCACCTTACTATCTTTAGCAGTTGGCTCTATCCTGTGGTGGGTGGCTGGAACGAGGCATGGTGGGAAAAGTTGTCCTGGTTCAAATCCTGGCCCCTCTTCTTAACTGCTGAGTGGTTTCAGTATTTCTAAACTCTTGTTTCCTCACAGGATTGTGAATCTTTACACAATGTTAGTTTTTGTTTTGTTTTTTAAGAATTTACTTATTTGACAGAGAGAGAGAGTACAAGCAGGGGGAGCAGGCTCCCCACTGAGCAGGGAGGCCGATGCGGGGCTCGATCCCAGGACCCTGGGATCATGAGCTGAGCAGAAGGCAGATGCTTAACGACTGAGCCACCCAGGTGCCCCCACAATGTTAATATGCTGCCAAATGCCCAGAGTAGAGATCGTTTAAAAGGATCAAACACCAAATGTCTATATTTAGTTCATTCCCTCTGTTCCCACTGGGCTTATAAAACCCATCAAAGTTTTATTTGTGGTAACTCAGAGAGGAACTTGCCCCACGTCCAAGGATGGGTAACTTGTGGAGCACAACCTCTTTGAACTCTTCTGGTTTTTTAATATCCCAAAGTATGCATACAAATGCTCAGGTTACAAATGATCTGATTAGAAATAATTAAGGACTAAGGAAAGAGTCTTAAAAATGAAGGTTAAGCATGGGCTCCTGTGAGCAAACCTCTCACACAAGTGGAAAAGATGCTTTGTTTCGAGTTAGAGTCTGTTTGAATGCATGAGTGGTTTTTCTCGTGTCAGCTGGGTTCCCTTTGAAGTTTCCGTCCCTGGTGAATTTTCACATCTCCTCAGTCACTTAGGTAGGAAAAGATGTGGCCAGAGCATAAGCCAAGGACACAGGAATGTCAGCTCTGTGGGCAAGATGGGTGACTTAGAGCAAAACAATTCATGTCTCCAAATTGCCATTTCTTTTCCATTCAAGCGTGAGCAACACATCTCTCCAAGAATCTCAAAGGCAGATTAGAGAAGGAAACACTTGAGGGGATTTCTCCCTGGCTCTGTCCTCTGCTTGAAAGCTCTTCCCCCAGATACCAAATCGCCTTGGTTTTATTCCTTGCTTTGTTACACTCTGGAGTCACATAGCCCCTCCTCTGTGATGTGTTTATCATTACCTAACTATATTATTTATTCATTTATTGCTTATTTTCTGCCTCTCTAAGCAACATCTAAGCTTCCTGAGGTCAGGAACATTATCTTTCCTATTTGTTGCTCTAGCACCAGTCCTTAGAATAGCTCCTGGAATATGCTCATGTAATATTGGCGGGACGAATACTCTGTTTTACCATCCCCACTGTACCTTTGCGGAGGCTGTGTTACTGAGAGGTAAAGCGATTAACCCAAGGTCACACAGCTGGGTAGCAGTAGGCTAGATTAGGGGCAAAACCTCACCAACCTACCAACCAACTAACCAACCAGCCAGCCAGCCAGCCAACCAAAGACATGGTTCATATTTTGGTCCAGATTCCCCTAAAACCTGAGCCCCAGAGAAAGTTTGTATGCATAATTTATTTGGGAAAGGATTCTGGAGTGTGAAGGTGAGGAAATGGTGGAGTGGAGCAGACCAGCCAATATAAGAGACATTGCAGAGTTGGCCTTTGCTCTGGGTGACCGTCCTCCATCTCACCAGGATCCTCTGAGGAGGAGCCTAATGGAGTTCGTCTCAGAACTTTCTTATTTGAGGGGATCAAGAAGGGGGATTAATCCATTGGCTCCCATCTCCATGGCCAAGGGTGGCCCCATGGGTGTTAAGCTCACTTGTGTGAGTGCTGACCCCAACCTGAGTGTGGGTTCCCTCAGGTAAGGCACTGTCCAGATGCACCTGAGCAAAGGTGGCCAAAACTGGCTTACAACCGGGCCCTGCAGCAGCTGTTGGAGAAGGGGGTGGAGCGCTGAGGGGACCTGCTGAATCGCCAAAGGGCTGTCACAGTCAGTTTGTGACTTCCCGTCCTGAGCCTTTTCTCTCTAGCATAGGTGCTTTGTGCTACTCCATCACTAGAAGAGTTAAAGCATTTTGCAAAGTGCTCAATGATTAACCTTACAGTCAACTGAGCTGTTATAACTCAGAGCTAAAATATTAACTCTGCAGAGTTAAAGAAAACCCAAGGTAATCACAAATGGCTCCAGAACCAGGCCAGCTAATTACCTGACCTTGCAGTCATTTCTAATCCTTAAGCAAAGAAACAAGAGTTAGGGTTTTTGTGTCGTGTCAGGGAATGAGAAGTTTCGGCAATCTTACCTGAACTAGGGTAGCAATAGTTGTGCATTTCTCAAATCGAGAAACTTGCTTTTGGGAAAATGGGGGGATAATTAAGGTGGATACTTTTATGTGAACCATTATTGCATTAGACATACTCGCACATATTGGCAGCTTTCAGCAGGAACACAAATTGCAAATTCAGCACATTTGACCTCTGGCAAACACCCTACTCCAGTTCTCTGCATTTATTTCTTTAATGATGAAGAAGAACAGGATTTCGGCATTGCTTTACTGCAATTTTTTCTTTTTTTTTTTTTTTTTGCCTACAGCATAGCTAATGCTCAGTAATGCAAAGCGTTGGATAAATCTTCATGTCTGAAATGGGAGTGCATGCCAGTCCCCAAAATTAATTTAATCACTCCTGTGTTGAGCCTCATTGCCACAGGATGGTGAAAATTTAGTCTTGGTTTAGCATGTTCCCCATTGCTTTCCCCAAGGTGGCTTCTAAGTTCTGGGGACTTAGAGTGCAAGGGTTTGGGGCGGAGAGTTCCTGGGTTTTGGTGTCATCTATTCACGCTGGCCATTTACTGAGATGTCCACTGTCCCACTGCATTTCGGTGCTCAAGCTGAAGTGGTCACAGTTGAGTTATGTCTTCTTCTCATTTGTGAGGCCGCTGTAGACCCACAGCTTCTTGGCTCCCTCCCTGCCATTCTGCTCTTCCCTCCCCATGCCAAGGTGAGCGGAACTCTGGGAGCTGCAAACTCGCTTTGCTTTTTGCTTTCTTTGTCTTGAAGATAGAGATAAAATAGAGTTGATCAATTTTATTTAAAGATTTTATTTATTTAGGGGCGCCTGAGTGGCTCAGTCGTTAAGCGTTTGCCTTCAGCTCAGGTCATGATCCCAGGGTCCTGCTGCACGAGAAGCCTGCTTCTTCCTCTCCCACTCCCCCTGCTTGTGTTCCCTCTCTTGCTGTCTCTCTCTGTCAAATAAATAAATAAAATCTTAAAAAAAAAAAAGATTTTATTTATTTATTTGAGAGAGAGAGAGAGAGATAGAGAGAGCCCAAGCGGGGGTGTGGGGGTGGTGATGGGGAGAGGGAGAAGCAGGCTCCCTGCTGAGCAGGGAGCCCAATGCAGGACTTGATCCTGGGATCATGACCTGAACCGAAGGCAGACGCTTAACTGACTGAGCCACCCAGGCGCCCCAAGTTGATCAATTATTCATGAGTTTGTATTTGTAAATTCACTCAGTAAAACTTCTTTGTAACATCCAAAGCAATCCAGGGAGCTCATTTACAGCTCCTGTGCAAACAAGTGTGGGGTGTAGAGGGACAATTTGAAGTCACCCGAGGCCTCATTCCCAGATTCCCAGTTGAGGTAGGTCAAGGTGACCTCTGACTTCCTGTTTGGTTCTCATATTGTAAACAAGTGTCCTTTTCATGGTGTATTTAGTGCCAAATCATTTGCATGTTTGTCTTTTCTGTGTGTATGTGATTTCAGTATTTAAAATAGTCCCAACTGTAGTGCTGAAGTGCTGTCTGGGGCTCAAAAGGGCCAGAACATTGTGATGTGCCTTGTGGAGAAAATATGGGTGTTAAGTTTTGTTCAGACATGAGTTACAGCGCTGTTGCCCATGGGCTCAACGCTAATGAAGCAACAATATATATTAAGTATCTCTAAATGGAAACACACATGGAAGCACTGTGTTGATCAGTTGGTGAAAAGGTTCACAGTAACTTAGCCTCGTATTTCCCCTCAGAACAGTCGTTTGCTACTCACTAATTCAGCGCTTGGGGTGACTTTTAACACAACTACCGCTAATAATAGGAATCTATTGCAGTACCCTCCTCAAAGTGTTGTTGTGAGGACTGGATGAGTCAATATATGTCAAGAACTTAGAACAGAGCCTGACGCACCATCAGCTCATCTATCTAGACCCACTGCAAACCATTTCTTCCTCGAGGTCTTATTGCCTCCCTGGGGTCTGCCCAGGAAATGAGGCATTGGTCCCTTCTATTGGGGAATCCCTCCAAGCCATTTGGGGGTGGTTCTGCTCCCTACCTCCCACCCTCCCAGTACCAACTAGGCCCTAAGAGCAGGGTCAGAACCACCACTGCCTGAGGGTTTCACCAGTACATGTGCACCCATCACGAATGCCTTGCTCTTAAATCACATTTTCTACCAAATCTTCCCTCTGTGCCTTTGGAGCCTAAGGACTTTTGAAACTCCGAAGCAAGAAGACACATTCTTGTTTCTCTGCTTTCTACTTTCCTGTCCTTCCCCTAAAGCAATGACGAATCCTGGCTCAGCTTGAATGTGAAGGAAGGGCCCAGAGGGGCAAGGACATAAGGAAATACCACAGGACCACAGGTGGTGGTGGGGGGGATGGAAACAATGGCCAACACTTTAAATATATTATCTCACCATGCTTTGGGAGAAGAGTTGCCTTGTAAATCTGAAGAACTGTCTAACTGCTCGTGTTTTCTCTCTTTGACCAGAGTATATATGTCGTCTTCATTGATTTTCCTTTACTCTCAGCCTCCAAGAGGAGAGGTCATGTCTGTCTTAATCATTGCTGTGTCCCCAGTGCCTCGCACAGTTCTTGGAGAGTGGGTGCTCCATCAATTTGTATTGATAACTGGGTCTAAGGACACACACACACACACAGTAGCTGGTACTTATTTGTTACCTCTCCAGGATTAGTGTGTATATGTTGGGGGGAGGTAGGAACCATATACCTAATTGAATACTTTCATTGCTGTTTTCTTAGTATCTAGAACAGAGTCAGAATCACTCTCTCATGAACTCCATAGGAACTTGGGGGATTTTTAGTTCGATCTCTCGTTGAAGTGAAGTAGCTAGCTGCACACCGTTAGCTGTCTTGACTCGAGCTATTTTGCCATCAGAATGTGGATTGTTAAGTCATACGCCTGAAGCAGAGGGGAAATTACAGGTACATCGTAGATGCAGAGATTGACATAGATAGACTCTTTAGATTCCTTGGTCCTGCAACTCCCCCCGTTACCCATTTTACCTATTATAGTTGCAAGCTAAAGAAAAATAACCCTATTTCTATATGCTTGGACTTCTTCCAGGACGAGCCTTGTTCAAGTTGTATCATAAGTTATGAAATATAACATCTGTCCGTCCAGCCATGCATTCTTCTGAGGTTGACTGTGGTCTGAGTGTGACAACACGGCCTGGTTCTGTGAAGGAGCCAGCTGAATCACTGTGGGCTCTTCTTTGCAAAGTCTTTGTAAAGGCTCCTCATCTGGCATTAGCAGATGTGCCATGGATGTTCCAGCTTACCGTTTGGCCAATAACCTGGTAGTTAATCCCAGAGGCCCCAGTGAGACTGATGCTGGCAGAGAGAGAAATGCAGTCTGGATGTAGATGTGGGAGGTGGTATTGACCTTTGTTGCAGCTAAGATGACTTGGCTTTGTCTTGGAGACTATCTTTGAAGATAAAATCCTTCGCTTAAGCAGAGGCAACAGAAAAGAAAGTGTTCAGTGAATCCCTACAGCCCTCTGCTGGCCTTTATCATATCTGAGGGTGTTTCTATCCAGAGTGTTAATATGCTGTCTCTGGAATAATTACCCCAACGGCCCACTATTCCTTCCGGGCATGTTTTGTTGTAACAGTTAGCTACATCCTACAATAGCTTTGGGACAAATGAAACAGTTTCGCCTGTTTTGTTTTCCTCCCCCTCCCTAAGAGAAGAGAGGGTTCGAAATTCTCTAAATTACTTGAAGCCGGTGTCAAAATTTTGCTCAACTGATGAGGGAACTGACAGGGAAGACTTAAAAGAACAGTTTCCCCAAGTTCTTGCAGGATGTGTGTGTGTGTGTGTGTGTGTGTGTGTGTGTGACTAGCAAAAGAAAAAGTGTTAGGTTAGATGTAAATCTGATTAACTTTCTACAGGGCAGTAAAACTATAACTCCTCTGTAATATTTTTGGGGTAATTCCTTTATTAGGCTGCAGAAACAACACAAATCATAGAACCCTAATAATGTCTGCAACTTAACCTCAATTTTACACAACTGCACATCATTGTACTTTGTCAGTTTTGCACTGTTGGTCAAATATCCTCTGAAAACAAAGTCCTATTCCCTGAGAATATCAGATAAGGGTGGAGCTGGTTTGATTAGAAACTGCTCCCTTGGGCGCCTGGGTGGCTCAGTCGGTTAAGCGTCTGCCTTTGGCTCAGGTCATGATCCCGGGGTCCTGGGATTGAGTTCTGTGTTGGGCTCCTTGCTCAGCGGGGAGCCTGCTTCTCCCTCTCCCTTTGCTTGCCACTCTTCCTGCTTGTTCTCTCTCTCTGACAAATAAAATCTTTAAAAAAGAAAAAGAAACTGCTCTCGTACCTGGCTACGCAGAGTGATGCTTGGACTAGCAGCATTGGTGTCACCCGGGAGCTTGGAAAGAATCCAGAATCTGAATCTTTAAAATCAGAACCTATGCTATAGATTCAATGTTTGTCCCCCAAAATCTATATGTGAAAACCCTAATATCCGATGTGCTGGTATCAGGGGGTGGAGCCTTTAGAAGGTGCTTAGGTCATGAGGCCTCCTGAATGGAATTAGTGAGGCACAATAATACCAGATATCCAATCTGCTGGCGCCACGATCGTGAACTTCCCAGCCAACACAACTGTGAGAAATAAATCTTTGTTGTTTATAAGCCACCCAGTTTATGGCATTTTTGTTATATAAACCCAAACAGACCAAGACAATCTGCATTTTAATAAGACGTCCATATGACCCATGCACACATTGAAGTTTAAGAAGCATTGCTTTAGACTGATTTTTTTTTAAGACTTTTATTTACTTGATACAGAGAGAGAGAGAGAGAGAGCACAAGCAGGGGGAGCAGCAGCAGAGAGAGAGGGAGAAGCAGGCTCTCCCGCAGAGCAGGGAGCCCGATGTGGGGCTCGATCCCAGGACCCTGGGATCATGACCTGAGCCGAAGGTGAGCCACCCAGGTGCCCCTAGTCTAATATTTTTTAAATCAGGCACTTAATAGTTTTTACTCTTTCCAGGTTTGGGATACATTTTTCTTCCACAATACTTCCCACCTGCCCTGCTTGGTCAGTGGTAGGCCTGGGTCAGCCCCCAGAACGACCCCTGGATTCTCATCACTGGGCCTTGATGTCCAAGTCCTTTCAGCCAGCTCTAGGCAGATTGTCACCCTGAGTGCAGTAGTTGTCTTCTCCCACTTCTGGGGAAGGCTTGGGAATTAGGGTTTCTGTAGCAAGTCTGTAGGGCACTGGGTTTGGGCCCCGGTTCCGCCACCCTCTGTGCTGATGGGGTACGTATATTGTCACGTTAGCCCTCATAAGACTCAGACGCGGAGGGGTCACCGCCCCCATTTCTCAGAGGAGAAGTGCCCAAGATCACATGACTAGAAAGCACACAGGTGGGGATTGAAATCGGGAAATTCCAAATTCTTTCTTTCCATGCTGTTCCCTGTCACTTAACTACTGTAAGCCCTTGGCTTTCAGATGGAATTCAACCAGATGAGTTCCAAACAGCCTTCTACCTCTAAAATCTTTGCAACCATTGATATATTTGAACTCTTATGAACTTCATTGCTAATCAAGAGGAATCCTATAATAATTATTAAATAATCAACATCATCTTGGTACTCTTAACTAGGCGCCAATAACAAATAAACTCTTCACAACTCTTCCGTACTCTTTGAGTACCCAGCTCACAGTTCTAGCATCATTTTATTTTATTTTTTTTAAAGATTTTATTTATTTATTTGAGAGAGAGAGCATGCACAAGTAGGGGGAGGGGCGGAGGGAGAAGCAGGCCTCCTGTGGAGCAGGGAGCCCAATGATGCAGCACTCAATCCCAGGACCCTGAGATCATGATCTGAGCCAAAAGCAGACACTTAAATGACTGAGTCACCTAGGTACCCCTTATCATCATTTATTACAGGTTTTTTAAAAGTAGCTGTTTTCTTACCTGCTTCTGCCACTTCGAACTGCCTTCTGTGGAGGAAGGGAAAGGGTGCTGTGTCTCATTTACATCTATATTCCCAGAAGCTAGGAGAGTCCTTCACATATATTTAGTGCTCAACAATATTTATTGAAGTATACTAAGCCAGCAGACATGAAAATAGACTAGGAAACCTTCCAATTGTAGGACTTGATCATTCTAGTCAATATTGAATATGAATTCATCATTAGATTTATACCCATATATTTATATTCATAAAATAAAACCACCATTTTATTGCACTGTGGAGGATTTATTTCACATATAAATTCTTTTAAATGGGCAGGCTTTACATTTCCTTTGCTCAGCAGAATGGTAACTGTGAAGGAAAGAGGCATAAATGACAGGAGAATTAAATGACATTATGACAACATTGATCTGGTAACAAATGATAAATAGTTTCAAAAAAGGAATGTGTAAGTTTTTCATTGGATTAATTAAGGTCAAGAGTCCTCAACTGGGGGCGATTTTGGCCCCTACGGGACAATAGGCAATGTCCAGAGACATTTTTGGTTGTTAGGCTAGTGGAGAGGTTGTTACTGGCATCTAGTGGGGAGAAGCCAGAGATGCTGCTAGACATCCTATAATGCACAGAACAGCCCTTCACAACATTCAGCCCAAAGTGTCCATAGTGTTGAAATTGGGAAATCCTAATTTAGATAGACCCTCAAATAGTGCTGGGAATTTAGTACATCTTTATTGGTTGATTGCTCGGCTCGGCCCATGACCTCTGACACCCTGGGCATCTCCACAATGTGATAAAGAGAGTTGTCGTCTGATAGTGATTCTGAGGCACCAGTAGTCCCAGAACTGCCCTCTGAATCACAACAGAATGTGGCTGGCTCAGGGGCCTCTCCTTCCTCTCAAAACCTGGAACCCACCAGCCAGGACAGGTCCCCAATATGTGTCATTTATCTGTTTATGGATACACCCATCATCTATAACTAGACCATATATTCCTCTTGGCAGAAGACATATGTTTAACTTCATTGCACCCATTTGCCACAGTCTCTCCATAATTCTCCCATATAATGCTTTGGCACTTAGGGCATGACAATGATGCTTTATTTTTGAAATTCATTGGTTAACAGTTAAACAGCTGGTCATCTATAGATATCCTCTGTAGTAAATTGCAACTAACCAGAATGTAGTGTGACTAGAATCACCCATTCTTCCACCATTCGAGATAAATTAGTTGTCATGGTATTTGACATTCACATTTGTGTTCCTGGGGTCAAGGTTTATGTTGGGTGTTTAGGGTTAGAGTTAGAGAATTCCTTAAGTTCTGTTTTCTTCCTTGATTCCCTGGTTTGTGAGGATATTGTCTTTTATCTGGGAAATAAAATGGAGACTTCACTCACACAAGAAAAACAAAAACAAAACTTTTCCATTCAGGTAGATATCAGTATTTGGTAAGGCATGATGGGAGGTTGACATATAAAGGTATCTGACAGGGTGATCAGCCCTACATAAGTTTGTGATGTAGGTAGGCAGTGTGTTTGGCATCCATCTCCTTACTCCCCCAGGTGTATCCCCCTCGCCCCCCCACCCTGCATTTTCAGAACCACTGATAACTGCCACTATGTGAAGAGCACTTACTACTTTGGCACTGGGTAATACAGTGTCTTGCCCGGGTCAGGCGCACTTGTATTTTTTTTTTTTTTTGGTTATCTTTTTTTTTTCTTTAATGTTATGTTAGTCACCATACATTACATCATTAGTTTTTGATGTAGTGTTCCATGATTCGTTGTTTGTGTGTAACACCCAGTGCTCCATGCAATACGTGCCCTCTTTAATACCCGTCACAAGGCTAACCCATCCCCCCACCCCCTCCCCTCTAGCACCCTCAGTTTGTTTCTCAGAGTCCATAGTTTCTCATGGTTCCTCTCCCCCTCTGATTTCCCCCCTTTCATTTTTCCCTTCCTACTCTCTTCTTCTTTTTTTTTTTTTTAACATATAATGTATTATTTGTTTCAGGGGTACAGGTCTGTGATTCATCAGTCTTACACAGTTCACAGTGCTCACCATAGCACCTACCCTCCCCAATGTCCATCACCCAGCCCACCTCATCCCTCCCACCCCCAACCCCTCCAGCAACCCTCAGTTTGTTTCATGAGATTAAGAGTTTCTTATGGTTTGTCTCCCTCTCTGGTTTCATCTTGTTTCATTTTTTCCTCCCTTCCCTTATGGTCTTCTGTCTTATTTCTCAAATTCCTCATATCAGTGAGATCATATGATACTTGTCTTTCTCTGATTGACTTATTTCACTTAGCATAATACCCTCTAGTTCCATCCGCATCGTTGCAAATGGCAAGATTTCGGTTTTTTGATGGCTGCATAATATTCCATTGTGTGTGTGTGTGTGTGTGTGTGTGTGTGTGTGTGTGTGTATAATATATATATTATATATATATATAGTATATATACCACATCTTCTTTAAACATTCATCTGTTGATGGACATCTAGACTCTTTCCATAGTTTGGCTATTGTGGACACTGCTGCTATAAGCATTGGGGTGCACGTACCCCTTTGGATCACTACATTTGTATCTTTGTGGTAAATACCCAGTAGTACAATTGCTGGGTCATAGGGTAGCTCTGTTTTCAACTTTTTGAGGAACCTCCATGCTGTTTTCCAGAGTGGCTGCACCAGCTTGCATTCCCACCAACAAGGGGCACTTGTATTTTAAAATCCAAAAAGAATGAATCACTACTGATAGGATTTCAAATATTAGACCATTAGGGCAGGATCGATTTGGGGGAGTCCTTCCTCAATGTCCCTCAAATCACACTGTCTTTAGAAAAAGCAGGTAAAACTAGCAACAGAAAGACTTCAGGTCAGCGTCCTGTGAGATGACAATAAGATTTTTAAAAATTCATTATTTCAACTTTTGTTATTTGTTCTGTGGCTATCAACTGGGAACAAGTTCCTTTAGTTTCTAATAGAGGAAAGAAGACAGAGTTTAAAGCTGTTTGATCTTTGCAAACTCATGTCAAGCTAAGAAGCTAATTAACATATAAATGCCAATACAAATAATTTCACTGCAGTCAGAGGTTGGTTCTCTCTGGGGAATTTTAGTCCTGAAGCAGTTTAGAGAGTGCAGTTTATTATTATTATTTTTTTTTTTTTTTAAAGATTTTATTTTGTTTGTTTGACAGAGAGAGAGACAGAGGGAGGGAATACAAGCAGGGGGAGTGGGAGAGGAAGAAGCAGGCTTCCAGCAGAGCAGGGAGCCCAATGTGGGGCTCGATCCCAGGACCCTGGGATCGTGACCTGAGCTGAAGGCAGTCGCTTAACGACTGAGCCACCCAGGTGCCCCTAGAGAGTGCAGTTTAGAAAGGCCACAGGACTTATGATGGTGGCAATATTTGTGTCTGGGACTAGTCCATTTTCCAATCATGATCCTACTCGTACGTAGGTTGCTCTTCTATCATTACCCCCACATTATGAGTGAGGAAGGCCAAGGGCACAGCAAGTATATGTCAGAACTGAGCTTGTACCTGTGTTTCATGGCTGTAGATGTCTTGGCCTCCTGCTGTGTTAACTCTCCATCATAACCAGGTGTCTCTGCTGTCCTCAGGGAGCTTTCCCACTGAAGGAGGGGGGGGTGCCTGGACACCATGAAAAGAGAAGATGGTTTGCTAACTATGCTAATACAGCTCTTTCTTGCTTTCTAGGTTTTGGAGGTGCCTTGGGTTACCTTTTGGGTGCCATCGACTGGGCTCATCTGGAGATAGGAAGAATGCTGGGCACAGAATTCCAGGTCATGTTCTTCTTCTCCGCCTTGGTGCTCACTTTGTGTTTTATTATTCATCTCTGCAGTATTCCTGAAGCCCCACTTAGAGATGTTACAAAGGACACATCCCCACAGCAAGCCCCCCAGGACTTTCCATTGCCATCAGACAAAATGTACCAGTATGGGTCTATTGAGAAAGCTAAAAACGGTTCTGTAAACCCAGAGCTGACATTGAAGGGAGAAAAAAACAAAAATCCTGCTGAACAGGTAAGATGCAAATTCTTTTTTCTTTACTCAGGAAAAATATCCTTGTTCTTACCCTTCTTATTTTTTTTTATTATTCTTTGTTTTGTTGGCTTGTTTGATGTGAAGTCTAATTGAATCCTCCAATCCCCTTTCGCTCTTATCCCTTTGAATTAAAACTTTAAAAATGTGTGCATTTTCCTCTGGTCTTCCTCTTATTCTTTTCAGAGCATCAGAGTAGAGAAGAGGAAGCCAGTTCCAAAATGTTAGACCATAAGAGAAGCCTGGAACCATTTTTAGGCCTCAAGAAATATCTTAACTCTTAGATTGGGATTATAAATTTGTTCCTCCAAATGACAGCATCCCTGGGTTGGTAACTGGGTTGGGGATGTTGAATTTGTATTTCATGAGTTGATTAAATATTTTTTTTAGGCCATTTTCAGTGAACTGGTCAGTGAATTAATTAGTTTAAAAATTAAAAAAAAAACTCTACTAAATTACAGAGAAATGGGACTAGGTTAAGGGGAAATTGTCAGAGAGAAGAGGCTAGAACTGTGCTGACCAATACATTGGCTACTCGTCCCATAAGGCTATTTAAGTTTAAATTAATTAAAATGAAATAAATTAAAATGTCAGTTCCTTAGTTGCATTAGCCACATTTCAAATGCTTAATAGATCCTTGGGCCTAGCACTACAGTCCAGGACAGTGCAGATATAGAACATTTCCATCACTGTAGAAAGTTCTTTTGGACAACACTGATGCACAGCTGCATCCTCCTTCAAGCTGAGTTTAATGACAATACCTCATTAATATAAGTACAAAGGATTCCCTCACTGGCAAAGGGGTTGTGGAAGACCTGGGTTTAAATCTTGATTCCTCTAGCTGACTGACCTGTATTATTCATTCAACAATTACCAGGCACCTGCTGTAAAGAGCCTGAAGATTAAGAGCATATGGGGCACCTGGGTGGCCCAGTCAGTTAAGCATCCAACTCTTGGGTTTGGGCTCAGGTCATGATCTCAGGTTGGTGAGATCGAGCCCCGCTTTGGCGTCGGGCTCTGCTCTGAACATGGAGCCTGCTTAAGATTCTCTCTCTCCCTCTCCCTCTGCCCCTCCCCACCCAATGCTTACAGGCACTCTGTCTCTCTCTAAAAAAAAAAAAAAAATTAAGAGCATAGGTGTTCAAATCCTGCCTCTACCACCTCTGGAATGCATGACCTTGGGCATTTGTTTCTGTAAAATAAGAAAGTGATTCTATCTACCTACAAGGATTTTGTGCAAATTCCATGACATAAGCCATGCAAAGTTCCTACCACATAGTAAGGGGTGAGGTACAAGTGCCTATTATGAGCCTGACAGAAGGCTGAGCACCTCACACACCAACAGGGAACAGATTTAATCTGTGCTCTAACAGAACTTTCATACAAGCTCAGTGAATCTCTATGAGTTCAACTTCCCTTGATGGGCTGGCCTATCTATTTTCCAGGATTATTGGGTTGTTCAGCTAAGATAAAGCATGCAAAGGTGCTTTTTAAGCTTTATATAAGTATATAAGTGTATTACAGTCATTATTCAGTCAACAAACTACTTCAGGTACCAAGTATGTACAAAGCATTACTAGGTATTTAGGGATCATGAAATTGACTAATCTCTGCTTCCTATGCTCAAGAATTTACAGCCCTAACAGGGGCCATAATAAGCCATTTATACCAATACTTATATTCCAAGGTAGAATATACACTTTCCAAAATGAGGGTGGTGGTGCAGTTTGAGAACTGAGATTATTATTTTTTTTAATGGCAAGAGGAGGCCTGAATTATTTCAGGATTCAAACTGGATCCCATAAAATTCATCGACAATTCCTCCATGCCATCATTGCTTACCTCAACATTTCAGTAGTCTACTTTTGAGTGTACTCTTGTGAAGTTCTCTTTCCTACTCTCGCCTCTGTGCCTTTTTCATGTATAAATCCACCACCCCCCAATCTCCAGTTGACAAAGGTGTACAATACGTGAAGTAGAGCAACTCCCAAGGGTTCAGAACTATTGAAAGGACTTCACCAAGGGAATCAATCAGTCACAGAATAAGATGTCAGCTGAATTTTCATTCTGAGTGAAAATACCCAAAGGGCTTTGAATATTTACATTCCCAGCTTTTACAGAACTACTAGGCACAATTTGAAAGTTCATATTTATTTTTGGATGAAAGGAAAACAGATTAACAATGAAAGTAGGATGAAAATTATGTATAAGGCAGAAGCATAAATTAATATTTGGAATGAGGGATGAATATTTACTGGCCACATTCACGTCTTAAAATTTTGCATTTTTGGAAAGAAAAGAAGAAAAGTAAAAATAAATCACTTAGTCTGAGGCATGAAACTCAGGCTGTTGCTGTTGTTGTTTAAAGATTTTATTTATTTTTTTTAAGTAATCTTTACACCCAACGTGGGGCTTAAACCTACAACCTTGAGAACAAGAGTTGTATGCTTTACCAACTGTGCCAGCCAGGAACCCCTGTTGTTTTTTTGTTCTATACCCTTAGCTTCTTCCTATGGTCAAATAAAAAGTAACAAGGCATCACTGAGGTTTTTTTTTTTTTTCCAGTCAACATTTATTTTTACAGTTACCATGTTTTACATGCCGAAAAGTTATTTTTCCTAATTCCAAAGGAATGTCTATACGTTTTAAATACTGACTAGGCACAGTTGTTCCCGGTTATCTGAAGCTTAACTTTCCACATTTCGGTTACTTGTGGTCAACTGCCATCTGGAAGCAGATTATCCTTCTGATTTATCATCAGAAGGTCAATAGTAGCCTAATGCTATGTCATCCACCTCACTTCATCTCATCCCATAGGCATTTTATCATCCCATGTCATCACAAGAATAAGAAGAAGAGTAGGTACAACATAATGATATATTTTGGGAGAGAGACCACATTCACACAACTTTTATTATAGTATATTGTTATAATTGTTCTATTTTATGATTGTTGTTGTTAATCTCATAATGTGTCTAATTTATAAATTAAACCTTATCATTGGTATGTGTGCATAATAAAAAACATAGTCTATATAGGTTTTGGTACTGTGTGCAGTTTCAGGCATCCACTGGGGGTGTTGGAATGTATCCCCCATGCATAAGGGTGGGGATGACTGTGTAAGATCAGTTTAGTCATGGCCAGTAGGTTAAATACTACAAAACTAACAAATTAAAAAATCAATTTATATAACAAATCTACAATAAGTAAATATATTTTTCCACAATAAATATTGAAGTAAAAAGCATTATTATATAAAGTTAAGAGTTATAAAACAATATGTTGTTATAGTTAAAATAGAAACTCCCAGGAGACCACCTTATAAATAAACTAGCCAGGACTCAATTTCATTATGTTGAGATTCAGAATAAATAAAGATCTGAGAAGAAAGACCTATCACCCCACCATGACTGATGTTTATAGTCTCAGTGTCTTAATATTCCCAAGGTTTCTTTCTTCTCTTATATAACAAGATGCTGAAAGCTGCTTTATTCTTTGTATTTCAAAACAGTTGTGTCAATAGTTCAAAATTTCTCATCTTCTCAAGGTTTCTGATACAAAAAAAATAGTGTAGCCTTTGGTTTCAACATAATTTAAGCCTAAATTAAAGAATGTGGGGGGGGGGTGCCTGGGTGGCTCAGTCATTAAGCGTCTGCCTTCAGCTCAGGTCATGATCTCAAGGTCCTGGGATTGAGCCCCACATTGGGCTCCCTGCTCAGCGGGAAGCCCGCTTCTCCTTCTCCCACTCCGCCTGCTTGTGTTCCCTCCCTCTGTCTGTCTCTCTGTCAAATAAATAAATAAAATCTTTAAAAAAAAATAAAGAATGTGGGTATGTGTGTGTATGTGTGTGTGTGTGTGTGTGTCTTCTATATTGTTTTCACCTCTGACTCCACATAGGGCTCATTTATGTGTGCTGGCTCATGGCAGGATCCAGAGAAATAAACTGGGAAGAGGTACGTGACCAAGAGCAGGGAGATGATTGGCTCTCTGTATCAATTTTCTGTGCTACCTAGCAAATTACATAGGAAATTACCTTGAGCAGCTTAAAACCATATTTATTATCTCACAGTCTTATAGGTCAGAATTCTGGGTGGGCTCAACTGGGTTCTCTGCTTAGGGTCTCACAAGGCTGAAATCAAGTTGTTGATGGAGGTGCATTCTCATCCGGAGGCTCAACTGGGGAAGAATCGGCTTCTGAGCTCATTCAGGTAGAATCCAGTTCCTTGTGATTATAGGACTGAGGTGCTTGTTTTCTTGCTGACTGATGGCCAGGAGTCACTCATCTCCTAGAGTCCACTCTAAGGTCCCTTCCATGTGACCCCTTCCACCTTCAAAACCAGTAACCTTTGTGCTTTGAAACTCTCTGACTTCCTCTTCTGCTCCCAGCTGGAGAAAATTCTCTGCTTTTTAAAGGGCTCATGTGATTTGGTTAGAATCACCAGATAATCTCCCTTTTGATTAACTAAAAGTCAAGAAATTAGTAACCCTAATCATATCTGCAAAATCCCTCTGCCATGTAACATAACATAATTATGGGGTAACAGCAGGGGACAGAGATCATGGGGCCATCTTAGAATTCAGCCTACCACACTTTCAGATTCAAGAAATCTAAGAATTATAATCATCTAAGGGCTAGTTAGATCTATGAGCTCTGTCCTTGTGTAGTGGTTCTGTCACTCAAAGACAGGATGCTACATATCTCTTACATCTTGGCCCAAAGCAAGCCCCATTTCCAGTCCCTTTACCTTTAGCTCTCCAAAGCCTTATTTGGGCCTGAAACTGCTAAATAGCCACACATACTTAACAGAACACCTCCTATAAGACCTCTCCGTGGAAACCTTGGTGCCATGCCGAGAAAGTGTGACTCTGTGGGGTAATCAACTGACAGATATGTAACATGGCTGTGTGCTCTGGCTCACACAGCTGGTTGCATGTCTGCACTGAAGGTCACACCTGTTTCATGTTTTATTCCAGCCTAGGAAGGCAATGACCATGAAGTCACTGCTGAGGGCGCTGGTGAATATGCCTCCCCACTACCGCTGCCTTTGCATCAGCCACTTCATTGGATGGACCGCCTTCCTGTCTAACATGCTCTTCTTCACAGATTTCATGGGCCAGGTAATAAACATGTCTGTGCACATACTCATTGACTTGCACATCAATCCATCACTCAACACCTGTCAAGTTTCTTCTAGGCTCTCCCCTAGGATGGGCACAGTAAGAGTGTAAGAAAGAGTACATTCAAGAAGCTGTCTTACAGACAGGAACTGGAGCCAAGTTACTACACCCTAGACATCTCTATGGGACCAGTACTTGATCAAATACAACAGACAGGGAAGAATCAGTGTGAGCTGCAGTAGTCATGGCAGGCTTAATGAAGGAGGTATAGTACGATCCAGGCCTTGAAAGGTGAATGGGAGTTGGACAGAGAGAGAAGAGGGAGAAAACATTCCAAGCAGGAATAAGAATGGTATGTGTGGAGATGAGTCAGAAGCCTGTTGGCTGTATCAGAAGAAGGGTGGCAGGGTTGCCTAAGTTAGGCGGGGGCCAGATGTTAGGTGGAAAGAAAGGTGTTAGTGATCCAGGGAAATATTGTTTAGACTTGATGGCATTAGGACTTCTGGAAGGTCCTTGAGTAGAAGCATAAAAGGATGAAAGGGGTGATGTGGTCATGGGAGAATGAGCTCTGTGTCTTAGGAAGGGCCCCCGGGCAGGGACATGCCACTCCCCAAGGATGGAGAAGCAGAGCGCATGAAAGGGAGTCCCTACCACACTGCATTTGTATCTCAATGGTCCCAAATCTCTCTTTCAGATTGTGTACCAAGGGGATCCCTACGCTGCACACAACTCCACAGAGTTTCTCATCTACGAAAGAGGGGTCGAGGTTGGATGTTGGGGCTTGTGCATCAATTCTGTGTTTTCCTCACTTTATTCTTGTAAGTCTCTTCCTCCTGAAGGTATCTTCTAGAGGGCTCTGGTCTAGCAGAATCTTGAGTTTTATATTTCTATATTTATTTTTTTGCTTTTTAAAATACCGGATCCTTGGGTTGCCTGGGTGGCATAGTCGGTTAAGCATCTGACTCTTGGTTTCAGCTCAGGTCGTGATCTCAGGGTCATGAGATCGAGCCTCATGTCAGGCTCCTCCCTCAGTGTGGAGTCTGCTTTGGATTTTCTCTCCCTTTCCCTCTGCCCCTCCTACTCATGCTTGCTCTTTCTCTTTCAAATAAATAAATCTATAAAATAAAATAAAATAAAATAAAATAAAATAAAATAAAATACCAGATTCTTGATAAATATATGGAGATCAGAAAGGACCCTTAGAAAGGACCACAAGAAGTATCCTTTGCCATATTGAATTCTATGTTATTTTCCTCATTGATTACTTTTTCCTTGGAGTCCATGGGTTCTTGATCAAAGTTCCCTGGAAAATAAAAGGAAATCTTGTAAATAAGATGGTGGAATATTAGATGCACAAGGGCTAGAGTCCCTGCTCTGAGTATTGATTAGCATCAAGTCTATGTTCTACTGGAATAAGATCATTGGTGGAGTTTCACAGATAGGCTTACTAGATCTGTATATGACAGAACATAGGAGGGATGGTTAATATGCTAGGTGACAGAATTAACATGCAAAATGACCTTAGCTCAGGTGGGGAGGGAAGTATGTCACAGGAGCACTATTCCAGGATTGAGGATGACAACTTTCTTTCTCAGGTACTAGCTTTCCATGGGGACCAGAGTTGATTAACCCCCACTTAGCTAAGTTTTAGTTGTAAAGACATTGCAAACAAAGAGATTTCTGTGATTGGTTTCATTTATTTATTGTGTTTTTTAAAGATTTTATTTATTTGAGAAAAAGAGAGAGAGCATGGGGGGAGGAGCAGAGGGAGAGGGATAAGCAGACTTCAAGCTGAGCTCAGAGCCCAATGCAGGGCTCGATCCCAGGACCCCAAGATTATGACCTGAGCTGAAATCAAGAGTCAGTCACTCAACAGACTGAGCCACCCAGACATCCTTGTGACTGGTTTTAAACAATCCCAAACTAATATACTATAACCCTAGTCTCATTTGGTGCCTGCCAATGTATATGGAAATCTCTAAGACCTGTATACACTGAATTAAGTGAAATAGTCTAGCCTATAAAATGTATGCAGGTTCCCCCATTTGGGATGGAAATTGGGCTTCTAATAATAATGGGAGCTCCTCCTGGATTATGGGGAGATAGTTGGTCCCCAACTCAGAGCTCTAAGCTTTGGGTAGGCGCAAGGGACAGCAGGGTTATGGCCCAGGTGGGAGAGGGGGAAGTGATGGAGGACAATCCCTGTTACCATTCTCAGGGGCACACGTTCTGCCATTGAAGTGTGCTTCTTAGTGGGGGAAGAGAGTGAATGCATATAATGACCCCTTGTCTGACCTCTACCTAGCCACAGCACAGCAGGAAACCTGCTTCAAGATCAACAAATCTCTTCAAAATATAGCACAGTTGGGAAAAGGTGACCTAATACAAACATGTAAGGAATTCAGGAGCCCAGTAATCATGAAACCATAAACTTTATTAATTTAAAATTTATGATAACCAAATAATAGTGGCTTAAAGCTTATATTTCTACCTTTTTCCCCTAGAGTGCATGAACTAAGAAAATCGCAGGAGGAAGATTTCAAGTACTTAAAATAGAATCCGAGATTGGTAGACTAAAAGGGTCTAATTATTCATCTCAATCCCTTTGTGCTTTCAAGACCTGGGGGTACTATTTACTACCACCCTCATTCTTGTAAAAGGAGTCCATTTTCCCACAAGTAATATGCATTTTAGTTTTGTGTCAATTAAAAAATAATTTTTTCTCAAAGAATCCCTACTAGGGACATCCCATTAGTCTAGTCTTAGTTCTTGTATGAATTTCATTGCACTTGAAGATTAAAATGCATGTTATTTTTAGGCCCTTTGAGTTAAAAGCCCTGTGTACAATAAACTATTATTTGAATAGTTTTCCAAAGTTATATTAATATATAAATTTATGGGATCCCCTTTTTTTTTAAAGTAAGTTTCTTTTTTTTTAATTCTTTTTTTAAGATTTTATTTATTTATTTGACAGAGAGAGACATAGCAAGAGCAGGAACACAAGCAGGGGGCAGTGGGAGAGGGAGAAGCAGGCTTCCCACCGAGCAGGGAGCCCAATGCAGGGCTCGATCCCAGGACCCTGGGATCATGACCTGAGCTGAAGGCAGACGCCCAACGACTGAGCCACCCAGGTGCCCCTATGGGATCCCTTTCATTTGAACTAGAGCTAAAATTTTATTTATAAAATACCAACCAGAACTTAAGGATCTTCAGGAGCTCTCCGTGACCATAAGATAAAGTCAAAGTCCTCAGCCTGGCATTCCATGATTTTCAGTTTGGTCCCGTTCACACTTTGACCTCTCTCACTCCTGTTCAGATTCACTACCCCTGATGACTCACTACACAGACTTTCTCAGCTCTGTGTATTTCCTACTGCCTTTAGTTTCTCCTTCTCCAGATGCTCTAATTCCACATCTAGACAACTGCTAATCGTGCTTTTAAACTCAGCTCCAATGGACCTTGTCTGTTAAATCTTCCAAGTTCTTTCCCCCTGCACTCTAACCCACCCTGAGCAGAATCAATCTTTTCCTTCAGTTCCAGAGCGCACCATCTATCTTGGACTCATCACATAACATCAGAGGCAGATCTGGAATTTCTATCCAGATGGAGTTTGGCAGGGCAATCTGGCTGCTGGGGTGGAGGGTGAGGTATGGTATTTTCAAGTTCCTTTTGCATAGCAAGCATACTTAGATCCATGAAAATAGCAATATCGAGTACTGAAATGTAGCCAATTTATCATATCCGACATTACTAGTCCTAGCTGGTGCTTAAATCCGTCATTTATCTCCAATCCTAATGAGAGGCACAGTGTGAGGACATAACTATGACTGGGTATTAGACCCAGTGGAGGGCGAGTCAGATTTACCCTTACACTTACTGATTTCTCTTCATGGATAAAGGATTCTTTGCTTGGCTTTCAGTCTTTGTTCTGAAGTTACTTATGTTTCCAAATAGCTCTTTATGCTTCTTTGCCTTCTTCTTGGCTGGCCTACATATTGGATGAGAGCATTTCCCCAGTGAATACTGATGGTGTCTTTTAGGTACTGAGACACCTAGATTACATTTTTTGTATAAATATAATCATTAAGCAAACAGAAACTGACCTAGCTCTATACTGCTTTTTCTCTCAACCTTGACAACAGCCCCCTAGGGATGGTATGAACTTAATAGAGGAAGCAACGTTGCCCACTTGTCATTTTCAGAGCTTTGACTTCCATGGGATGATCTGAGACAGTATTTAGTTTCATAATTGATTCAAATGTAATACAGATTAGGTTTCTTATCTCTGTGATGTGAATCCAACAGTTATTTGGACAGATAGGGAGAATTTCATTCTCGAATAGACACATTTCGGTCTTTATCATTTATCCCCTGGGTTCGTGTTCCAGTAGAATGGCCAGGGGAAAGATAGGGAGCCTATGGATGAGAAACAGCTATTTAAAAAAGAAAGACTGAAGTTTTTTTTGTTGTTGTTGTTGTTTTTTAAGATTTTATTTATGTGACAGAGACACAGTGAAAGAGGGAACACAAGCAGGGAGTGGAAGAGGGGGAAGCAGGCTTCCCACTGAGCAGGGAGCCCGATGCAGGGCTTCATTCCATGACCCTGAGATCATGACCTGAGAGGAAGGCAAACGCTAAATGACTGAGCCACCCAGGTGCTCTGAAAGACTGAAGTTTTTTAGGGAATTCTCCTACCATGGTGGAACATAGTAAACATTGTAAAACATTGTAAAGCAGAACATAAACATAGTAAAACATTGTAAAGCAGAATTTTCAATTTTTAAGAATGAACTCTACTAGAGTACTTTCATGAGCAAGCCAAATTTACCTGCTGGGTGGGGAACCAAGTTAAGAGATAACCATCTTCAGCCTCAGCCAAGCCTGTATTTGTTGAAATGACAATAGCCACCATTAACGGGATGTCTTCTGTGTGCTTGGCACTGGGCTGAATGATGTCACAAGCATTGGATTTCATTTGATCCTGACAACAACCACAAAGAAGGGTTTTATTAGTTCCATTTGTTTGTATAGGTTTTTATCGATGAGGAACCTGAGGTTTTGAGAAGTGATGGGAATGGACTGACAGGGAGGGAGCCCACAATGGGGAGGTGCTGGGTACAGTGAAGGCCCCTCACCAGCCTGGGAAGTGTTGGCAAGTCAGGGAACCTGTCTTTAGACAAAGAACATTCTTTGGCTTCCTTCTCAGGTATGCAGATGACATTCAAATGGAGATGGAGGGACCAGATGACTTGGATCATTCTTAAAATCTGGTTGTTTCAGTTGCCTCCAACCTGACTTTGGGCTATGGGGCCAAGATAGGCCTGGATTGTTGTTTGTGTCCTGTTAGGCCAGACTCTGAATTAGAAGGACCCACTTTTCTTCCACGTCTTGCACCCCCACAGTCCCATAGCCAAGGTGCGCTTTTCCAGCACCTCTTTGCATCCTGTTGCTGTTCAGCTGCCTGCCAGAACGGCGCCTGGTCCTTACTTGTGGGAAAAAAAACCAACCTAGCAAGACAATTTCCAGCCCTCTGCATGCACAGGATTTAAAACCGATTCCAAAAGCCAGCTATTTTGAAGCAAAGATAAGGAGGTTCTTTTGTTCCTGATTCGGTATCAAAGGAAAGCTCCTAAAAAAAAGTGAATCTTCAAAAGAAAAGATTGTCTGAAATTACGAAATGCTGTGAGGCACTTCCAGGTGTAATTTCTTTCTTTCTTCTCCCCACAGACTTGCAGAAACCTTTGGTATCCTACATCGGATTAAAGGGTCTTTACTTCATGGGGTATTTGCTATTTGGCCTGGGGACAGGATTTATTGGGCTTTTCCCGAACGTCTACTCCACCCTGGCTCTGTGTACCTTGTTTGGTGTGATGTCCAGCACTCTGTACATTGTGCCCTTTAACCTCATTGCCAAGTACCACCGCGAGGAGCAGGAGGAGAAGGTGCGTCCTTGAACCTCACCGGAAGGCTGGGGGGATGTGGTAGGAAAGTACAGGGCAGAGCTGGAGAATCAGGGTCTTGGAACAGCAACTCTAAAATGCCCAGCCGAATGTAATGATGGTCTGGCCAAAGCATGACCACCTTCGCAGCCCACACCCCCCTCCTTACTCGGAAGCCCTGGGCACCTGGAGAGCTGTAGAGCAGGTCCAGTTACCCTCCGGTATCTGATTAGGAAAAGAAGGCTCAGTAATGCTGAGAAACAAGCCCCCCCTGGTTATCACACAGAGACAAAGAAAGGGGAACCTGGGGACTCTGACGCCTGCCCCAATGTCCCAAGCACCTGCAGCATTTCACCTGCACCGGCACCCACCCCAATGGCTGCAAGGCGGAATTTCTGGGAATCGTTGGTTAAAGGTAGGAGATTTCCCTTGGAGACCAGGTTTTAGCAAGTCAGACCCTGCGTGCAAGGAGGAAAGCTGAGGTTGCAGGTGGTCACCCCACCAGCTGCCTCCAGGGAGGCCTGCCCCAGCTCTGCCTTGAGGCTCAGGCTGGAGGGCAAGGCACCATGCTGCCCCCCAACAGCAGTGGGTTGGTGTTTCTGCTGTAAGAAAACCACCTCTTCTTTTCAAAAGATGTCACTTTTTCTCCATGAAAATAGGCATCACCTTTCCTTAGCTGGAGTAGTGATACAAGAGCTGAAGAGGTAACTTCCAGCTCACTCTATCACAGTGTGACGCTGCAGAAACACGTTTATGTGGCTGCAATGCTCGCCGCTTTCCCTATCCCTTGACCTGGCAAAGGCCGCAGGGCGAAGTGGCACCAGGAGTTAGAACCTTCCAAACGAGAGTTTGTGGCTGTCCTCACCCCCCTGGCAATCAGTGTCACTAATGTTCCGATGCACGCAAGGGTCTTGCTGTTAGAGACAGTTATCATGCAGAACCGTCCCTCCTAGGGGGCAGTTAGGGGGTACCAGGGCACAACACACAAGCTTTGGACTCAGAGAAACCTGGATTCAAATCCTGCCACCCCTACTTTGCAGGTGTGCGACACAGGGCGTGTTACTCGTTTATTTATTAAATATCCCTTAAAATGAGTTCCTTTTTCGATAAGGCAGTATGTTCACATGGTTCAACAATGCCAACCATTTCCACGCACACTCCCGAAGTGGCTCCCACTGACACCTTTCCTATCGCCCTCCAGGGCTTACGCGTGAGCCCCTTGCTAGGTTCTTCTTTATCTTGTTTATCCTTCCAGTATTTTAAAATGAACATCAAGCAAGTATGAATCTGTTTTCCCACTTTTCTTCTCGTATTCAAAGTATAATGTGCTTTTTTCTGCACAATGCTTTTTTTTTTTTTTTTTTTTTTACTTAATGGTATAGGAATTATCATTCAGACTCTAGGGCCTGAGCTTCCTAATCAAGCAAATAGGAAAAATAAGCCCACCTTAAGGAGTGGTTGGAAAATGAAATTAAACAAGGTAGTGCAAGTGGGGTGCCTGGCATCATGCCTACCTGGCACCTGGGAAGGACTCAAAAAATGGTAGTTAGTATTATTGTTGTTCTATGGGGATGATAGTATGTGCAACCCGGGAGGAGGGGAGGATGCGGTGAAGCAGCGAAGCAACACAAGCCGAAGAATCTTGTGTAAGGCCCAGCACATAAAAGACACCTGGTGAATGGCAACATTATCAACCAATTCAGACCAACTGCATTCTGAAAGGTTGAAACGTTTTTTTTTTTTTTTCATGTTGCTTCTCCTATGTAGATCTGTGCTTCAATATCCTTCTTATACATATTTGAACTTCTAACACGATGGAAGGAAAGGAATGGCATATTTATTGAGTTTCCATTACATTGTATTTATTGACTTCTTTTTTTTTTTTAAAGATTTTATTTATTTGTTTGACAGAGAGAGAGAGAGAGATAGCGAGAGCAGGAACACAAGCAGGGCGAGTGGGAGAGGGAGAAGCAGGCTTCCCCCCAAGCAGGGAGCCCGATGTGGGGCTTGATCCCAGGACCCCAGGATCATGACCGGAGCCAAAGGCAGACACTTAACAACTGAGCCACCCAGGTGCCCCTACTTATTGACTTCTTAGGAAGAGATAATTTTGCATATCTTAACCATTTAACCTTCCTAGGCATTAACAGGGGAGTTTAAGACTTGGTCTTGAACAGGTTGTGTAGCTGCAGCCAAGACCATGGGACCCACAAGCTAAAAGGATTTCCCATCTGGCTCTTCACAGAAAAAGTGTGCGCCAACTTCTGCCCTAAAGCACAGTGGCTGTAGATGAAGCGTGTTCCTGTGTTTCCCTTGCAGAGACAGCAGGCCCCGGGAGGGAGCGAGGACGGCGGTGAGAGAGGGCAGGGCCTGGCCTGCGCCGTCCTCACCTGCATGGTGCAGCTGGCGCAGATCCTGGTTGGAGGTGGCCTGGGCTTTCTGGTCAGCAAGGCTGGGAGCGGCATCGTGGTGATCACGGCCTCTGCGTTGGCGCTGATCGGCTCCTGTTTTGTGGCTCTCTTTGTTAGATACGTGGATTAGGTCAATAAACGTCCCTTCCCTCAGACACAGGGAAGTCCATGGCAGGAAATCAGTCTCTTTTTTTGGCTCTGCAGTTTTAGGGTCTGCCCATTGGATGCCCTGTGATAAGACCTCAGCCTCAGCCGTCTGCCCACACCCCACTTTCTGCCAGCTCTCTGCACAACAGTTTCCAGCTTTCGGGCATCATCATTTATCTTAGAAAAGACTGGGCTCTGCCTCCATTCACTGGGGCAAAGGTTGAGTGTGGGAGAGAGCGCCTCCACCTCAGGCTATTTCTGGCCTTGACAAAACTCGAGAAGCAGACTAGTTCTACACACGACAAATTGGGTCTATTCTATCATGTGGTTTTTTTTTTCTTAATCAGAGGTCCGTATTTTGTCAGAGGGTCATATTTTTCATTAAGTCACCAATACTCAAAATACTGCTGATGATTTATTTTATGATATTAATTTACTCATATTTAATTTGCATTTAATTTGCTCATATAGACAGATAGTCCCTGACTTACAATGGTTCAACTTAACTTTTTTTTTTTTTTTTTTTTTTACTTTATGATAGTTGGGAAGCAATGCTCATTCAGTAGAAACCCATACTTCGAATTTTGAATTTTGATCTTTTCTGGGTGATATGCGGTCTATTCCTCTCTCATGATGCTAGGCAGTGATAGCTCAGCTCCCAGTCAGCCTCATGATCCCAAAGGTGAACAACTGGTACATTGACCATTCTGTCCCCATACAGCTCTGCAGTTTTTTTTTCCCTTTCAGTACAGTATTCAATAAATTACATGAGACCGTCAACACTCAAAACCACTCCATCTTCCCCAGTCTGCCTTCCTCCCTCTCCATCACATTATCTATCCCAGAGCTGCAAGGTCATGACTGAGTTAGAGGAACGATCAGGGACAATCGATACCTGCTTCCTTCCTGATAAGTGTGGGATGATGATGAGCAAATGCTCAGAGGACCCCATGTGACTCAGTACCCTACATTTATAAAAGAAACAGCACCTTTATAAAAGAAACAGCTACCTCGCTTGCTTTACCCACCTGTCCTTGACCTCTGTAGGGCTTAAAAATGGAATTATTTGCGGAGTTCAATGTTTATTTCCTGATCATTTCTCCAAAGACTGTTCTGGTGGTTGAAGATTTTGAAATCAATGAATGGGTGAGCTAGGAGAGTGACCTGCAGCTGAGGACCATCTTACCTGGACTCCAAGAAGTTAAAAGTCGTCATCTTTGGCCAATCACAGGGCATGGTCTTTATTATGAGTGAAGCTCTTTTCAGCTGGAGTACTGGATGGGTTGCTGGCATGAAGAAAGGTGCTAGAGCATGCACCCCCCCCCCCATACATATGCACTCTCACACACTCAAATATTCAAATAAACACTGGGCTCTTTCAACTCAACTCCACTGAGGTTTGAATGAGTGGATAGAAGCCAATTTTAAAAGCCTTTAACCACCTTTGGGAACTCAAGTACTTGTTCTCAGTATACCAATGGCATGTTCTCTCTGGGACAAAAATGTTCCATTCCCAGACAAATAAAACAAATACAGGGACACCTAAATTCTGAACAGAAATCCCAGAAAATTCTGTAGAAGAAAAGGAAGCCAAACTGCTTTGCTTCCTGCTTCCCCCCACCATGCAGCAGACATTCCAATCTCAAACCTTTAATCATTGCTTTTCTTCAGCTTCAAATGTCCTCTCTATGTCCCCACTGCCTGTCTAAATGGGCATTCCTGCCCATCTAAATTGTACCCATATTTCTAGGTCCATCTCAAGTACTATTTTGGTGAGGAAGTCTCTGACTCCCGCCCCCCGCCAGCAGAACCAAGCTTTCTATCCCTTATATTCCCATAGCACTTTCTTTTAGTCCTTGCTATGACATTCAACTCACTGTTCCATTACTTACGTACCTTGTGGACATGGCTCTGTCTCCTTCTAGATGTAAAAGTCAGTAGGGTGTCCAGCTGGTATATGCCATCTCAGCACCCAGTACAGGGCTTGGCATGCAACTGGCACTCAAAAAAAAAAAAAAAAATGTGACCATTGCCTAGTTCATTTTTTGTCTTTGTGGTAGACGGAAGTCATAGTTTTTGCTCCCTCCAGCCATGTTCTTACAAGCCCTCAGGTTCAGATGGGGACCAGTTGATTCTTTTCGCAGTGTTCTTTCATGAAGGCCTTGTCCCTAGCCCCTTCCATTTTTCTAGTGTCCATCACAGCAGAAGCACATACTTCAACATACTTTCCTAAAAACCCCAAGCTACCAACACAGTATTTTATTGTCAGAATTGAAATGGCAAGTTCCTTTGATAAAGAGAATCTCTCAATAAGAGTCTAATATCAACACTATACATGGATACACTGCCAAGCTACTACTATTTGTTCTTTCTGGGTGTTCACTTGCATGTTTATTTTGTTTTGGGGACTTGGAGGGGCTTGCAGTTCAATTTTTTTAAAAGATTTTATTTATTTATTTGAGAGAGAGAGCACGAGCAGGGAGAAGGGCAAAGGGAGAGAGAGAAGCAGGCTCTCCGTTGAGCAGAGAGCCCAATGTAGGACTCAATCCCAGGACCCTGAGATCATGACCTGAGCCGAAGGCAGACACTTAACTGAGCCATCCAGGCGCCCTGCAGTTCAATTTTTATTAGCCCAATTGCTATTCAATATCTATCAATAATTTTTCTTCCTAAAGGGCAAAGAAAGACTAATTTGCCTACTTTATATATTTATGTTTTAAAGTAAACCCTATACCCAAGATGGGGCTTGAACTTAGAACCAGAGATCAAAAGTCACATACTCTACTGACTGAGCCAGCCACGGGTGGGTCCCTAATTTGACTGCTTTAAAACAAAAGCATTATTCTGTTTTCTAAAAAAGTTAACTTCTCAAGACTGCTCAGGATTGAGGAAATCAGGAAGCTTTTGTTTTTGTGGCAAAGGTATGAATGCTTAGTAATTGCACTGTGTTTTGTCACAGAAAGCAGGATAAAGGACGCTAGGGCTGTAGATGGTCACACTTACCCTTAAATCTCAGACAATATACGGAAATTTCCAACAAAATTACAAAAAGATTTACAGTTCGAGAGGTTATTTAAACAGACATGTTTGTATAATGATTATTTATTGTATTAAAATAACCACAGCAGTAGATGCCCACGTTGCTGGGTTTTTCTTGTTGTTGCTGTTTTACCCCAAGCTAGATCGCCAAAGAGAACAGAAGCACCTCTGTCAAAACTAGCAGTTGGGTGGATAGACTGATATTTGATCCCCATTCTCTAAGCATCCTCAAGAAAGGATTAAACTGCTGTGACCAGAACAGAATTGTCATAAGAAACGTGTCACTCTTCAGAGATGGTTCCCTAGATTGCCTGGGGGTTACAGAAGAATTCATAATACTCATTCACTGTGCAGAGCACTGCTTAGAATAAATGGAACTTGGTTAAGGTGTGTCCTATGGGAAGTCTTACTCCCCACCTTGTCCTCTCCATATCATGAGAAAGAGAGAACCCCACACCAGAAATTCTGGGGATCCCCCTAGAACAGACTCTCTGTACTCTCTTCCCTTTAGGACAGATTTTACTTGAGTCTTCCGTTCCCTTTCCCACCCCACCCCTCCTGTTGAAATTTGGTTTCCAGGAGCACCCCCCTTTCCCCCCGCCCCTGCACATTTCTACAGCATCTCTTAGTTTTCTATCTAAGCCTACAAAAACTCTGGCGGAGCCATCCCTCTACTGATTGGTCCCAAGCCGCTATCAAAGGGACATCCGGATTCGCGAAGAGTGAGGGCTGGGGGGCGGGGGGGGGGGCGCTGCAGAGACGCCCCCACTCCCAGGCCTGTCTACTCAGACCTTGTCAAGTTGCTCCAGGGCACAGCTCACCTGCAGCGCGGAGTGTTTCCAGGCGCCCCCTCCGCTCTCCGGGGAACCCGGACGTCCCGGCGGCCAGCGCCTGGCGCACTCACTTCCTACTCGGTCACCAAAGAGCACGTCAGCTCCCCTTTTCCTTTAGAGGCGGTGGCCCGAAGAGGTCTCTCTTCAGTCCGTCTCATCACACTGCATCCGCTCCCTCCCGCAGTGAGGCCACTCCCCAGCGAATCGCTAGCGCGTGTTGGAGACAAGTATTTTGCCTCGGGTGACATCTAAGCGCAGAGTCGCGGTCCGGTTCCCGCAGAGCCACTCGCTCTGTCCGGGATGATAAACGATACAATGCCCCCCTGGGAGGTGCCCCTCTCGCGGTGCCTTTCTCTGGAGGGCGGATCGGGGTGGTCACTACTTCCTTCCGACTCCGAAGAAGTTTCTTATTCGCGAACTAGGTCTCCTGCGCAGCCACGCAGCAAGTCAGATGGCGCTGTGGTGGCCTCGCGTGCCAAGGCGCAAAGGAAAGGTTTTGTAGGCGGCTCCCGCGGTTGGATGCACTTGGAGGACCCCTTCAAGAGCTCCATAAAAGTGGCTGGAATAAATGCGCTCAATTGTCTGCGCACCTTTGGCTGAGCCCCACTTCCTCGTGCCCCAATTTCTCTACGTTCTTGATTCCTTTCCCGCTTCTGCGCGCCCCCCACCCCCGCCCAGGGTTAACAGCTTAAGGGAGGAAGAGGCGTATGTGGGGAGAAGGGGACGCAGGCTGGTGGCTTAGCCCTGTGAGGCTGACCTCGGCCCGTTTGCCAGCGTCCTCTCTCCACCCGGTTTGGAAGCCTTCCCTCTCCGCAGACAGCCTCCCCTCCCCCGCCTTTTCACAGGCTGCTCCTTTACGCCTTTCCCTATCCTGGTCCCTCCTACCTCTGGATCCCGTGGGCCCCCAGCATCTCCTAATCCGCTCTCCTCTTGCCCCACTCGGGGAAGGCCACTTCGCAGCGACTGTGCCCCCTGGGCCCGAGTCAGTAGGCGGAGCTGCTGGGCAGCAGGTCGTAGTGCCCCCCACTGTAGACCACCACGCCGGGCGGGTAGTAGACCAGGTCAGGCTCCGCGGTCCGGTGGAGAGGTGCCAGGGCCTGCAGCCCCTGATCCTCGGGCTCTGGCTTGGTGGTGGCCGTGAAAGGGCGCATGCTGGTGAGGGAAGGCGACGCGACGCGCCACAGTAGACTCTTGAGCGCTTTGCGGAATTCGCGGCGCACCAGGCAGTAGAGGATGGGGTTGAGACAGCTGTTGGAGTGAGCCAGGCACACGCTCACCGGGAACGCGTATACCTGGCACAGGAAATACTCTTGGCTGAAGGGCACCGCGTTGAACTTGATGAGGATGCTCCAGGTGGTGAGCGCCTGGTTGGGCAGCCAACACAGGAAGAAGGATAGGACCACGATGGTCACTGACTTGGTGACCTTGAACCGTCTCCGGGCGCTGGCTGCGGCCAGGCCGCCCCGGGCCGCTGAGGCTCCTCCTTCGGTCCCAGCCACGCGGCGGTCGGAGATGAAGCGCACCAGCAGAAGATAGCACAGGCTGATGATACACAACGGAAGCACGAAGCCTAGCAGCACCTTCTGCAAGTGGTAGAGGCCCAGCCAGAACTGTCTGTCTCCGCCCAGCAACTTGTCGGGGAAGCGCACCAGGCACAGCTCCTCGCCCATCACCTTGAAGGTCGTGGAGAAGATGGAGTTGGGCAACGAGGCCAGCGCGGCGGAGGCCCAGATCAATACGCACAGTGCTTTGGCTGAGAAGCAGCGGCTGTCCCCCAGGCTTTGGCCGCAGCAGTCGCCCCGGCCATGCCCTCGGGTCCGGTGGCTCTTAAGAGCCGAGGCCACCGAGCGGTAGCGCGCCACGCTCATGGAGGTGAGGAAGAAGACGCTGGCGTACATGTTCATGGACGTCACTATGGATACGATCTTACACATGGCCTTGCCGAAGGGCCATTTGAAGTCGAGAGCGTTTTCCACCGCCCAGAAGGGCAGGGTGAGTACGAATTGAAAGTCTGTCAGCGCCAGGTTGGTGACGAAGAGGTTGATGGAGGACTTGCGCCATCCGTGCTTACTCTTCATCAGGTAGAGCACCAGCAGGTTGCCGGTCAGCCCCAACGCGCAAACCACCCAGTACACCACGCTGATGAGGATCCGCACCCGCGCCTCGGTGTCCGCACTTTCCGCCCCGCCGGTGCCGGGGGGATGCCCCGGCGCCGCGCCGTCCGGCAGCTCTAGCCCCAGCTCCCACCACAAGTCCTGGAGCTGCAGCGACGCGTTGCCGCTGGTGTTGGCCGCCTGTAGAAGGTACGGGATCAGACTGAAGAGTTCTGCGAGCTCGTCTCCGCCAGCCTCCTTATTCATGGTGACTGTGGTGGCGGCAGCGACCACCTGCAAGCGCTGAGGCTTCTAGGTCATGATCCGGGGTGTGTGTGGGGGAGAGTGCAGTCAAGACCGAAGCCAGTCCAACTCGCTGGGGGTTCTGTCCCGGCGAGGGCGCAGGGCGTGCGTGGGAGCTTTCAAAGCCGCAGCTGCAGATAGTTCCCGGAAACTAGGTGCCAAACGCTTCCCCGCGCGGGGTACACAGCCTCGGACGCCGGAGTTGCGCTTGGCGTCTGTTCTGGAGGGGAGTTCTAGCGCAGCTTCTGAGGCGAACGGTGGGCGCCCAAGGGTTCTCTGGCCAAGGTCGGAGTCTCCCGGTCCTTGCCGTACGATTCAGACGTTCCCCCACTGCCTTTGTTGGGCACTAGCCTATACCCACCCTGCCGCTCAGGAGCGCTACTGGGGGCTCGCTCCTTCTCTTTCAAATACCTTTGTCGGTTCCCTCCGCTGCTGCTTGGACGAGGTTTCTGTCCTTTGAGAGAAAAAGGAGAGTTCCGTCTACCTCGCTCTGACCCTCTGGAGGTCTTTCGATGTCTACCCAGCTGCCTCGCGCCTTCACCTCTCCGCTGTTGTCAGCTCCCATTGAGTCGCCAGCTGCGGCCACCCGAGTTAGAGTTGTACCCGCAAAGCCTAGGCTGCGGGCTCCCAGGGAGCATGCGTAACCCCCGCGCGGGGGAGAGGGGGCGCTTTCCGAGGTGCTGAACTTCGCCACGCCCGCCTCCGGGAGGAGGAAGCTGTGGGTAGGGGGCAGAGCCCACTAGCTGATTCCCCTTTTCCACTTCAAAGTTTCAGGACATGGTTGTAACCCTTTATTTTCCTCTGTTGCTGGAGAAAGAGTCGGCTTTGATTTGCGATCCCTTTTTCTTTCTTATTCCCAAACATAACTACAGGTATTAGAAATTTTTTTCTTTCTTCCTTACTCCCACTTTATCTTTGAAATGATCCCATTTGATGAAAGATGGTTCTAAAAATTCACGATCTCTTGCCCATTTTTGTTTTTAAAAGCAATGAGCAACCTCTTCATGCCCAGACCCTAAGTCAGATGATGGGCTTTAACCGGATAGACAAACACAAGCTCCGCTTCTCCTTCTTTAATTATCTAACCACTTTACTTGGTGCCTGTGACTGTCAGGATTTTCAAAGCGTCCTCATATAGCAAAACTCTGGGTTCAAGTGTTGCCCTCTGCCTTTGGTATATTCTGAGAACTGAAGCTAAGCCGAGAATATATCATTGGTGAGCTGACTTCACAGACACTAGATATCACCTGTCCAGCCCTCAGCCCAAAGCTCTTCCACAAATTGTTTACCCACATGCACTCTCTTTACCTTGATTTAGTTGGAATAGAGGATTCCATAAGGCTGTTTTTGGACCACCAGCCGCTTCCTTTCACTACTATTATAATCAGAACTCTTTAACAGGTGTTTTTTAGACCAAAGGAAGTAAATGCTAAGGAATCTTCTAAGTTATTTTGGACAAGGGGAACCAGTGTAAACCATTTTAATTACTTCTCAAGTTGTAGTTTATTTAAATGCCAGTTCAACTGCTCTAGTGTAAATTGCACTTTTTAGGGTGGACTTAAGAAATTTGAAATGTTTTCCTCACTGTCCCCAACGAAACTGAGACAAAAGTATCTTAAGCATGGCTGTTCTCTCTCGGGCGAAGTCCACAACTTTACTTACAGAAATCGAGAGGATATGACTTTCAAGCAGAGGAGATGGTAAAATACTTAGTTAAAAAAAGAAATGTAGTACCCAAAACATATGAAGGGAAACCGAAACAATCTGGATTCCAAAGCCGGAACCCAGTTCCAAGCAGAGAACACTCTTCACTAGAGACTCTGGACTTCTCCACTTGCCTGCTAGAGGGCGTCAGGGCTTTAGTAAAGAACGAACCAAAACCAAACCACCTTTGAACTGTTCTAATCTGGAGAAGCTCAACCCTGCTCTGATTATCGCTCCCAAACCACAGGTTGCCTCTGTGGACACCTCTTATCTCTGTTTTAGTAGTCTCACCTTCAAGCTCACTTTTCACTTCATGTTTTACAGTTCTTTCTCCATCAAATTTTTATCTCTCCTTTCTTTAAAAAAAAAAAAAGTAAAAAAAAAAAATTTCAAGGTACTGTTGAAAAACAAAGAAGACTAGGGCATACCCTGACAGCACTTTGCCTTGGTTTTCACATTCGTATATGGAAGGAATTATAGTTTTCAAAAATTCTGAGGCTAGGTACTAAGCAGATGACATCAAAGTCAGGTTGGCAGCTTGCTAAAAATATAAATTGCAATTCTCCCCCCAGTCCCACACTGGCCCAGAGATTCTGATTCTCAGTGGATTTGGAAAAGGGCCCAAGACTCTACATTTTAAAAGCATTCTTCCAGATGATATTAATTTTTTCCCAAGTTTGGGAACATCTGGACTTTTATTTCTTTTCTAACATTCCGTGTAAAAAATATTAAGTCTCCCAAAGTAATTAATGTCCAGTGATGGTTTATCACACACTAGGATTGGAAGCAAAGGAAGAGAAGGAGGTCTTGGCAAGTTTCCCTAAAATCGCATTTGGGCCCAACAATGACATTTTCTTCACTGTGGGACTGGGATGGCCATGTGCTCTTGAGGTACGCCAGGCCTTGAATACTAGCCCACACAACTCAGATTGAGCCCTCAGGAGAGGCTGTTCCCAAGTGCTACTCTCCGAGAATGCTGCCAGATGCTTCTGAGCCTAGAATGTTCTTCATTTCCAAATCTGCTCTCTGAAAATGAACCAGAGATCATGTTCAGGAATTTATAGTATCACTTAACTAAGCCTTTGTTATGGAAGCAAAAATCCCCTTTCAAATATGAGATGAACTTTTCCAATATGAACTAAAGATATTTTGGACCATTTATCTTAAAAGCATGGGCCATGCTTTTCTCAAACATCATCTAAAAAATTCAAGGAGAGAAACATATCAGTTGTGGTCAAATATCACTTAGGTATATAAGATCATATCCAAATAATGTAGTACATAACCAACAGGTAAGTAAAGGCCAGGGTGTGAGTTTGGGGGAGCCTGTTATCATGTGGATTGTTTGTTCTGGGTACTGTAGCAAGACAGAACTCGAGCTGGATCTAAATGAGGAGACAGGAAATTACAGGTTTCAGGTCAGAGAGGAGATATATAATCTTGATTCTGGGATTCTACAAAGCCAGGTGGGTTTTCAGAAAAAAGAATCTATTCTTTCAAGATTCTTTTGGAATATGTGCAGATACCCTTCACTGTGCATTACTTCTTTTCAGTCTGCAGATATCACAGATTTTTATTTTACCATAATTATGAATTGAGTTCCTAATAGGCACAAAGCAATGTGTTAGGTGTTTGGATATATAGCAACAAAAACAACAATGGCACAATACGAATGATAATAATAGAAACAATGATAACTACTTATATTTCACATTTATTTGGACACTATTATTTTCCTAGAGTTGCTGTAACAAATTACAACAAAACAGGTGGTTTGAAACAAGAGAAATTTATTATCTCAAAATCCTCGAGATTAGCAGTCAGAAATCAAGGTGTTGGCAGAGTGGGTTCCTTGGAGACTCTGAGGGAAAAAACATCCCATGCCTCTCTCCCAACTTCTGGTGGGTCTATGTTGATTTCTTGGTTTGTAAGTGCATCACTGTCATCTCTGTCTTTGTCTTCAGATGGCATTCTTCTTTCTGTGTATATCTTTGTATCTCTGTTTTCTCTCTATAATGACATTAGTCATTGAATTAGGGTCCACTTTAATCCATAGGACCTCATCCTAACTAATTACATCTGCAAAGAATGTACATTTACATTTCCAAACAAGGTCACACTCACAGGTACCAGGGACTAAGACTTGAACATATCTTTTTAGGGGACAAAATTTTACCAACTACAGGTAACAACCGTGTGCACTGTGCAAAGGGTTTTATCTGAATTTTCTCACCTAATACTGAAAACCAGTGAGGTTGATACTACTATCATCCCAGATCTGATTTTCAGCCTTTAATGCCCAGAACTCCAGAGCTGCATATCCAACTGCTACTTGGCACTTCTACATGGTTGCTGATCCCCTTCAGATTTCTCAATCTTAGTCTAAGGCATTACTGTTCATATAACTGTTTGAACCAAAACCCCAAGAGTAGTTCTTTATCTCTCATTTTTCCTTACACCAATTTAACTCAATCTAGAAGGTCTTGTTAGCATGTTCTCAAGAGCAAAAACAAAAACAAACCCCCCAAATTCCTGAATCTATCTACTTCTTTCTATTTTTCCATTTCTCCCTGTGTTAGTTATCTCCTGCCGAATAATAATTTATGTTAAAACTTTACGGCTTAAAACAACAAATATCATCGCACCGTTTGTGTAGGTCAGGAATCCAGGTGCAGCATAGGGTCATTGGCTCAAGGTCTATCATAGGGTTGCAGGCAAGCTATCAGCTGGGGCTGTGGGTTTATTTAATAGATTTAGTGGTAGGGAGGGGGATTCATTCAGAAGGTTGTTGGCAGACCTTGATCTTTCACTCTGTGGGATTCTCCACAGGGCTGCTTCACAATATGGCATCTGGTTTCCAGCAGGGTGAGTGATGAGAGTGAGAGAGAGAGAGAGAGAGGAATTGACATGAAAGCTATAGTGTTTTTATGATCTAGTAAAAGTGATACTCCCACCACCTCTTCCCTGTTTTATTTTTTGGAGGCCAATCAATAAGTCTAGGGGCACCTGGATGGCTCAACCAGTTAAGTGTCTGCCTTCGGCTCAGGTCATGATCCCAGGGTCCTGGGATCAAGCCCCATGTCAGGCTCCCTGCTGAGTGGGGAGCCTGCTTCTCTCTTTCCCACTCCCCCCGCTTGTGCTCTCTCTCTCTCTGTCAAATAAGTAAATAAAATCTTAAAAAAAATAAGTCCAGTCCACACTCAAGGAGAGGGGAATTATACAGGAATATGATTACTAGGAGGCAGACATCATTGGGATCATCTTGAAACCTGACATAGGGCAGGTTGTCACAATACCCAGCAGGAAACGGGAGTTGAAGTCCTACAGCTCCGCAGTGCTGGGACAATAAAGACTGAAATTCAAGCTTAGTAAAGTGGAGGGGAGTAAGTAAACAGTCTAGGCTTTCAGTCCAAACCCCAAAAGAGGAACATCCTAAAGGTAAGTTCTACACTCTATTCTCAACATCCTGAAAATACACACTTTCTTCAAATACACGTAAAACATTCACCAAGATCGGCCACTTGCTGGGCCAAAATCAAGATTCAACACATTTCAAAGGGTTGAAATCATACAGAACATGTATTTTGAGCACAGTGGAATTAAACTAGATATCAACGAAAGAATGATAACTGTAAGTCTTTGAATGTTTCAAAATTAAGCCACACATTTTAAACAACCCTGATTAAAGAACTAAAATATAAAATGTTATAAAACAAATTATAGAATATTTTAAAGTAAATCATAATAAAACATGGCATCAGATTTTGAGATGCAATCAAAACAGTGCTTAGAGGGAAATTTATAGCTGTAAGTGCATATTTTTATTTTATTTATTTATTTATTTATTTATTTTAAAGATTTTATTTATTTATTTGACAGAGAGAGACACAGCGAGGGAGGGAACACAAGCAGGGGGAATGGGAGAGGGAGAAGCAGGCTTCCCGCGGAGCAGAGAGCCCGATGTGGGGCTCGATCCCAGGACGCTGGGATCATGACCTGAGCCGAAGGCAGACGCTTAACGACTGAGCCACCCAGGCGCCCCTTGTAAGTGCATATTTTTAAAAAGAAAAGAGGTTGGGGCGCCTGGGTGGCTCAGTCGTTAAGCGTCTGCCTTCGGCTCAGGTCACGGTCCCAGGGTCCTGGGATGGAGCCCCACATCAGGCTCCCTGCTCAGCGGAGAGCCTGCTTCTCCCTCTACCACTCCTCCTGCTGTGTTCCCTCGCTCGCTCTTTCTTTCTCCGTCAAATAAATAAATAAAATCTTTAAAAAAAAAAAAAAAGAAAAGAAAAGAGGTTAAACATCAATGATCTAAGCTTCCAACTCAAAATCCTAGAGGAAGACAAACACTTTAATTCCAAAGAAAGAAGCAGCATGGGTATATTAAAGACAAGAGCAGAACATTTGGACAGCCCCTGCTATGTCAGGGATTAACCTTCTAGTTGCTGACTCAGAGGGAGTGGGTGGAGGAGGTGTTAAGAGAAGACCAGAGCAGCCAAGGTGGGGTTACTCGGGGGGCTTTCAGCATATCCATAAAGGAGAATATTTATTTCTAAGGGCAAAGAGAGAAATGAATAGTCTAATACTAAAACCAGAATCTGTTTCCCCAGAGTTCCCCAGAGGCTTCCTGGGAGTTAGGAGAGGAAGCCAACTCTTTAATGGAGAGGTGTGTCCATGGGTCTCAAAGCAGGTCATTCCCAGAACATTCGCCACTAAGTCTCCCAGCCACCCACCCTCGGATCAAATACTTGTTTATCATTTTTATCTTTGAGGGAAATGCAGTAATAAATAAAACATAGTCCTTGTATCTATAGTTTATAATCAAGAGGAAAATCAATGATAAGGAATCATGAGATTCATTAACTTCACACAGTGAAATTCAGCTTGGCTGCCTGCTTTCTAATTCACCACTTGACAACATCAGTTCTTTCTGTGAGTCTTTCACAGATTTCTCTTTGTCTTACATACTAGTCCATGTATTCAAAAAACATATCCTGTGTGCCCAGTTTTCTCACATTGGGTTTCAAAGACTCCATCAGTCTATCCATACACATATCAGTCCTCTCACCTTCAAAAGAGGAATCACAACATCTTAATCGGATCACAGCCACCACTTTACTGCAGGAAGTGGTGACTGAATCAACACAGCCCTTTGCTCTTGGAGGCCTCTCAGGAGACTGGGGGCAGATTTAATAGGACAGCCAACAATCAACTAATAGTTGAGTCGGTGTTATCTGCAACACTCAGAGGGGCTGTGAAGCAACAGAACAGGCCTTCTTGTTGCCAAGGAGGTCATCCTGGCGGGCACCATTTGGACAGTGTGGCCAAGGTAGAGAAAGGTGTTCGAAGAGGCATCTAGCCCTCGGCTAGCTGTTCCCTGGGCCTCATGAAAGGGTCTCTGAAAGCACAGAGTCTGGCTTTCTGTGCTCTGAAGATCAAAGGGCTGCAAATACTCATCTCGTGGCTGTAGAGATAACCTACATCTCTGTCTGGCAGAGTGGACAAGCTATGTTGAAACTCTACAAAACCATACAGAGAAGTTTTATCTTTATCCAGGCTTAACTTCAAAGTGCATTTGATGTGATTTTCATGTGTATTTTTTAAAGTCACTTTATCCTTAGGAGAAACATATACTGTCCATTGAAATGAGATTGTTGGAGAACTTAGGGGCCTTGCTTCCTAAGTTACAAGGAAATATCTTTAACAGGAATTAGTAGTATGTATGCGTCTGCCTGATTTTAGGCTAGGTGTTGCTGACCAAGTTTTTGCTCCATTGGTTTTCCAACGACCAACAGATAAACTAGTGACAAGGTGAATGAATGGGCCCACAGTGGTAGATCCCTACAATAGAACACTGTGCAGAAAGAAAAAGGAGCAGCGCACTAGGACACAAAATATCCAAATAATGATGCTGAGTAAAAGAAGGCAGACAGAAGTTAGTTTATACTGTCTGAGTCCCTTTATGTGAAATTCAAGAAATTGCTAATGAATGTCCAGTGACAACAGGAGTGACTACCTGTGGTTGTGGGGTCATACAAGTAGGGACAGGAGGAGGGGACTGCAAAGGAGCAGGAAGAAATTTCTGGTTTGATCCACGCACACTAGCACACACACACCACGTGTGCACATACACATATATGTCAACATTTACTGTGGCGATGGTTTCACAGGTGTGTATGTATATACTTGCAAACACATAAAATTGTATACTTTAAACATATGCGGTTTATTGCATATCAATTGTACCTCAATAACACAAAAAGGGGGGCTACTCTTATGGTATATCTTTATTGCTACCTGAACTGATCTCATTAACTCATTCCGAAGTTCCTTGGGGGCATAGCTGATCTGCTCTCAATGACCACAGGAGGCTAACGGAAAGCAGTGATGAACAGCAGGGGGGTGACCCCCTGGGACGAGGGCAGGAGCTCTCCTCTGAGGAGGAGAATGCCAGCCCAGGCTACTCATGGGCTCTTGTTGACCTCAGTGGGTTAAAAGAATATTAAAAGTGGGATAAACTAGGATTGTGAACCTTCCTTGGCACTTTCATACCTTCCTGACACTGCTTTCCATGAAAGAATTTATGATTGGTCAGATTCCAAGGACGTTGATCGAGCTACATTTATTAGTAGGTGGAGTTATTGTTTCTTAACCAAACGAACTCAATCTTTCTCTTCCATTTTTTTCTTCTGGGCAGCAGAGTATGTAAAGCCTGGACTTTTCTCCTGTCCTTATTCCAGTTTGAGCTAGTGAATAACTCCTCCTTGAAACGCTTTCCACTTGATTTTGAAGATACCACACTCCCCATTCATTCTCTTCTTATTTTGTTGGCCACTCCTCAGTCTCCTGTGCTGATTTCTCTTTATTTCCCGGGACTCTAAATATTGGAGCTCTCCCAGTGTCTTAGCCTATTTGGGCTGATATAATAAAGATGTCAAAGACTGGGTTGCTTATAAACAACAGAAATTCATTCCTCACAATTCTGGAGGCTGAGAAGTCCCAGATCAAGGCCCTGGCAGAGTCAGGGCCTGGTGAGAGCCTGCTTCCTGGTTCACAGACGACCAACTTCTTGCTGCGTCTTCACATGGTAGAAAGGGTGAGGGAGCTCTCTGGGCTCTCTTTTATAAGGGCACTAATCCCATTCATGAGGCTCCACTCTTATGACCTAATCACCTCCCAAAGACCCCACCTTCCTATGCCATCACACTGGGGTTTAGGATTTTAACATATGAATTTTGTTTATGTGTAGCGATGGGGGCAGGGGGACAGATATTTAGTCTATTGCACCCAGAGTACAAGCCTCATGTCTTTTTTCTTCTCTGCTACATGCATACAATAGGTATTCTCATTCCATTTCAGGGCTACTAATATCATCCAAATACCTATGATGACTTCCCAACCTGAACCTCTCTCTGAACTCCAGACTTGTATATCCAGTGATCTACTTGACATTTCCTTTCAGATATCTAAGAGACATCTTAACATGTCTCAAACTGAACTTTTGATTTTCCCCACTCCCACCATTTCTATTCTACCTTCCATCTTCCCCATCTCAATTATGGGCAACTCTGAACCTTGAAATCCATCCTGAGTTCTTTTTTCTCACACATTCAGTTGGTTAGAAAGTCTTGTTTTTTTACCTTCAAAATAAATCTGACCAATTTTCACCATGTCTTCTGCTACCACCTGATGTAATCCATCATTATCTTGTACCTGAGTTAATTCAGTGGCCTCCTAACTGCTCTTTGTGCTCCTCCTTTTCCCTCTACAGCAGCCCAAGAGATCTTATAAATCCTAAGTCAATTCTTGTCACTCCTGTACTCAACCCCCCCCACCCCCAATGGCTTCTTAAAGTGCTCAGGGTAAAATCCAAAGTCTTCCTTGTGGTATCTAAGTGCCTTCATGACCTTCCCTTCTCCTGTTTATCACCACTCTGCCCTTGTTCACACACTATAGTCACAACAAACACTTTGCTTCCTCTTGAGCTCTCTAAGCATATTCCTACTTATTCCCAATTGACGGTCTTTCCTATTACTGTCTCCTTGGCCTGGAATGCTCTTCTCCTAGATACCTATTTCATCCAGATTCTTAATGCCCTCCCTTAAAATCATCTTAGGGGAGGCCATTCTTGACCCTCTTATATAAAACAGGAACCCACCCATCTCGATCACTTCCAGTCCTCCTTAGTCTGCTCATTGTTCTCCACTGTTCTTACCACTGTCTTACATATTATATCTTTACTTGTTTATTCTCGTTCCCCCTGGCTCAAGCGAACATGAGGAAAGAGTCTCTGATTATTTCATTTGTTGCTATATTCCCAACGCCTGGACACAGAAGGCAGTCAATAAATATTTGTTGAATGAAGATATGAAGTATTCTCTTTTTGCTAAGGCAGTTGTGCTCAAGCTTTCCCTAATACATTCCATTCCTAATTTCCTCCTCTCCTTGGGAACAATGGGCACACTATTCTTTAATTCATACTTAATCTTTAAGGCAGAATGACAGAGAGGGACTGGTGCCCACATGGCTCAGGACTAACACAGGACCAATCTGACAATGATGGCATCTGTAGGTGCCAGCATGGCTGCTCAGAGACCACCATGCATGGGCACTCAGTTGGCTACTAACTTCTCATTATTAGGCTTCTCTAATTTCCAATTCTATAGTATCTCCACCAAATGTTAAATTATTTTAAAGAATAAGAACACACTGTTACATTTTGTGTTTTTTATTTAGAAACAATCTCAAACTCACATAAAAGTTGGAAGTAAAGTTAGAGACAACATTTTGGGTTCTGAATCATTTCAGAGTAAATTGTCAACTAGATGCCCCTTCACCTCCAAATACTTTCATGTGTATCTCTAACGAAAAAGGACAGTCTTCTACACAGCCACAACCCTCAGAATCAGGACATTAAGTGATACAATACTAACATCCCATTCTCTGTCTCCTAATTGTTCCAACAATGTCTTTTGTAACAGAAGGATCTTCAGAATCATGTGTTGCTGTTCGTCGCCATATCTCTTTGGTCTCCTTCAATCTGGAACAGTTTTTCAGTTTTCCTTTGACTTTCTTGGCATTTTGAAGATTAAAAAAAAAAACACAACACAGTTATTTTGTAGAATGTCCCTTGATTTCAGTTGTCTGATGTTTTCTCATGATTAGATTCAGGCTATGTATCTTGAGCAGATATTTTACAGAGTGATGGTGTTCTTACTGGAGCCCGTCAGGTAGCACACGGTTTTGATTGTCCACACTACTGATTTTGTTTTCTTTGCTTACTTGATTAAGGGGATATTTGCTATGCTTGTCTACTCTGAAGTACTCTTTTTGCTTTTATATTTAATAAACATTTGGGAGGAGATGTTTTAAAATGATATAAAGTTCCCATTCCTCATCAATCTCTCTATTCGTTTATCTATTTGTATCAGTATGGATTCATGGGTTCTTATCTTAAGACTAATAATTTATTACTATTCTATATTTTTGCTTAAATTTTCCTAGACTTGGCCAGTGGGGGCCCTTTCATGTTAACCCCTCTCTCCTTTTGACAAGCTCTCATCTTTCTTTGAGGTTTTTGTTTTGTTTTGTTTTGTTGTTTGTTTTAGCAATAAAATGTTTCAGTTTTATCTTCTATCTCCCAAGCCCTAGTTCTGAAGTCAGTCATTTCTCTAAGGAGTCCTGGTTCTTTTTAGAGGAGAATGGTATTTAGAATCCAAGATCTGGGTGTCAGATGTGCTCATTGCTGCTGGGGAGTCGTTGCTCCAACACCCTCAAGTGAACAGGCCTAGACAATATATGTATGTACACACACATATACGTAATACTTATGCCTATTTATATCTTTACTTCTATATGCACCTATACAATCATCAACAACTTTGGATTCATACCAGTTACCTTAGTTATAATCCAACATAGAGTTTATTCTACTTTTCTCTTTTTTTTTTACATTGGTAATTCTCTTCACTGGTAGTGAGAAGCTTGACTCCCATTATACTTGCTATGTTTACTTATCTGATCAGTATGTATGTAACCAATCTCCAATTACCGCCATCAGTTGCCACCATCACCCCACCCCTCCTTACCCTGTCATCATTTCAACACCCTGCTGGGACAGTTCTTCTCAGATGGATGCCCTCCTCACTCCGCTCAGTCTCTGATACCATGCATTGGGCAGCGGTCCTACATGGATGACAATTAAAATTGCTGAGGTTCTGACACCTTTCAATAGGCTCTTTCCTGTCCCCCCCTCATATGACTTGGGCTCTCTCTGGCAGACCTCCCATGTGAATCTCCCCCCACCAACCCAGTAAAATCTTGTTATATTTCATTTTGATTAGGCTTAAGATGCATTAAGAAACAAACTGAAGTTAGTTTCAGTTTACTGCAATAATTTGATCTATGTGCTACACATTTTTTCTGAAATATGCTGTTTTCTTCCAGCCAATAGTATGTTTCATTAATCAGGGATCCATAGCCTTTTCAGCCATGGCTTTCAAAGGGGCATTACCATGACACTGTTTATTTAATTAAATTGATTAATTACAACATCAGAAGAATGTTCCAAAATGGAATCCACTTGATCCAAGGCCAGGTAACTTTACAAAATCTGCAAGGCATAGATTCCAGGATCTTCAGATTGAGCCAGGTAGGCAAACTCTCTGTGGGCTGAGTGTGCAGAGTGGGCAGTGCTGATGATTGATCCACTTACACACTGAATACACTTGGGTGGGAGAATAAAAGTGAACTTACACTTCTGAGGGTTACAAATACTTACTTCCATCTTCTTTTAAGACTGCAGAGAGGTTTAAAAAAAAATAGTACAGAACTACCCTACAATCTGGCAATTGTACTACTAGGTATTTACCCAAAGAATACAAAAATGTTAATTCAAAGGGATACATGCATGCAATGTTTATAGCAGCATTATTTATAATAGCCAAATTTTGGAAACAGCCAAAGTGTCCGACGACTGATGAATGGATAAAGAAGATGTGGTACACATATACAATGGAATATTACTCAGCCATCAAAAAGAATAAAATCTTGACATTTGCAATGACATGGATGGAGCTACAGAATATTATGCTAAAGAAAATAAGTCAGTCAGAGAAAGACAAATACTATATGATTTCACTCATATGTGTAATTTAAGAAACAGAACAAATGAGCAAAGGGGAAAAAAGAGAGAGAAAGAGAGGCAAACCAAGAAACAGACTCTTTCTTAACTATAGAGAACAAACTGATGGTTACCAGAGGGGAAGTGGGTGGGGGGATGGGTGATAGGTGATGGGGGTTAAGGAGGGCACTTGCTGTGATGAGCACCAGGTGTTGTATGGAAGTGTTGAATCACTATATTGTACACCTGAAACAATATCACACTGTATGTTAACTAACTGGAATTTAAATAAAAATGTAAAAAAAAAAAGAAAAGAAAATAGTACATGTGACAACAATATTTAAATGTATGATTTTTGAAGAAAGGGTGGTTTTGGTTTGTTTTTGTTTGCAGTCAGTTTATCTTGCCTTTCCAGTGTTAATGACAGCTCTGAGAAATGCATTGGACTACTTGTCCTTGAATTTCAGCTATCCCTTGGGCTTCTATAGGCTTAGTTGGAAAGTATGAGCTTTTTGAAAGCCTTCTTTGCTCATGAAAACAGAGGGAGCTCTTGGTGAGGCATCTTATATCTTTTGTCACAATTTGTATTTTTGCACAGAAAACACTTCACCATAGGAAACTAAACCACCACCTGAGATGCTACAATGATGTCTGTATATCAGTGTTCTTAGCCCTTCCACTCTCTGTGAATGAGGGCATGACACAGGGGCCTTAAGTAAGACAGACATGTATTTGATTCTGTTTAGTGGCTTGGCTAAATCTTTTCCTTCTTCTGAACCTCACTACTTCATCCGGTTTCCCACTTCATAGTGATGTGGTCCTAGGCAAGTTGTATAATCTTTCAGTGTTTCCCCACCTATCAACCAAGGATAATAATAGTACCTACCTAATAGGTTTTTGTGAAGATTAAATAAGGTAATGCAGATACAGTGTTTAGCACAGTGCCCCGTACATAATCAGTGTATAATAAATTTTTCTCTTCTTAGCTATTATTCAATACTTGTATTTTACATGTTTTTATAGTCTTTCTTCAGTGGTAGTATATTTTCATCAGCCACCTCAGGGATATTTTGGAGACTCTGCAGTGATTCACAGCTCTGATCTCTACAGTGGACATACCAGGAAAGGTAGTTGGCTTTTTTTTTTTTTTTATCACTGCCAACCTTTGTCACCAAGAACATTTGTTACCTTTTCCCAAAGAGCAGAGGAAAAGTTGAGTAAGATGAACTCTTCCCTCTACCCCGAGGAAATACCAAGCTTTGGAGGTATTTTGTAAATTTTGGAAAAAGTAGGAAGAACTTGGTGTTAGAATAGTAGCAGGATGAGTATTTGTGCTGAGTCATGTTGAAAACTTGCTGAACTTGGACACATGAATTGATAGTTGCACCAGTGCAATTAGGTGAGTTTTTTCAACAGCACTTGGAAACAAAAAGCGAGAAAAATCAGCAGTTAGGGTAAAACAAGGTTAGAGTTTGATGAGGAAGAGTTGAAGGCACTGGTGAGAGATTATTTAAGGAGATGAATCATAGGATATGGCTGGCAGAAAAGGAGATAAAGCCAGAGAGATGCTTATAGATTATGAGACAACCAAAGATGGAGAGATCAGGAGACAGGCAGTCCTTACTAGGCTGAAGACCCAAGGTACTGGGTATAAAGGTTTGAAAGGGCTGACAGAATACAAAATTTTGGTGGGATTTTATAGTTTCAATATTTCAGGCTTGGATGACTCTGGATGACAGATATTTCTGGTCATGGTCTTGAGAGTAGGAGGGGCAGAGAAAGTAAGGGGAAAGCCATTAGAGTTGAAGAGGTTATGAAACTCTGAGTCCAGAATGGTCCATGGATCCTCCCTGATATTCCCTGACATTATTGGGACTCAAAAGTTCCCAGGGTTTTTTACCTGAGAGACATAGCTCTTCTCCAGGGCACGGAAGCCAGGAGTGATCCCACCCTCAGATGAGACTCCGCTTGCTATTAAAAGGATAAAATGAAGAGGAAGAAGAGGAGGAAGTGGAGGAGGGAGACTGAGGGGAAGGAGAAGAGGAAGAAAAGAAAAGAAACAAAAGGAGTTCTGGCTCTAAGTGGTTCTTCAGTGCCCTTGTAATTGCATTTCTGCCTGATCATTTCACCAGACATGCCTGTCATATCTGAGTTTCTTTTGCACTTAAGTTATGCTCTTCCTACTTAATATTTACGTCACCGGAGAAGAGGCTCAGAGCACTTTCATGATTGGCCATGATGACATAACGTGCCATGTTACACGACAAGGGGGATAAAGGTTGCAGATGGAATTAAGGTTGCTAATGGGCTGGCTTTAAGATCAAGAGATTATTCCGGATGATCTGAGTGGGCCCACTGTCATCACAAGGGTCCTTATAAACGGAAAAGGGAAGGAAAAGAGATAGTGTCATGATGATGCCATATAGGAGACTCACTGGCCATCGCTGACTTTGAAACCAGGGGCAGAGGGCAAGGGACTGAGGAGTGTGGGTAGCCTCTTAGAAGATGAAAAAAACAAGAAAACAACTCTTCCCCACAGCTTCCAGAAAGGAATGCAGCTGTGCTAACACCTGGATTTTAGTCCAGGGAGACCCATCTCAGACTTCTGATCTCCAGAACTATATGATACTAAATCTGTGCTGTTTTAAGTCGCCAACATTATGGGAATGCTTAATGGCGATAATAGAAAACTAATTCATACCCCCTCGAAATACCGTGGAGCATATGCTTCCAGTCTGAAGGATTCGTACCCACCCCAAGCCTGTGAGGACCACCTTGCCCTTGGATCACTGCTTTGCTGGGGCTGCCCAGGCCTGCACAGGGTTGAAGGAGTTGCTTTCCTGCACCTCTCATTGGACACATGGCTGGCTGGAAGCCATGGAGGACCAGTATGGGGCCAAATTCCTCCTGAATGGAGTAAGGAAGACTGTTTCAGCCCAGAGGTGTGAAATCTTGGCTGGATTACCCAGTAAATTCTCAGGATGCTTGGTGAGCTCCCTGGTTTGCAGCATTCTCTCAGTAATGTAAAGCTCCAGGCCAGTGGATGCCCCCTCCATGAGCAGCTGGGCAGGTCAACTGGAGAAATATCTTCACACAGGTCTTGGGCTTATTTACTTCCTCCGCTGTCTTGGTTTCCTTGTGGGTGAGTGGAGGTGGGCTAGGAAAGGTGGGGTAATAAAAGTAGAAAGGCACCAGAGGGACCTGCAGACCCAGCGTAGCTCATAATCATTTGGTCTCATCACGTCTTCGTGCCCATGGACTTGTTTAGGGTTGAACCAGAAGATTAGCTCAGGCCATTTCCCTCTGTGTGACTTGGCCAAGAGAGAAACTGCCCATTTCTTTTTTAAATGGAAGTCCTAGTATGCCTTGGAAGGGAATCCCCGAGAAGCCTGGCGGATGGAGGGGTCTCCGTAGAGCATTGTTAGGAAAAGTTCGGAACTGGGTGGACAAAGGCAGCCAAGGGGGCAGCACTGAGCCGGGAGGGTGGAGGAGTGGGGTCCCCTGTGCCCTACCTCTGCGCTCAGCACTTTCGGCCTGTATTTCGGCCAGGGAGGGCTGGCCTGGGGGCCTCTCTTTTCGCAGTCCCGCCCAGGGTGGCTCTCCCGGGTCTCCCCTATTTGGCCGGCTCGGCAGGGCTCTGGGCGGGGCCGGAGGAGCGTGGGGGTGGGAGGCCGGAGGAAGATGCGCGGAGTTGGCTGCGAGGCCGGGCGCGGAAGGCAGAGGGGTGGGGATCTTGGGTGGGCTGCCCCCTCCCGCTCTGACCCGTTCCACACCCCGCGGAAAGCAGACTGCCAGTTGAATCATTCCCCTTTCAGGAGGGAAGGGGGATAAAGGTAACTAGCCCTTTTCTGCTTGAAAAAGCAAAGGGAAGTCGTGGGCAGCTTTGCAGCCGCTCCGTCCCACTCCTGGACCATGCACCTCTGCATCTTTCTGCTCGGCCACAGGCGAGGACTTGATTTCTTGAGCTGAGAGCTAAACCTTGGTGACTTTTCTTCTCCCCAACAACCGAATCATGCCATGTGCCCAGAGGAGCTGGCTTGCAAACCTCTCCATTGTAGCTCACCTCCTTAACTTTGGGGCCCTTTGCTATGGGAGACAAGCTCAGCCAGGCCCGGTGCACTTCCCGGACAGGAGGCAAGGTTAGTGGCTTTTCTTTATTTCCTTTGGAAACCGTGGTGGTGAGACGCGTGGAAAGTTGGTTGCTCTCCCTTCCCCTCCCCCACTGGCTGAACTCTGCAAAACCGTTTGGCTGAGTTGTAAGGAAATCTGGGCTGGGAGCTCAGTAACATAGGGTGTCTCAGAATTCAGTGTTGAATGTGATGGTTCCTTAATTCTTACTGAAAGGCCAGTATCCCGTCTCTTACACACTAATGCTGTGGCAGGAAAGACCCAAGAGGTAACTGGTAATGCCCCCCCCCCCCTTTTGTCTCTTCTTTGAATGCTGCTCTGTTTCAATCCTCTATTTTTCAAATTCTGAATATGGAAAATGATTTTTTTTTTTTTTTAAGTTCCAACTGGCCACTGGCGGTGTTTCCAGTTAGTTTCAGCTCTGGACAGGGGAGGGGAAATGTGATTCCGGCCCCCTGCTGAGTGAGTTTGGCTGTGTTTTGGTTTCCTGGAAAGATTGAGGGCTGTCTTTTAAAAATAACAGTTCTTTTGGGGGGACATTTACCACTGTAGGGGCTCACCTTTCCCTGTCCTGCCTTCCTGGGGGCGGCTGACTGCACGTCCTTGTGAATGTCATGAAACATACAATGCTGTGGAAAACTCTGGCGGGGTTGTGAGGACAGCTTGTCCTTAAACCTAACCCCTTGGGCAGAGCAGCACGGCTGCTTCGGTTTTTTTTATTGGACTTGGAAGGGTCAGAGACACTTCTGTGTTCGGTGGGGAGTTCCTTGCGCATCTAGGAGAAGACAGAGCGGCAGCAGTGGCCCGCATGGCTGGAGAAAGTTCCATGCACCTAGACTGCTAAGGCACTCTGCATGTGTCAGCCCAGCAACCACTGTCCACAGCCTTCTGGGGTGCAGGGACCATTGTTACTGTCCCGGTTTTACTGCTGAGGAAGCTTGATGAGTTTATGGGCCCAGCTCATGGTGGAGTGAGGTTTTGAACCCAGGTAGCCTGGCTCCAGAGGCTGGCCTCTTAGCAATAATAGGGTAGGGCCAACACACACACACACACACACACACACACACACACACACACACCACTGCTTTAACAAACATTATGTTCAGTGTTTGCTGACTATGCTCAAGCCTTGAGAAGCTTCTCTAGCATTCGGACCCCCTTTAATCTGCAAGACCACTTGGGTGGCAGAGATCAGGAGCCTGCCTTTGTTGAGGATTTCCACACAGGGTTCTGCCTATATTGCAAAGTTCAAATACTGCTAAGAGCTCATCTGCTGTGACTTCAGGAGCAATCCGAAGCAAGTCCCTTTGCTTTCCTTGGAAGCTGGAGCCTGAACACCAGGGTTAGATGTCAATCACCCAGCACTTGCTTGTGTAAACCTTCCAGATACAATCTCCCACCCCCAAGTTTAAAATAGCAGCGTTTGTTTTTCTTTGAAAAACAGCCCCTTTGTGAAAAGTCTCCCTTCTGGCAGCACAATCAGAGCCTGTGAGCACTTCCCAGGGCGTTTGGAGATGATTTGGTTCAAAGACACACATTCTCCTGCGTTGGTTTTCAGCTCTCCTTGCTCCACATCTTCTTTGTAAGCGAATTCAGCTTAGTGTGGAGCAGACCCCCCTGGGCGTTGCTCTCTCCTCCCTGGAAGGGGAGAGATGGTTGTTTTGCTTGGTGGCCACTGGGGTTATGTGCTGAAACTCTCTGATACTGACAAGTAGCTGTAGAGTGCTCCGAGTTTATCAGCGATGCACAGATATTTAGGTTTTAAAAATAATTTCCATTTCTAAAAGTCTTCTCCAGAATATTTGTTCTTAACTCACCAATGGATTTACAAGTAATCCACATTTGGTGCAACAGAGAAATTCCTGAGCAGGCTTCATTTAGAACCGAGTGGAGAGAGGGAGAACAATTGAGAGAGAGAGGTGGAGAGAAGGGGTGAGAAAATTCTAAGGCTTCATGGGACTAGGATGACCTGGGTTTTGCCCCAAATGATCAGCCTGTCATTTCACAAAGAACCGATGTACCTAGATTTCCACTTCTACTCTGACAACATTTTTTTTGTTTTTTTTAAAGATTTTATTTATTTATTTGACAGAGACAGAGAGCACACAAGCAGGGGGAGTGGCAGGCAGAGGGAGAGGGAGAAGCAGGTTCCCCGCAGAGCAGAGCGGGGGGGGGGGGGGGGGCCCAATGTGGGACTCGTTCCCAGGACCCCGGGATCATGACCTGAGCAGAAGGCAGTCGCTTAACCAACTGAGCCACCCAGGCGCCCTCTGACATTTTTGAATTGCACCCAAATTCTGAGCATTTAAACTTGAAAGTGACTTCAGATATCATCTCTGCCATCCTTATTTTTCCGGAGGAGGAAGGGGGGCCTCGGAGGTGAGTCTGTTAGTCAGCTTGCGTTCAGTGAGCACCTATGAAGTGCTCCTTCGCCCGAGGGGCGGAGGGGATGGTACAGGGTGTGGCTGGAAACATTCTCATCCTAGATAATCATTAACATTCTTTCTAGCCCTACGGGTGGGGCAGAGGGAGGATTTTAACCCTGGAAAAGAACACAGAGGTACATCCAATCTTTTCTGGGACCAGAAAAGGCAGATTTGACACTCTGCCCAGTATTCTTTCCACATCACTCACTTGTGATATAGAAAAGTGCAGTGACTTCCACAAGGTTTCTTGGTTCCCAACCAAGTATCAGAACAACGGGAAATATTAGTCTTGTGCACAACATACTGCCTTTTTCCCCACAACCAGTGATAGCCCCTTGGGTTCATTATTCCTTGTATTGTCTACAAGTCACCGGCTGCATCTATGATCTCTTTTGCTCCCAGCAACTCTGAAATCAACAGGGCGGGCACTTTATCCCACAGTAGAAATGTGTTTTCGGCAGCACAGGTTGGTGCAAGAACAGAGGGAGTGTTTCCAGACAAGCGTTTTGAGTGTGCTTCAAGACAAATGGCCTAATAATGTATCTATGCTATTTGGAAAAAAAGAAAGAAGGAAGTGATTTCATGTATTTTCTTTATGTAAGAAGACACTTCACAGTTTTGGTATTTTATTTGTGTTTGTTATCATAAGCAATGATAGTCTGGAGGTTGGTAGTCATATAGTTGGTGAGCAAATCCAACCTCCTGTGGCGTATTTTACAACTTGGGGGGGATCAACGCGATCCTCCACATCTTGACACATGTGGTTTTCTATGGTAAAAATATATTTGAAAGGTTGCAGCATCCCATGGAAGAGAATTATGAAAATGAACTCCTGACTCTTAGAGAATTTCATTGCTCTTTTTAGTGAAGAGTCCTTAGAAATTCATAGCTCTCTAAGATAGAAATACACAATACAAAGAGTTAAGTATAAATTTAACCTAAACTATAAAATCTGGCAGGTAAATATTCTCTTATCTCTCTCCTTTCTTTCTAAGCAGAGGGTAAAAAATTGCCTGATGTTGTGAATTTTCGAAAGCACTTGTGTCAACAGGCTTCACTCAAAGCTTCTCATGAAGTATCATCAATGTTTGTGACCGAGGGTTTCGAGGCTAATTTTATTTTTTATTTATTTATTTATTTATTTTTTTAAAGATTTTATTTATTTATTTGAGACAGAATGAGAGAGAGAGAGAGCACATGAGAGGGGGGAGGGTCAGAGGGAGAAGCAGACTCCCTGCTGAGCAGGGAGCCCGATGCGGGACTCGATCCCGGGACTCCAGGATCATGACCTGAGCCGAAGGCAGTCGCTTAACCAACTGAGCCACCCAGGCACCTGAGGCTAATTTTAAAGAAGGCAAGTCAAGGTATTCAGGGCTGATAATGTGTTTCCATAAAGCTGCAGACTGTGATGGGATTTCAGTGTGCCTCAGTTCCTCCCGCCCACAGCCTTGTTGACTCCCCAACTTGACATCTGGTTCTCAGCGGTAGACCCTTGAGAAGCAGCAAGGGCAGCGGTTAGAAGGGTGGGCTCCGGGGCCAGATCACCCCAGAATGAATCCTTGTCCTTCTTCATTGTCTTTTTACAGGAGTGGGAATGAGGGCTAAGATGAGGGACACAGTTAATGATATCTGTCCCAGAGAACCGTACAGATTAGACAAGACCAGGTTGGTATACTCTAAATGCTGGGCTTGACCACAGAAATGGTAAAAATTATTTCCTGACATGTACTTTCTCCATTTCTATCATATCCCCTCTGAGCTCTGCCTTCTATTGGCCAAAGTTATAGCTACCTCATCTTCCAAACTAAATACCCACTGAGAGAAGCCAAGGTGAGCGAGGGCTTCTCCCCTGTCTCTGCTTGGAGTTTATACCTATTTATGGCCACAGTGATCCTTGATGGCCAAGTTTCTATCTTTAATACCAATCATAGCCACTGAGTGCTATTTGTCAAGCACCACTCTACATCTATTACATATATTGATACACACTGGATCCTCACAGCCACCCTAGGGGGTGAAAACTCGTACTGTGACTCCTTCGTATAGATAAAGCAACGGCGGGTGGGCCACCAGCATAAGTCACACTCCCGTGGCCTCTTATTTCTGTCCACACCTATGGGCTGACATGGCTTAGCTGCTTCATTTGCAATCAAATCAAGAGGCAAAACTGGTCTTACCCCTTGTTACTCTACCTGCTAAACAGGCCATTATTATCCTCCCTTTATTGCTGAGCAAATTGACGCCTCTTAAAGAAGTCAAGCCACCTTCTTCTTGTCAAATCATCTCCCCAGGGCAGTGGTATCACTTCTACTCTGTTATACATTTCTGCCAAGGGCAACTGCTTATGTACATGAAGTACAGGGGCTAAGAACATGATTTTGAAATAGGAAACATGAGATTTCAGTATAAGTGATGTTGCATATTGGCTCTGGGACCTCTCTTAGGCTCTGTTTCTTTATCTATGAAATGAGAATTCACTGAAATTGTGAGGACTGAGTGAGAAGGGACTGATGGTACCTGGCTCATAGCAAGTGCTCGTTAAATGGTTACTGTGGTTATTATCATTATATTATTGTATAGCCAACTTATGCTGGATCTCTTCAAAACCCATTAGAAAGAAAGCAACTGGGTCAAGAGCTCTAAATTTGTTTGCTCTTTTATTCTTTGAGGAGTAGGTGCTAGGGCTTAGGCAAGCTTTATCTTTCATTTTATACTTTCAAAAATCATGTTTAATTCTTTGAGATGCATCTTCAGCGACAGGCCCTATAAGGCAAATAGGAGCATTCCCTGAGAGGGGGAGTCAGCATCTGGGCAGTGAGCACGCACAGCCGGGCCCATTGCAAGATGATGGCTATACACTGTTGGGTAAGACTTTTTTTGCCCCTAACTTCCATCCACTGCTCACCCTGGAGAAGCCAGAGACATTACTGTGAGTAGCAGAAGAAAAGAGTAACCCAAAGGAAGCCAATTGTATCCACTTTCTTCCGACCCACCCTGGCCTTTCCCCTCCTAAGCTCTGAACTTGGAAGGTCAGTGAGACTCTGACACTAAATATGTCCAGATATTCTTTGGGGAGTATCAGAGGACTGAGTCAATTTGACTCCTAGTTCATGGCACGCTAGTGTCACTGATTTGCGCAAAACCCCTTTCTTGCTTTATTTATTTTTTTTTTTTTGCATTTTTGTCCCCGCTCCCATTCCTCCTCATGGAAAACCATTTTAATGGGTTCCATATGTATTTTTCATTTGCATATGTTCTGGCTGACTTTGTATTATTGTTTTGGTGTGCATGTATTTTCCATTGATGTCAGTGGCTCTGTATTAACTTGTATTGTTTCTTATTTTTCACTGAACATTGTTTTTAAAGGTTTGTCCATGTTGCTATGTGATTTGTTGCTCAGAACCGCCGCAATTAGAAGCAGTGGTTCTGGATTTTTTTACACCTAAAAAACGGAGACTATTTATTAGTACCTAAGTTGAAAACTCTGCGCTCTGCCCCAGATTTCATCCAAGGCAGAGATGAACAATTTCACAAAGTGTGTTGGAAGGCAGTTGTTTGGGAAAAGAGGCTGTTTTATAAACGTACCCCATTAAGTCCAGTTCTTTTAGTTAACCAACTACAGATGTGCTCATTGATAGAGCGACACATTGCGAGCCAGGCAGCTGCGATGGGCAAGATTCTGCCTCCAGAGGCTTCGGGAATAAAGTCTGATGCACAAAAACGGTGGTAAAATGAGGCTATTCTGAGAGGTATGGAAAGTTAAGGACCTGAGAGAACTTGAACCAGGGACCTTAGGAGAAAGAAGGGGGATTGGAGTTGGGACGTTCAAGCCTAAGTGAGAATAAGCAGGGTATCAGTAGAGAGTGCAAAAGTGCGACTAGCTGTAGAAAACAACGTAAGCTAGAAGGCGCAAGGAATACATCTGGGAGGTGGCAAGTGGAATTTGATTTTCCTTCTCTCTCTCTTGCTTCCTCCCTGGCTCCTTTTCTTTCTTTTCTTTTCTTTTCTTTTTTCTCTCTAATGCAAACAATGAGTTATTTTACTAAGTGGCTAACGGTTTGCCTTAAGTAGTCTGGCATCCTGAGGGATGATTCGCCCCTGCTAGTTAGGTTCCTTGTTCTTTTCAAACATCAGGATGAGGAGGAAGTGGTGGGAATTTAAACGTGAGCACGCCAAAAGGTGTATGTGTTCTCCTGTGTGGAAGGGACAAGTGTCCTGTCTTGCATTTTTAAAGCGGCGGTTTTCATCTTACCATTTTATTTTGTATACTTTGTAAAAATAAAAAAAAAATCCAAGTTTGTTTCTTTAAGTACCCGTTTCACGTTACAGAACACTAATGCTGTGATCCGTGTGAAGTTTGTCAGAGTCTATACGACGGGTTAGCTGTTTTTATTTTTCTTCGAACCTGAGTTAATGGGAAGTTCCTGAGGCGTTTAAGCTCCTTAAAATAAACAGCGAAGCTCTGTGATTTGTATTCATGAACTCAAGACTTGAAACATTCCTTAAGCTGACCTTGCCTCCTTGCTAACGGGCTGCCTCATGAGTGAATTCTCATCTTGATTTGTCTCTGGGAAAACATCTGCCATCCAGAGTTGTGCCTGGGTGCCGGCTCAGACTGCCACGTGTCATCAAGGAGGGGCCCCGAGTCGATTTTGAGTCGTTCAGGGAGTTTACTGTTGCCAGTGTTTGTGCGGTAGATGGGATCTGTAAACTTCAGGCCAACAGGGGTATTTTGCCATCAACACGCTAAAGTCTAAGTTCCAAGTGGCCGAGCGTTTACCTTGCTGGAGACTCACCAGAGAGTGCTCTCAGTTTTATTCTTTGTGTCCTTTTCTTTCAGAGCATTTTATCAAGGCCCTGCCTGAATACCACGTGGTGGCCCCCGTCCGGGTAGATGCCAGTGGGCATTTTCAGTCCTATGGCTTGCACCATCCCGTCAGCAGCAACAACAGGAGGAAGAGAGACTTGGATGGCCCAGAGGAACGGGTGTACTACAGAATTTCACACGAGGAGAAGGACCTGTTCTTTAACTTGTCCGTCAATCAGGGATTTCTTTCCAAAAGCTATATCTTGGAGCGGAGATACGGGAACCTTTCCCATGTGAAGATGGTGGCTTCCTCGGCAGCCCCCTGCCATCTCAGGGGCACAGTGCTGCAACGGGGCACCAGGATCGGGACCGCGGCCCTCAGCGCCTGCCAGGGACTGGTGAGTGCCTGGGTCCCTCGCCTCCCTCCTCTGCCCCCAGGCCCCTGTCCTCCCAGCCTGCACACCCAGTTACCAGTGGGCTCGCACACACCTTCAGCGCGTGCAGATTCAACACTTGTGATATGCATGGTCCTGGCTGCCAAACGGGTTGGGGAGAAATGCATGAAAGTAAAAGTTGACCAATGTGGGAGGTATGGAGAGTAAGGGCACTGAGGCCTCAGAGCAGGGAGAACTTCCACCAGGAACAGCGTGGGGGGAAGGGAGGACTGGAGTCGGGTTTTCAGCCTCTGAGGCCGCTCTGAGGGGATTGTGCCTGAGTGGCTGGCCAGCCCCTTGTGAATTAGGAGGACCTGGGTTTGGCCTGAGAGAGGCTCTTAGCAAAGACGGTGTTGTCAGCAGCTGCTCTGGGAGATAGCTGACTGTGTGGACTTCGTCATCAGACTTCATACGGAAACTTAGGCTCAGTTTATCCCTTCGTGCCTTGGTTTGCTCACCTGTGAGAGAAAATGGAGATAATGACAATACCCATCTCACACAGCAGGGCTTGGCAAAGAACGGCCCACAGACCAAATCTGGACCACCACTTGTTTTCATAAATAAAGTTTTATTGGAACATAGAGAAGCCCACGTGTTTACATTGTCTAAGGCTGCTCTCAAAGTATAGCAGCAGACCTGAGTAGTTGGGATCAGGACTGTATGGCCCATGAGCCCCCAAAATTGCTATCTGGCTTTTATAGGGAAAAAAAAGTCCTGATCCCCGTAATAGAGTATTGTGGGAATTAAATGAATAAATATATGTAAACACCTTAGAAGCGTGCTTACGAATAATACACACTCAATGGATGTTGGGTGCTATTATCAATTTTTTATGTTTCCAATATGCCAGGTACTGGATTGTGTGGTGTGTGAGGTGGTTTCTGTACGTCGTCCTCTTCTGCTCTCCAGCCCCCCATCTTGGTTATATTTTAGTAGATGATGAAGCTTGAAGATGTCGAATAATTTTACTGCGCAGCTAATTTGAGCCCGAGACTTTCTACCCCTTACAAGTTGCCCTCTAATCCCCTCACCTCCCCTAGTTTTGGGGAGCCACTAATCTACCTTCTGTCTCTGTTATCTGCTTATTTGAAACGCTTGTTTTAATGAGCCCTCCAGGAGATTCTGGTGCTCACTGAAATTTAAGACTGGACTAGAACAGTCATTCATAACCCTGGCTGAACATTAGGATCCACTGCGGAGCTTTTAAAAAGTACCCATTTCCCACCCGTCCTCCCAGATGTTTGGATTTAACTGGTCTGAGACTGGAGCTCAGACATCAGTAATTTTTTAAAGCTCCCTAGGAAACTCTAATGTGTGGTAGGTGTTGCCAGCCAATGGATTAGCGTGAGTGGGGATTAATTAGCAGTATTAGCCAGTATTACTCTAAAGTAGCAGTTCTCCCCGAATAATTCTAGTGTGCAGCCAGGGTTGAGAACTGCTGCTCTCAGTTGTCCCCCCTTTTCATCCTGTGCTTTCTCAGGGAGACTGCACACTGTTTAGCATTATTCCACGCTCGGGAACAGAATATTGGGACCTTTTCAATTTCAAATGGCCCCAGGGAGCAGTGTAGACTACCATGTGGGCATTTTCAGATTCAGATTCCAGATTCATACTAAACACAGGGACACAAAGAAGCAAATAGTAACTAATGGACTAATGTGGTAGCCAAGATGATGGAAATTTTAGATTCAAATTGCTGAATGATTTTTGCCAGAAGAACAAGTCTACTGGCATAATTTTGGAGCCCTTTACACAGAATTGAACAGTTTATGGACAGTTATAAAATAGGCACTAAAATCCAAATGACTTTCTTCCCTTTCTGTGAGCATACGAGCTGGCTGGCTTCAAGTTCATTTACCATTATGGCCAGTGCTCCTCATCAAAGTGATAGTGGTTGGACGTGTGTCTGATTTCTCCTGATCACTTATCTGGAATCTGACTTCTGTGATATTTATTTTCCCTTTCACTCAAACATGACCCCACAATCAAATTCACAGGATGGCAGGCTTAGGATATATTCACTTTTAAGCCCCCCACCACCCTAAGGACAGAGGTGGCGTTTGGGAAGGCTTTCTGAGGAAGGAAACACTCTCATGTGGAGGAGGACATCTGCTTCTCCTTTCTATGGCTCAGGCCTGGCATAATCTTTGCTTTAGATGTAGTCACCCTAATGCTGTAGGCTGTGCTCTCTTGGGGTTGTCTATAATTTAGGGTCTATTTAGCTTCCCTTGGAGCAGGCTCAGATGGTTGCAAACTGAAGACCCAAGAAAGGTCACTCGGGCCAGGGTGTGGGGTGACCTCCTTCCTCCACTTAATACCTTCCACATGGCTTTGGTCCCCATCTTCTTGGAGGCTGCTCTCCACTGAGTCAGCCCGTGTCCCAGCCCAGCAGCATTCCCTCTGTCGTCTTTACCATTCTTGTCACTCTCTCCCTTCAAGTCTTTATAACCTTGAAGTTATGGAATTTGCTTCTTTTGAACAGTTTAGTTGATTTGTTCCATTCTAAGTTCTTTGATGGAGAGACCGTGTTGTTTAATCAATTAGACTTGGAAGTCCTCCTTGGTGGGAGTCATTACCTGTGAGACTCAGGGGGGTCGTTTTGGATTTGCTGTTGCCAGGGGCCCTCTAAGGATTTGTTCCAGGTCAGTTTGTTGTTAGTATTTCAGTTGATGTTTCTGTAAAGTGTTACACTCCACACTTCTGCATGATACGGGATTGGGGTTCTGACCCTTCATGGGTACCCCCCTTCATCGATGGCTTGGTCTAGTCTCCCAGCACCTGGACTGTGTACCTGAGTCAGTAAATATTTTTAATGTTTGTTATTTTAATAAATATTTTAAATTCTTGTTCACAGTCAGAGACAGTATTTCTCACCTCAGGCTTTATTAAAGTGAATATGATTTTTGGCTCTATCCTAAAGCCTAGCCTCAATTCCAGCCACTACCGGGGAATTAAATCCTGACCCCTAATCTGAATAGCTAGCTAGCTGGTCATGGCTCTCCCTCTCTCTCTCTCGAGGGCCACTAAGCTTCAACTCCCACTCAACTTTTTCCTTTTCCCTTTTAGCACACTGAGATTTTCTTTCTTGTTTTGAGCTCAATTATGGATTGAAATTTTCAAAGAGGTATTATTTTCAGTTTTTCTTTAAAGTTAAACTTTTTATTTTGAGATAGTTATAGATTCATATGCAGTTGAAAGAACTAATACTGAGAGATCCCATGTACCCTTGACTCAGTCCCCCCCAGTGGTAACATCTTGCCCAAATTACTGTACAATATCATAGCCAGCATTTTGACATCGATAGAGTCAAGATGCCCAGCATTTCCATCACAAACAATTCCTTGTGCTGTCCTTTTATAGACACACCTGTTTCCTTCAGGCCCCCAGCTCTTCCTTATGTGTGCATTTTATATTTAAGTCATGATCCATTTTTAAAAAAAATTTTCCCCTTTATTTAAAAAAATTTTTTTTTAAAGATTTTATTTATTCATTTGAGAGAGAGAGAGACAGAGAGAGCACAAGCAGGGGGAGAGGCAGAGGGAGGAGAAGCAGACTCCCTGCTGAGCTGGGAGCCCGCCATGGGGCTCAATTCCAGGGCCTGGAGGTCATGATCTGAGTCAAAGGCTGACGTGTAACCAACTTATCCAGCCAGGTGCCCCGAGTCATGATCCATTTTGAGTTAATTTTTGTATAAGATGTGAGACTTAGGTAGAGGTTCATTCTCATTCTCTTTTTTTTCTTATTGCCTATGGATGTCCAATTGCTCCAGCACCATTTTTTAAAAAAAGGCTACCTTCCTTCCATTGAACTGCTTCTATACTTGTCAAAAATCACTTGGAAATATTTTTGTGTCTATTTCTGAGTTTTGTATTCTATTCCACCAGTAGAATCTTTATCACTATAGCTATATAATTAGTCTGGAAATCAAGTAGAATGATTCCTACTGTTTTATATTTTGTCAAAATTGTTTTAGTAATTCTCCTTCCTTTGCCTTTCCATATAAGTTTTAGAATAATCTGACCACAAAAATTTGCTGAGATTGGTAGGAATTATATTAGACCTATATATAAATTTGGGAAATTAATATTTGTTATGTTTAGTCCAATCCATGAACATGGTAAGTCTCTTCCAATTCTTCCCATGAAACCTATCCAGGTTGACTGGTGGGACTGAAAGATCCATGATGCTTGGTCTTCCCTCTTTCCCAAGGTGAGAATTTTGTAGCTCCTTGGGCCCTCCCTTCTAAATCTCACTCTGATGGCATTTCTCACCAGGAAATCTCCCAGCCATTAAATGGGTTGTTCTTATGGACCTGCAGGCCCATCCCACCTGTCCAGTAGTTAGTATGATTAGAGAATGAGGCTGTTAAATGGACTCAATAATTGCCTTGTATTTTTTTTTAATTTACTTTTCTGGGTCAGAGAATTTATTTGGGGAAAAATTGTGAAACTGTTTTTGCAAATTTGTTCCCTTGGTTTGTTCACTCACATTTATTCTTGAAGTATTCTGTTTTGGAGAATTTTCTGATTCTAAATTAGTCTGGTAGAATGATAGTAATTTCTTCTGTGCTGAACCTCACTGTCTCCCCTGCTGCTGAAAGATGGGGGCTGGTGGGCAAGACTTAGCTCATTGATTCAGAGCAGGTTTGGAGAAGAGTCTGCTCTGATGGAACCCAAGTTTCTATGCCTCATTAGTATGATTTAGGATTTCTTTTCAGTCTGAAGAATTCCAGTGCCCTTTTCCCTTTTGGTAGGTTTTTAAGTGTGCAGCTTGTCTCGAAAGCTGTAGCAAGAACCTTCATTTCAGTGACTGCCTTAACCTCACATGCCCCTTGCAAACTATTTCTACATGAAAAATATGGATAATCCCATTAGTCATCCCTGCTTATCTCACACCGTTGTAGATAACAGCTTCAAATACTTGAGAAAAGTACCCAGTTCTCTTGTTGGCTTAGTAGGAGTAGCTGAATCTCTTTACCCACATTGTTACGACACCTCATGAAAACTGCTCTTGTCAAGTCATCAGTGAAGGTCGTGTTGCCAGCAGG
>NW_022589720.1:25714558-25871013 GCF_004348235.1 Phoca vitulina | reverse complement strand
AAAGAAAGAAAGAAAGAAAGAAAGAAAGAAAGAAAGAAAGAAAGAAAGAAAGAAAGAAAGAAAGAAAGAAAGAAAAAGAAAGAAAGAAAGAAAAGAAAAGAAAGAAAAAGAGTATTCTGCTGTTTTTAGGTGGAATGTTCTGTTTATACCTGTTAGGTTCATTTGGTCTAATGTGTTGTTCTAAGTCACTGTTTTCTTGTTGGTTTTTTGTCTAGATGATCTATACATTAATGTAAGTGGGATGTTAAAATTCCTTACTATTATTTTGTATTACTGTCAATTTCTCCCTTTATGCTTGTTAATATTTGCTTTATGTATTTAGGTGCTCCTCTGTTGGGAGTATAGATATTTACAATTGTTTATCCCCTTGTTCAATTGATACCTTTATCATTATGTAATGCCCTTTTTGTCTTTTGTTACAGTCTGTTTTAAAGTCTATTTTGTCTTATATAAGCATTGCTACCCTGCCTTTTGTTGTTGCTTCCATTTGTATGGAATAATTTCACAGCCCTTCAATTTCAGCTTGTATGTGTCCTTAGGTCTGAAGTGAGTCTCTCATATGCAGCATAGAGATTGGTCTTGACTAGAGCACTTAGTCCACTTATATTTAAAGTAATTATTGAAAAGTATACACTTATTGTCATTTTGTTCATTGTTTTCTGGTTGTTTTTGTAGTTCTTCTCTGTTCTTTTCATCTTGTCTTGCTCTCTTCTTTTGTGGTTTGAGAGCTTTCTTTAGTGTTATGCTTGGATTCCTTCTTCTTTATTTGTTGTGTATCTACTATAGGTTTTTGATTTGTGATTACAGTGGGGTGTTTTTATAACATCCTATGTGTATAGCTGTCTGTATTAAATTGATGGTCACTTAAGCTTGAACACATTCTAAAAGCAGTAAATTTTTACTCCCCTCTTCATATTTTACATCTTTTTATTTGTATATCCCTTGAATAATTTTTGTAGATATAATTGATTTTATTAGTTTTGTGTTTTAACTTCCATACTGGCTTTATAAGTGATTAATATACTACCTTTACTATATGTTTTCTTTTACCAGTGAAATTTTTTCCTTTCGTAATTTTCTTACTTCTAGTGATGTCATTTTATTTCCACTAAAGAATTTCTATTAACATTTCTACTAAGGCTGCCATAGTGAATTCCTTTAACTTCAGTTTGTCTGGGAATTTCTTTATCTCTCCTTTTATTCTGAACGATAATCTTGCTCTGTAGAGTATTTTGAGTCAAAGGTTTTTTTTCCTTTCAGCACTTGGAATATATTCATGGTCCTCTCTTCTGGCCTGCAAAGTTTCTGCTCAAAAATCAGCTTATTGCTTTATGGATTTTCTCTTGTATGTAACTGTTTGCTTTTCTCTTGCTGCCTTTAAGATTCTTTATTATTAATTTTTGCCATTTTAATTATGTGCTTGGTATGGACCTCCTTGGGCTCATTTTGTTTGGCACTCACTGTGATTCTTGAAACTGGATTTCTGTTTCCTTCCCCCAGATAAAGGAAGTTTTTAGCTATTATTTCTTCAAACAAGTTTTCTGCCCCCTTGTCTCTCTCTTCTCCTTCTGGGATCCCTATAATGCAAATGTTATTCATTTGATGTTGCAGGTTTCTTAACCTATTCTCCTTATTATTCTTTTTTTCTTTTTGTTGTGTGGCTTGGTTGCTTTCCATTACCTTGTCTTCCAAATCACTGATCCATTCTTCTGCATCCTCTACTATTGATTCCTTCTAGTGTATTTTTTTATTTCAGTTACTGTATTCTTCAGCTCTGACTGGTTCTTTTTTATATTTCCTATCTCTTTATTGAAGTTCTCACTGAATCTGTCCACTCTTTTCTTAAAAGTGGCATGTATCTTTATAATCATTACTTTGAATTTTTTATCAAGCATATTGCTTACCTCCATTTCATTTAGCTTTTTTTCTGTGACTTTGTCTTACTGGTTCATTTGGGACATATTCCTCTGTCTCATTTTGTCTGACTCTCTGTGTTTGTGTCTTTTTATTAGGTAGGTCAGATATGTCTCCTTGGTCATGAAAGTAGTGACCTTGTGTAGAAGAGTTCCTGTGATGCCCTGTAGTGCAGTGACCCCTGGTCACCAGAACCAGGCACTCTAGGCACTGCTTTGGGCACACTGGTGCGTGGGTCAGGCACTGTGCCTACTGTCTACAGTTAGCCTTGTGACAGCTGCAGGCACACCAAATGTTAGGGCTTGCTCTGAGAAGCCAGCTAAAAGTCCCAGATACAAGAATTCTGGGCATGCTGGTGTGTGGGGTTATCGCCTCCCCTCTTCAGGGCAAGTCACTTTGGAGGGATAATGGTCCTATCCAGGGCTGCCTGCTGGGTGTGACAGGGCAGGAGCCACTTTGGGGATTTCCTGCTGCCTGTTGAGGCAGGTGGATTGGATGGGGAGGATCTACAGAGGAATACCCCAGTGGGGCATGCCATCCTAGCAAGGTTGATGGAGAATGTTAGAACTGGTTCCCACAAGCGTCCTGTTATCTAAGCTGGGAGAGGGCAAGAAAAATGATACCTACAAGCACTTTTGTTCCTGGAGAAATCTGCTGATCCTTGCCCCTCTGGCATACATCCTAAGACTTAGTTAAATCTCTTTTCACCACAGGTGCTTTTTTTTATATTTAAAATTTTTTTTAATTTTTAATTTTTGTTAGTTCCAGTATAATTAATGTGCAGTGTTATATTAGTTTCACGTGTACAATATAGTGATTTGACAATTGTATACATTACTTAATGCTCATCACAATAAGTGCACTCTTAATCCCCTTCCCCTATTTCACCCATAATCCCACTCACCTCCCCTCTAGTAACCACCAGTTTGTTCACTATATAACCCTGGTGCTTTTCAAACTGCTTCTTGTGTGCTATGTCTCAGGCAGAGTCAGTTAGTGTGCTGGCCCTTAAGGGCAGAGAATTGGTTTCCTATCACCCTCCAACTCTCCCAGAGTTAAGCCCCGCTGATTTTTAAAGCTCCCAGAGTTAAGCACCACTGAGAAAAGCTGAGAAAAGAAAATAAAGAAGAGAAAGTATAAATTTATAGAGTTTGTTATGTTGACCTTTTATTTACCATTAGTTCCTATGAATTCAAGTTACCATCTGGTGTTCTTTCCTTACTTCAATACAACTTTGGTCCCACCTACCTCCTTTTTGCAGTTATTGTCAATAATTGTATTTCTATATGTTATAGACTCAACAATATACATATTCATTTATAAAGTTGCTTTTTAAATTAGCTTTCATTTAAAAAAATTTTTTTTATTATGTTAATCACCATACATTACAACATTAGTTTTTGATGTGGTGTTCCATGATTCATTGTTTGCATATAACACCCACTGCACCATTCAGTATGTGCCCTCTTTAATACCCATGACCAGGCAAACCCATCCCCCACACCCCTCTCCTCGAGAACCTTCAGTTTGTTTCTCAGAGTCCATAGTCTCTCATGGTTCATCTCCCCCTCTGATGTCCCCCCATTCATTTTTCCCTTCCTGCTATCTTCTTCTTCTTTTTTTTTTTTTTTAATAATGTATTATTTGTTTCAGAGGTACAGGTCTGTGATTCAACAGTCTTACACAATTCACAGCATCACCATAGCACATACCCTCCCCAATGTCTATCACCCAGCCACCCCATCCCTTCTCCCCCCACCACTCCAGCAACCCTCAGTCTCTTTCCTGAGATTAAGAATTCCTCATATCAGTGAGGTCATATGATACATGTCTTTCTCTGATTGACTTATTTTGCTCAGCATAATACCCTTCAGTTCCATCCACGTCATTGCAAATGGCAAGATTTCATTCCTTTTGATGGCTGCATAATATTCCCTTGTATATATATACCACATCTTCTTTATCCATTCATCTGTCGATGGACATCTTGGCTCTTTCCATAGTTTGGCTATTGTAGACATTGCTGCTATAAACATCAGGTTGCACGTACCCCTTCGGATCCCTACATTTGTATCTTTGGGGTAAATACCCAGTACTGCAGTTGCTGGGTCATAGGGCAGCTCTATTTTCAACTTTTTGAGGAACCTCCATACTGTTTTCCAGAGTGGCTGCACCAGCTTGCATTCCCACCAACAGTGTAGGAGGGTTCCCCTCTCTCTGCATCCCCGCCAACATCTGTCATTTCCTGACTTGTTAATTTTAGCCATTCTGACTGGTGTGAGGTGGTATCTCACTGAGGTTTTGATTTGGATTTCCCTGATGTCGAGCGATGTTGAGCACTTTTTCATGTGTCTGTTGGCCATTTGGATGTCTTCTTTGGAAAAATGTCTGTTCATGTCTTCTGCCCATTTCTTGATTGGATCATTTGTTCTTTGGGTGTTGAGTTTGATAAGTTCTTTATAGATTTTGGATACTAGCCCTTTATCTGATATATCATTTGCAAATATCTTCTCCCATTCTGTCAGTTTTCTTTTGGTTTTGTTGACTGTTTCCTTTGCTGTGCAAAAGCTTTTTATCTTGATGAAGCTCCAATACTTCATTTTTGCCCTTGCTTCCCTTGTCTTTGGCGATGTTTCTAGGAGGAAGTTGCTGTGGCTGAGGTAGAAGAGGTTGCTGCCTGGGTTCTTCTCTAGGATTTTGATGGACTCCTGTCTCACATTTAGGTCTTTCAACCATTTTGAGTCTATTTTTGTGTGTGGTGTAAGGAAATGGTCCAGTTTTATTCTTCTGCATGTGGCTGTCCAATTTTCCCAACACCATTTGTTAAAGAGACTGTCTTTTTTCCATTGGACATTCTTTCCTGCTTTGTCAAAGATTAGTTGACCATAGAGTTGAGGGTCCATTTCTGGGCTCTCTATTCTGTTCCATTGATCTATGTGTCTGTTTTTGTGCCAGTACCATGCTGTCTTGGTGATCACAGTTTTGTAATATACCTTGAAATCGGGCAATGTGATGTGCCCCCAGCTTTGTTTTTCTTTTTCAACATTTCCTTGGCAATTCGGGGTCTTTTCTGATTCCATACAAATTTTAGTATTATATGTTCCACCACTTTGAAAAACGTCATTGGAATTTTCATCAGGATGGCATTGAATGTATAGATTGCTCTGGGTAGCATAGACATTTTAACATTGTTTATTCTTCCGATGCATGAGCATGGAATGTTTTTCCATCTTTTTGTATCTTCTTCAATTTCTTTCATGAGTGTTCTGTAGTTCCTAGAGTATAGATCCTTTACCTCTTTGGTTAGGTTTCTTCCGAGGTATCTTATGGGTTTTGGTGCTATTGTAAATGGAATTGTTTCTCTAATTTCTCTTTCTACAATTGCATTGTTAGTGTATAAGAAAAATGATTTCTGTGCATTGATTTTGTATCCTGCCACATTACTGAATTGCTGTATGAATTCTAGTAATTTGGGGCTGGAGTCTTTTGGGTTTTCCACATAAAGTATCATGTCTGCAAAAAGAGAGTTTGATTTCTTCTTTGCCAATTTGAATACCTTTTATTTCTTTTTATTGTCTGATTGCTGTTGCTAGGTTTTCTAGTACTATGTTCAATAGTGGCAAGAGTGGGCATCCTTGACATGTTCCTGATCTTAAGGGAAAGGCTCTCAGCTTTTCCCCATTGAGGATGATATTCACTGTGGGTTTTTCATAGATGGATTTTATGAACTTGAGGAATGTTCCCTCTATTCCTATACTCTGAAGAGTTTTAACCAGGAAAGGATGCTGTATTTTGTCAAATGCTTTTTCTGCATCAATTGAGAGGACCATATGGTTCTTCTCTCTCTTCTTTTTAATGTGTTCTATCACACTGATTGATTTGCGAATGTTGAACCACCCTTGCATCCTGGGGATAAATCCCACTTGGTCGTGGTGGATGATCCTTTTAATGTATTGTTGGATCCTATCAGCTAGGATTTTGTTGAAGATTTTGAAATCCATATTCATCAGGGATATCGGTCTGAAATTCTCCTTTTTGATGGGGTCTTTGCCTGGTTTGGGGATTAAGGTAATGCTGGCCTCATAGAATGAGTCTGGAAGCTTTCCTTCTGTTTCTATTTTTTGAAACAGCTTCAGTAGAACAGGTATTAGTTCTTCTTTGAATGTTTGGTAGAATTCCTCAGGGAATCCATCAGGCCCTGGACTCTTGTTTTTTGGGAGGTTTTTGATCACTGCCTCAGTCCCGTTACTGGTTATTGGCCTATTCAGGTTGTCAATTTCTTCCTGTTTCAGTCTTGGGAGTTTATAGGTTTCCAGGAAGACATCCATTTCATCCAGGTTGCTCAGTTTATTGGCATATAGTTGTTGATAATAATTTCTAATAATTGTTTCTATTTCCTTGGTATTAGTCATGATCTCTCCCCTTTCATTCATAATTTTATTAATTTGGGTCCTTTCTCTTTTCTTTTGGATAAGTCTGTCCAGTGGTTTATCGATCTTATTAATTCTTTCAAAGAACCAGCTTCTAGTTTCGTTGATCTGATCTACTGTGTTTCTGGTTTCTAATTCATTGATTTCTGCTCTAATCTTAATTATTTCTCTTCTAATGCGTGGCTTAGGCATCGTCTGTTGCTTTTTCTCTAGTTCTTTAAGGTGTAGAGTTAGTTGGTGAATTCGGGATTTTTCTAATTTTTTGAGTGAGGCTTGGATGGCTATGTATTTCCCCCTTAGGATCGCCTTTGCAGTATCCCATAGGTTTTGGACCGATGTGTTTTTGTTCTCATTGGTTTCCATGAATTGTTTAAGTTCTTTGATTTCCTGGTTGACCCAAACATTCTTGAGTAGAGTGGTCTTTAGCTTCCCAGTGTTTGAATTTCTTCCAAATTTTTTCTTGTGATTGAGTTCCAGTTTTAAAGCATTATGGCATGAGAATATGCAGGGAATAATCTCAATCTTTTGGTATTCTTTGAGACCTGATTTGTGACCCAGTATGTGGTCTGTTCTGGAGAAAGTTCCATGTGCACTTGAAAAGAATGAGTATTCTGTTGTTTTAGGGTGGAATGTTCTGTATATATCTATGAGGTCCATCTGGTCCAGTGTGTCATTTAAATCTCTTGTTTCTTTGTTGATTTTCTGCTTAGATGATCTGTCCAATGCTGAGAGTAGAATATTGAGGTCTCCTACAATTAACGTATTGTTATCAATATGACTCTTTATTTTGGTTAACAGTTGGCTTATGTAGATGACTGCTCCCATTTTGGGGGCATAGATATTTACAATTGTTAGATCTTCTTGTTAGATAGACCCTTTAAGAATGATATAGTGTCCTTCCGTGTCTCTAACTACAGTCTTTAGTTTAAAATCTAATTTGTCTGGTATAAGAATTGCTACCCCAGCTTTCTTTTGAGGTCCGTTGGCATGGAAGATGGATCTCCATCCCTTCACTTTCAGTCTCGATGTATCTTTAGGTTCAAAATGAGTCTCTTGTAGACAGCATATGGATGGGTCCTGTCTTTTTATCTAATCTGCAACCCTGTGCCATTTTATGGGAGCACTTAGGCCGTTCACATTGAGAGTGATTATTGAAAGATATGATTTTATTGTCAGCATGTTGCCTGTGAAGACCTTGTTTTTATAGATTGTCCCTGTAAATTTCTTTTCTATATCACTCTTGGGGTCTTTCTCCTTTTATAGAACCCCCCTTAATATTTCTTGCAGGGCTGGCTTAGTGGTCACATATTCTTTCAGTTTCTCCCAGTCTTGGAAGCTCTGCATCTCTCCATCCATTCTAAGTGACAGCCTTGCTCAATAAAGTATTCTTGGCTGCATGTTCTTCTCATTTAGTACCCTGAATATGTCTTGCCAGGCCTTTCTGGCTTGCCAGTCTCTGTGGATAGGTCTGACGTTATTCTGATGTTCCTCCCTCTGTACGTAAGGAATCTCTTCCCCCTAACTGCCCTTAAGATGATTTCCTTGGTTCTAAGATTTGCGAGTTTTACTATTACATGCTGGGGCATTGGCCTGTTTTCCTTGATCTTGGGAGGGGTCCTCTCTGCCTCTAGGACATGAATATTTGTTTCATTCCCCAGATTAGGGAAGTCCTCAGCTACGATTTGCTCAAATATATCTTCTAGTCCTCTCTCTCTCTCTCCACCCCCTCAGGGATTCCCATAATTCTGACATTGGAACGTTTCATGGTGTCACTTATTTCTCTGATTCTATTTTCATGGATTCTAAGTTGTTTTTCCCTGGCCTCCTCTTTTCCCTTTTTATCTATTAATTGGTCTTCTAGGTCACTAATTCATTCTTCCGCCTGGTTTACCCTACCTGTTAGATTGTCTAGATTAGACTGGATCTCATCGATAGCATTTTTAAGTTCTGCCAATTCAGCTTTCATTTCTGCCCTGAGAGACTCTATGTTGTCATTACTTGATTTCTCCATTCTAGCTATTGTCTTCACAATTGCTAACCTGGATTCCATCTCCGACTTCTTGGTAATATCTGAATCCATTTGTAAATCTGTGGCATAAGTCATAGGCTCTGAGTCTTTCCTATTTTGGGGGTTCCTCCTCCTACTCATTTTGTTGAGGGGTGGTTGAGGGAATGTATAGAGTCCAAATTATTGACCACAACCCAAGCAAGATGCACCTGTTTTCTAGGGACCTTAGGGTTGCTGGCCTCTTGTTTTCCCAGCCTGTCTCCTGGGGGAGGGGCCTGCCGCGCTGTTACTCAGGCAACTCTGTCCCCCCTGTGGTGGGGGATGGGCTCAGTGGAAACTGGTTTTCTGGGGCTTTTGTTCTCTGGCGGCTTTCCCTGGCGGCTTTCCACGTTTCTTCCGCGAGTCAGAACAGAAGAGACCATTTCCAACCCTCTGCCTCAGAGCAGAGAGATCGCAGTCTGTTCTTCAGTGAGCTCTCCAGGTCACACTACCTCCATTTCTGTCTGTGCTGCTATAAACTGCAGTGTCCTGGGTTGTGCACCCCTCTGCAGCGCTCCCAGTCCTCGCCTCTAGGTCGGGTCACGTCTCTGCCCTTTGTGCTTCTGAAACCACCAGCCGCCCCCAGTTTGCATGAGCGGCCCCTCCACCCTAGGTTTCTGTCTGGGGGGCTGCCCTAAAGTCCTTTCCCCACCGCTACTGGTCTGCAAGTCTGTGCCCTGTCCCCAGTGAGGCTATAGCTCACAGCAGTGTAGGATCCCTATGGCCAGGCTCCCTCCCGCTGCCATTTATCCTCCAATATCTGCCCACAGAATCACAGCTCCCCCCTTTGTACCTTGAAACCAACCACCTGTGATATTCTGTTAGTGGAGATCCAGATCTATCTTCTTACATCTCAAACTGATTTCCTGGCTGTTCAGGGTGGTCTGGTAGATATCCAGCTCAATTCCAGGGACTGGTTGGAATAGGGTCCCCTGCTCCTCTGCCATCTTTTCCCCTTCCTCAGAAAGCAGTAAGGACTTTATATAGATATGGATGGTTTCATGGAGTTTGAATAAGGTACACAGAGGATGTTTTAGGCAAGAGATCTACCATTAGTGAACATATGTGGGTGAAAATAAGTATAACATATTTAGGGATAGAGAGAAGACAATTGTATATAGAAGAGAGGGGAAGTGGAATGAAACAAAATATTGGCAATGAGTACTCAGGAAAGACCTCAGAACTCAAACATCTGATTAATGCGTCTAAACTTGGTTTTTCAGGCATTGTAGAAGTATGGAAGAGTAATATACAATAGTGATCTAAAAAAAAAAAAAGATGATTTGCTGAAAATAAGTCTGTCAAGGCAATGTGGAAAGCCAGAGGTCAAATATAGGGGTTCATTTCTTTGGTTCAGAAATGCCAGCCAAGGGTTATCAGTATGCATTCCCTAGCTAGGTCAGTGCTACAGACCTTGAAAGTAGTGGCACTTGCCACAGGCAGCCTTTATGCTTCTACTTAGGAGTTGGAAATATTCTGATGCTGCCCATTTTCTGATCTATGACACTAACCTGTGTAAGCTATAATGAGAATGGTGGTGTTTACAGACGCATGTGTCCAAGGATTTTATCCCTTTTAAGCAAGGAGTTTAATGAGTTTTGGCATAGCCTTGTTGTGAAGAGCCAGGCTCTATTTAGTATTAAAAGCGTTTTGGAGGAAAGGTGCTATGCAAATTGGACTGATGTTATTTATGACTGCTTTGGTTTTATTCTAAGTGTCTGGAATGTCTGCTCAGAGATTACTAACTTGAGGGCTCAAAAGGCATGCCCAAAAGACCTTGCCACAACTGGCAGCTCTATCAACATCCAGTTGTGAAAAATAGAACAGGATTCTGTCACTATTAGGAGAGCTCATGCTATTTATATCACATAAAAAGGTGGCCCAAAGTTATCACTCATACAGCCTTGGTAAATTCATCACAACATGTGGTTTTCCTCAATTGCTGATGAAATGTCTCCTTTGGTGACACTTAACAGCAAAGGATAAAGTTCAAACTCTTAAACTTGTATTCAATATCCTTCACAATGCTTTTCTTGCTTTCTTTTTACTACTTATCTACAAGAATCTCTGCTCTGATCGAATAGCCCTACTCACTGTTGCCCAAAATTTTACTTTCTCACCATTTAGAGATGGTTCCCCCCATCTAGAATATTTCCCCTGCTTTTCCCCTTACCCCTCCTATCCTTCTATCTAAATTCTGCATATCCTTTAAGAGGCAGTATAAATTCTGGTCCTCCTTGAGGACAGCTTCATAGAGATTGTGGGCAGTCCATTGTTTATTCTTATGGTGTGTTCTCCATATAGATTCCTTTTTACATGTGGATTCCAGGTTCCCCTGAAGAATATGTATGTGTGAAGTTTATGATTATGATTAAGGTGCCTCATCTTGAGTGGCTGGTGTGGTAATAGGGGAGTAAAAGTAGGTTAGGCTAGCTGACCAAGATTCTCAAACTAAACTTTTATGATCTTTCTCCTGGTCATAGGAAAATGAGCTTGTCCAAGTAAACATAACTTTTCCACAGGTGCCTAGTCTTTCTGGAAAGCTGCAGGGAGCTCGCAATGTGTTCCTGTTTTACTGCCTGGTATTATAGTTTTTGCCAGATGGTATAATCTGTCTATCACAACAACTGTGCCAGCATCATGATTACTATTATAGTACTCTTCCTGGTTCCAGATTTCTTTCAGCAGGAGTGGAAGATACTCCCACTGTCACTGAGAATGATAAGCATGAGCAACATATGCTGACATAAGGCCAATAAAAACTAGAAACTTCATCAGTCATTGGATTCATCAGTAATGACTTGAATACATATTCAACTTTCTTTTATTTCCTATTTTCTTCCCTCACACCCTTTTATTAGGCTTATCCAACACTGTTGGTTATAATGACTCAGAATTGCACTATGCACAAAAAATGGGATGCTGCCATTTTTATGAATGCTTAAGGGTGAAACAAGTTTGGCATGTAAGTGTTTTTCCACCTGATATTGTAACTGGTTTATAGGAGATGCTGCTTCTGAGATTGAAATTCTTATAGTCTTCTTCCTATGGCCTATACAGATAGCAAATCCAGTTCCTTAATGAATGAAACAACTATCTAGAAGACCTGAAAAGCCAAATGCTGTATGTTCCCATTTTTACCAACTAATAAACTAAAATGTAGATATAACACTTTTCTTTTTTGATTTTTTAGAAAAAAAATTATTCTTTCTTGTAACAATATGCGATACAGATGAATGAAACACATGTACATTTGACTCTAAACCACCAGGGAGTTTTGGTATTTAATTTTGGAAAAGACCCATCAAACAATCACCACCAACTCATCATGTGCTATGAAGCATCAGGCCTGGTAATAGGAAAACACTTGAAGAGGTTAGACTATACATAAATATTTGTAGCCTGCTGGGGTGTTTTCCCAATTGTAAAATTGTTAGAGAAAATATGAAGAAAATGTGCACCATTTGCTTAGAGAAAGAATTCTTTATATTCTATGCCAATGTCTCTTTCTTCTTTTACTTTCTTACTTTTTTTTTAGTACTAGGAATTAAAAATATTTGGTTCAGCCTTATAAGGGTAGAATATGATCCAGTGACAAAATATAATTGTGAATTTGTCTAGCTTTAATCTGTTTTAACTGTTTTCTTTACCTCTGTGCACAATTGGTTCCTGGGTAAAGAACCTCACTTGTTACCACCCACCTTCTTGATTGGTATTGACTAAATCATAATATGGGTCCTCCTGGGGGATCTTCTGTTGAGTAAAGTTATTTCCTTTATTGGATCCTTCCCAGTATGGTGTCTGTAAAACATTCTGAATTTTTTGGTTGTTATCAAAACAGTCTCCTAAGCCCATGGTCTGGGTTCTGATTTGGATTGGAGAGTTGCAGTTTCATAAGGATCAAAAGAATGTGCATTTCTGGAAAGAAGGAACATTTTTTGTGGTCATGGCAAATGCCACCGGACATCACCAGTTTTAGACCTAGGGGCATCTGAGAAGAATGTTATATTTTTCCATATTTTAGCTTCTTGCTTTTTGAAGCTACTAGGTTCCTTGAGTCAGTGGCATGTTCTTATACTGGAATGATTTTGTTGCTCAGGATGATTATAGATATACTTGGTCATACTTCAGCCCCCAATATTTGGGAGTTCCCTGAATTAAATGTGTATACTGAATCTGGCCTATGTAGTTGTTGAAAATGAGAAATTGGATACAGATGTATACAGTCTCTGCTCAGTTTCAGGCACTACTCCCAAAGTTAAGAAGGGGACAAAGGGAGGATATGCATAAAGACAATTTGCCAAGAATCAGGGTGCATCTTTTTTTCTGTGTCTGGTTTAATGAATCTCAGTATTTTCTTGAAAGAGATAAATGGAAATTGTGGGGGAAAGCATGGATGATTTAGTGGTGGAATAAGGAGAAAGGAATAAAGATAAATGAATACATAGATTAATTTGGTGGTGGATCAGGAAACTTTGGTAGAAGATATACATTTCTAAAAACCCCTTTTTATATTATTTATTTTGAAATAATTTCAAACTGGGAGAAAAATTACAATACAAAAAAAAAAAAAAATCCTTCCATATTCTCTCACACAAGTTCTCCAAATGTTAACATTCTACCACATTTGTTCTCTCTCTCTCTCTTTTTAATCCTCCAGTGTGTATTTTTCAAAAAATAAGAATACTCTCCTACATTACTAAATGCCAACATCTAAATAAATCGATAGTCATACAACACTGTTATCCAACCCACAGGCTGTATTTGGATTTCACCAACTGTACCAATTATATCTCTTGTTCCTTTCTGGTCTAGCATCCAATTCAGTTCATAAGCTACATTTAGTTGTCATATCTCTTTAGGCTCTTCAACCTAGAACAGTTCCTTAGTGTTTCCCTGGTTTTCATGATCTTGACTTTTTTTTTTTTTTAAGATTTTATTTATTTGAGAGAGAGAATGAAGACAGATAGCGAACACTAGCAGGAAGGAGTGGCTGAGGGAGAGAGAAAGGGAGAAACAGACTCCCTGCTGAGCAGAGAGCCCGACACAGGGCTCAATCCCAGGACCCCAGGATCACGACCTGAGCTGAAGGCAGACTCTTAACCAACTGAGCCACCCAGGTACGCCTGACCTTGACTTTGAAAATAGTAAGGACTTTCATTTTGAAGGGTGTTGCTAAACCTGGGGCCATCTGATGTTTCCTTGGGATCAGTATCAGGTCCAGCTTTCTTGGCAGAAATACTACAGAAGTAAGGCTATGCTCTTTTGTGTGTGTGACATTAGGGTATGCACAGTACCTAACCATCCCTCACCAAGCATGTTATTGTCTGCCACTTTGCTCCACTGTAAAGTCACCATTTCCCCCCTTGATAATTCCCCCAAGTATTTGGGGTTTGGAGAGGCATTCTAAGTTTATGTTAATCTTTTTCTAAAGCAAAGCTCCATCTAGAAGCCTTAGTATTAACTCAAGAATCTCTTCTGAATAAACCACCACTATGTTGCCAAATCTATATTTATTATTTGGCATCATACCAGTAAGGTATTCCTTTGTGTTAGTCTGGCTTCTTCAGAGAAACAGAGTTGCTATAAACTGAATATTTGTATCCCTCCAAAATTAATATCTTGGAACCCTAATCCCCATTGTGATAGTATTTGGAAGTGGGGCCTTAAGGAGGTAATTACAGTTGTATTAGGTCATAAGGGTAGGGCACTCATGATGGTATTAGTGCCCTTATAAAAAGAGGAGGAGACATGGGATCTCTGTCTCTCTGTGCACACACCAAGGAAGGGCATGTGAGGACTTTACCAGGAAAAGAACCCTAACCATGAACCCAACCATACAGGCATCCTTATCTCAGACTCCTAGCCTCCAGAACATTTGTTATTTAAGCAGCCCAGTCTATGGTATTCTATTATAGCAAATAACAGATTAAGACAAGAATAAATACACGTAAAAAGACTTATTACAAGGAATTGACTCCTGTGGTTATGAAGGCTGAGAAGTCTGCTGATCTGCAGTCAGCAATCTGGATACCCAGAAGAGCCAATGGTATATATTGTTCCTGTTGGAGTCTAAAGGCCTGAGAACCGGGAAAGCTAATGGTATAAGGTCCAGTCTGAGTTCAAAGTCTGGATAACCAAAAGAGCCAATAGTATAAGTTCTAGTCTAAGTCTGAATCCAAAAGCAGGAGAAGGCCAATGTCCCAGCTCAAAGACAGGCAGAGAAAGTGAATCCTCCCTTCTCTGCCTTTTTTGTTCTGTCAGGCCTCCAACAAATCAGATAAAGCCAATCCACATTAAGAAGTCTGTTTTATTCATTCTGCTGATTCAAATGTTCATCTCATCCAGAAACACCCTCACAGACACACCCAGAGTAATGTTTAACCAAATATCTGGGCACACTGTGGCCAAGTCAAGTTGACACATAAAATTAACCATCATTAGGTCCAACCCTGGTCAACTTGGAACCCAGGCAAATCTCCTTAAACTGTACTGAATCTCCAAATAAAGGCAATAACAAGGTCAAAATCCCACCTAACATAGTACACCTGTCCTGCACACAACCAAAACCACACTAACCCCTTTCTCAGAAGAGGAGGTAGAGTCTTTGAGTGATGTGTAATCTTCTCCTTGATAATGAGTAATTTAAATACAATAATTAACGAAGGGGACTCCTAGGTGGCTCAGTTGGTTGAGCGTCTGCCTTCAGCTCAGGTCGTGATCCTGGGGTCCTAGGATGGAGTCCCACATTGGGCTCCTTGCTCAGCAGAGAACCTGCTTATCCCTCTGCCTGTCGCTCCCCCTGCTTGTGTTCACTCTCTCTCTTTCTCCCTCACAAATAAATAAATAAAATCTTTAAAAAAAAACAATACTTAACAAAGTATTACTATACAAAGTTAATAATACTTAATTGCTATGATATAAAAATAAATCTTATAAGGGCATAAGAAAGGGAAGAAAAGAAAGATTTTATATATCAGTATATAATAAAATAGGGAGGAAAAACTCATGACAATTACAGTCCTCATATCTATAACTGCGCACATGATAATGGTTGATATTTATAATTAACTTCTTCCACTACCCAGTCCACTTCCTTTGCCATCAACAAACACCTCAACTGGTTATGGTTTGCTACCTGGTGGGGTAACTTAAACCTTCATTCCGAAGAGTATGGGTCATTAGTCAGTCCTGCCTGGATTGGGTTGTTATAGTTTTCCATTGACCTTACTCACAAGTAAAGGTCATACTAAGAAATGCCCCAAGCGGTCTTGCATATTCCAGACATACTCTTCCTTACCTCCATTGTGGACTAACAGTCCAAATTTTCTTTGGTAATCAGGATCAGTCACCCCAAACAGCATAGTAACTGCCTATTCTTTGCCTGTTGATTCACAACGAGAAAGCCCAAAGGGGCTAGATGACAGTCTTAACTTCCAGTTCAATGGAGTCATTGCTGTGTCCCCTGCTAGAAGCACCTGTCCCTTTGGAACTAAGACCTCTAGGCCAGCAGAGCATAATATCATGGGAAGAGGAAGTAAAAATTTTGCTAGTGGGTGGGGCACTTGGAGTAATAGAGAGAAGTGCCACTCCCGCTTCCACCCCTTGACTCCTGGACCCATATACTGGATGCTGACTCAGAGCATATATAACCTTCTGGAGAACCTTACTCCAGCCCTGCAAGGTATTTCCACCTAACTGGTGTTGTAACTGAGTCTTCAAAAAGCCATTTCACCATTATATCAAAATAGCTGCTTCAGGATAGTGAGAAAGATGGTAAGACCAGTGAATTCCATGAACATGGGCCCATTGCTACACTTCTTTTGCTTTGAAGTGAGTTCTTTAATCAGAAGCATGCTATGTGGAATACCACGATGGTGGATAAGGCATTCGGTAAATCCATGGATGGTAGTTTTGGCAGAATAATTGCATGCAGGGAAGGCAAATCCATATAAAGTAAGTGTCAATTCAAGTAAGAATAAAATGCTCCCCTTTCATGATAAAAGTGGTCCAGTGTAATCAAGCTGCCATGCACCATATCGGGAACTCAGTGTTAGCTGTTGATGCTGGCAGATTGGACACTCAGCTGCGGCTGTGGCCAGGTTGACCTTGGTAAGTGGAAGTCCATGTTCCTAAGCCCATGCATAACCTCCATCCCTGCCACCACGGCCACTTTGTTCTAGAGACTTCCCTTGGCCTTTCCCACAATAATAGCCCTAACTCCACAGGTCCGGGAAATAATGTGGGGATCCTGCTAGTGGCTGAGTGTGTCTATTCCAATTACGTATTCTGGAACTGGGGAATTAACCACAGGATGGGTTTGAGGACACACAGAGCATACTATGAGATGGACTTGAGCTAATACTCCATTGATCATTTGATCTCCATAAACTCCTGCGCTGACTGGTGGTCTACAATGACATTTACGTTTCCTGGAATTCATGTCAGTTCAGAGCCAGTGTCCAATAGTCCAGAAAGACTTGATTATTTACTTTTCCCCAATGAGTTACCCTGATAAAAAGCTGTAGGTCCCTTTAAAGAGGGATGGAAGAAATATTACGAGTATAAATTTCTGTCAGGCCTCCGCTTCATTCAGCTTCTGGGTCAGTAAACTGGCTCAAGTCTGGGAATTGATTGAGGGGCTGTGACTGTCTGTTTTATGTTCAGGTTAAACTTTTGTTCACTTGACCTAGAATTTTTCTGCTTATACAGATCAAGTAGAATTTAGTTCTTGTTTTGTTTTTTTTTTTAATATCTATTCCACTTTTAGGAACACCACAATCAAATACTCAATGCCATAGGTTTATGTAAATCAGACTATTCTAATTGCTGCTTTGTTTCTGTCACCCATTATCATAACCATGCCAAACTTGCCTTTGGTGACTGAGTGCTGTTACTTGGCCCCTGCCTGCCTGAAACTCAATTACTCCCATTGCATTTTGATTTCCCAATTCAGTGACTAGTTCTCATTGTAAGGTCTAACCTATAGAGAGGAACTATCATAGAGTTCTTCAAGGATGCCAGGATTCTCCTTAACAATTTATTTCTCACAGTAATGGTGAAAGGCAAGCCTTTAAAACCTTCCCAGTGTGAGTGAGTAGGTCTTAAATGACAAATTTACTCTAACATTCCAATTTTTCTAAGGCTTTGAATCCTTTTCCATTAAACTTAGGCAGGTCTGGCATTTCTAATTTGTTCACTATAGGCCGCATTTTAGTCCATGTTTCAGCCAACCAAACAAACTGTGAGAGTCTTTCCTAAATCCCCAATCTGCAACATTAAATGCAGAATCTCTGCTTAGTGAGATTTTATCAATAAATTTACCCTGATCCAAATTTATGTTCCTTCCAACATTATCCCACACCCTCAATATTGTTTCACACACATACTCCACAAATTTCTGTCTCTATAAATTAGGAAACTTAAATAGTTCTTTTGGAATATAGTATACTTCTTCATGAGTTATACTTCATACCTCACCTTTAGGGGCCTGCTTCAATGAGTCTAGTTATAGCCTCTTTTCGTGCCTAGTGCAGCCATGGCTTGTGGTCCCAAGAAGTATCTGAAGAATGTAGCAGCTCCAAAGCATTGGATGCTGGATAAACTGACCAGTGTGTTTGCTCCTCGTCTATCTACTGGTCCCCATAAGCTGAGAGAATGTCTCCCTCTCATCATTTTCCTAAGGAACAGACTTAAGTATGCCCTAACAGGAGATAAAGTAAAGAAGATCTGTGTGCAGCATTTTATTAAGTTTGATGGCAAGGTCTGAACTGATATAACTTACCCTGCTGGTTTTATGGATGTCATCAGCATTGACAAGACTGGGGAGAATTTCCATCTGATCTATGACACCAAGGGTCATTTTGCTGTTCATTGGATTACACCTGAGGAGGACAAGTATAAGTTGTGCAAAGTGAGAAAGATCTTTGTGGGGACAAAAGGAATCCCTCATCTGGTGACTCATGATGCTCGCACCATCTGCTATCCTGATCCCCTCATCAAGGTGAATGACACCATTCAAATTGATTTGGACACTGGAAAGATTACTGATTTAATCAAGTTTGATACTGGTAATCTGTGTATGGTAACTGGAGGTGCTAACCTGGGAAGAATCGGTGTGATCACCAACAGAGAGAGACACCCTGGTTCTTTTGATGTAGTTCATGTGAAAGATGCCAATGGCAACAGCTTTGCCACCTGACTCTCCAACATTTTTGTTATTGGCAATGGCAACAAACCATGGATTTCTTTTGCTTGTGGAAAGGGTATCTGCCTTACCATTGCTGAAGAGAGAGACAAGAGACTGGCAGCCAAACAGAGCAGTGGGTAAAATGGTCCCTGACATGATGTGATTGGAAGGTGATTGGAAGTCTTTATACTTAATTAAAGGTCATACAGCACACACACACACACAAAATGAGTCTAGTTATAGGTCAAAAAACAAAGAGGGTTTGTGGGAGTGGGTCATGAGGAGAATCAGCATTGTCTTGCATGGCAGCTACATCAGAGGAGGCCATTACAATTTCCTCAGACAAGGCAGGGTTAATCCCCTCAGAACAGGGTGAGGGTGGAGTGGGTAGAGAAGCTGCCGCTACCACTAGTAGTGGGGAAGCCAGTACTACTGGGGTGGGGAGGCCGTTTCTCCTGATTGTGAGGGGGTGGAGAGGCTTCTTTCACTGCCAAAGAAGACTCATCAGAATTTAGGGGCTCAATGTCCCTAGCTTCATCAGTCTTCCCACACATCTTTATTCCAACTTACAGGATCCCATTCTTTCCGCATCAGTGTACCTACTTTAACAGTAAACACCCTGTGAGAGTGGGTGTTCAAATTATAGTGTAATTCAGCCAGATGCAGGATGAGATTATGTGTTTTATTTTCAGCAATCTCAGTCCTGCAGTATTGGAAATAGGGATCTCTTTTCAGAGCACCCAAAGAAACTTTCAGGTTTTTATGCCTAAGCTGAGAATTTGAATCCCTGAGTTCATCCTCTTCTTTCACTATTTTGTCCAGCTAATTGGGAGCAACAGAAATCTCAATATATTTCTCAGTTTTCCAGAAATGTTCAAAAGTATAATATGCACAGTTTCTCAGCCCCTTGCTTCTTATAAATGGTTGATTAGGAGTCTAATAGTATCATGGACTATCGGTGCCATCTTTATTTCTGGAAATAGAATCATTAGTGTCTCTAAATTTAATCAGGTTAGAGATGCAATTCTGGAAAGCCTCGAATCAACCCAGAAAAATCATCCTTAAAATTCTGTTCTAGTCTGGGTTCTCCAGAGAAACAGAACCCATAGGATGCAAGATACACACACACACACACACACACACACACACACACACACACACACACAGATATAAAGAGATCATAAGGAATTGGTTTATGTTGTTACTGAGGCTGAGAAGTCCCACAATCTGCGGTAAGCTTGGAGACTCAGGAGAACTCTTGGTGTAATTTTGGCCTGAATCTGATTACTAATGGTGTAAGTTCAAGTCCAAGTCCTTTTCTTTTTCTAGTCAGGCCTCCAGTGGATTGAATAAAGCCCATACACTTTAGGTAGAGCAATCTGCAGTCCTCAGTCTACCAATTCAAACATTAATTTCATCCAGAAATGCCCTCACAGACATGCTCAGATTAATGGTAGGCCAAATATCGAGGCACCCTGTGGCCCAGTCAAGTTGACACATAAAATTAACCATTATGTTCCTTCTCTCTCATTCATTTGTATCAGTATGGATGTATAGATTCTTGTTTTTTCAATGGATTTCATATATAACTATCATTATTTTGGTGCTCAAATTGTCTCAGATTTCGTTTGTGACAGCCACTTTAAACTGATATCTGTGTCACTTGACATGCTTGCATTTTCTTTTAGGGACTTTTTTTCTGGCATAACAAGCTATCCCAGGCTCACTTTATACTTTCTTTCCCCAGCGCTGAAATTTAGCTGTTTCTCTAAGAAGGTCTGGGTTCTTTTAGGAAAAGATGGTGTTTAGAATTGAAGATCTTGGTGTTTAATGTGCTTATTGTTATTGGGATGGTATTGTTGCTAGATCCACTCAGCAGAAAAAGGTAGGAAAAGTATCTGTATATGTATTTACATACACATATATCTATGCTTTTAATTCTACCTATGTATGTGTATATGTATGTATATGTGTGTGTTTTTAAAAATGAGTTTCCACCAGCACACCAATACTCTCAATTCCCAGCCAGCACCTAACACACTGACCTAAAAATTTTCAAACACTCTTGCTTTCTATATTTGTAAATCCCTTCTCTAGCCTCAAAATATTTACTAACATGCTCAGTTTCACCTGTATTTAACCAGTCTTCCAACCATACCAGCCACGTCGTCAAGATCTCAGCCTCATGTTTCTTTTTCAGCTTCTCTGCCATCTCTTTGGCCCTTGGGCATGCTTCCACCTCCACATCTCATGGTCAGACTGCCACCTCCGAGGGGAGGGAACAGAAAGGAGCTTCAACAACTCCTTAATATTGTATTTTTAAATATAGTAAACACTTTGAATATATAGATTTAATATTCACGGATTCAGATAATTATAAGTATTCTCCAAGGTCTTTGTAAGAGTTGATAATTCTGCTGAGGCATGAATTTACATTAAACATGCAGCGCTGTGGGCCTTGCAGATGCCACCGCCCCGGAGCCGCCCTCGCCGCCCAGCCATGGTCAATCCCACCATGTTCTTCGGCATCGCCGTGGACGGCGAGCCCTTGGGCCGCGTCTCCTTCGAGCTGTTTGCAGACAAAGTTCCAAAGACAGCAGAGAACTTCCGTGCCCTGAGCACTGGGGAGAAAGGATTTGGTTATAAAGGTTCCTGCTTTCACAGGATTACTCCGGGATTTATGTGCCGGACTTCACACGGCAAAACGGCACTGGAGGCAAGTCCATCTATGGGGAGAAGTTTGATGATGAGAATTTCATCCCGAAGCACACGGGTCCTGGCATCCTGTCCATGTCAACGCTGGACCCAACGTGACCGGTTCCCAGTTCTTCATCTGCACTGCCAAGACCGAGTGGTTGGATGGCAAGCTTGTAGTCTTTGGCAAGGTCAAAGAAGGCATGAACATCGTGGAGGCCATGGAGCGCTTTGGATCCAGGAACAGCAAGACCAGCAAGAAGATCACCATTGCTGACTGTGGACAGATCTAATAAATCTGACTTGTGTTTTATCTTAACTACCAGACCATTCCTTCTGTAGCTCGGGAGAGCACCCTTCCACCCCCACCTCCTCGAAATACCCCAGAATCTTTGCGGGCTCCATGGTTCCTTATCCCCAGGTCTAGCTGGATTGCAGAGTTCAGTTTATGATGATGAAATAAAACCTAAACCACAACAACAACAACAACAACAACAACAAAAACATGTCAGGCTGTGGTTAAGAGAAAGTCACTTATTCCCAGTGCTCCATTCACTGGGTGTTATACGCACAGTGAATCATGGAACACTACATCAAAAACTAATGATGTAATGTATGGTGATTAACATAACATAATAAAAAAATAAATAAATATGTATTCCTGAAAAAAAAAAAAAGAAAGTCACTTACTGTGGTAGTTTTAAATATATCCACAAATTCTTTGCTATTCTTCCCATCAAGAAGTGGAATCTAATTCTTCCCATGAATAAGGGCTGGCCTTAATGACTTGCTTTTAACAAATAGAATATGGCAGAAATGATATCACATTATATCCAAGGCCAGATGCTATAAGGTGATCTGTCTCTTTTCCTCTTGGGATGCTTTCTTTTGGAACCCAGCCCCACGCTGTGAGGAATTCCAGGCCATATGGAGAGTCCATGTCTAGGTGTTTTGAACAGTATTCCAGCTGAAGTCTCAGCCAAAGGCCAGCATTAACTACCAGACACGTAAGATGACTCCAGTCCCCAGCCATTGTCTGACTATAACCAAATAAGATACCCTGAGCAAAAACTGCCTAGCTGAGCCCAATCAACCCCCAGGCTCCTGAGAGAGAATCATAATGAAACATTTGGGTTTCCTTTCAGCTGCAGAGTTTGAGATGGTTTATTACACAACAGTAGATAACTAGAACATTTATCTAATGACTGTGTCTATCCACTTGTCTAGAATCTGATCTGAACACAGATTTTCCATTTATATTTTAATATAGTAACTTACTTAATTCTTCTAACAACTCTATCAAGTAGACATTAAAATCCCCAATTTTTAGAGTTGATAAGTAATATGTTATCATGGAAACTTGAGAAATTAAGTCTTAGACAATGTTAAGGGTCTGCTGCAATTCATTTTTGTTTTTGTTTTTCTTTTTTTTCAGGATCTTAAACCTTGATTACCTCAAGGACTTTTTCAGTCATTCCCTTTTACTTTTATGCAGCACTTGAAGCCACATAGCATCACCTTCTTTAAGAAATTTTCCTTTTTTTCTAGCTTCCACAACATTACAGTGGCCTATTTTTTCATTCACTTCTTCAACAACTTCTTTTCTGCCTTCTTGGCTCTTCTTTCTGCCCCCAGTTTCCCAAGGTGACATTTCCCAAGGTGCAATCTGAAGTACTCTACTCTCTTTACAGTCTTTCTCAGAAGTCTTCTTCTCTCACTATAATTATCATTTCTAAACAGATAAATTTCCCTATCTGAATTGATAGCCCTGATTTTTTTCTATATTTGTATTTTCTGGCTCATCATTTCCTCTTTAAAACCTCCGTGTCATCCCAAAATACAATTAGGACAGAACCATACTTCCAACTTCCTTTTCATCCTTTCTCTTATATTTGACACGACCTCTACCCGAGCCATTGCCTGCCTACTGGTTGCTAGGCTTCCAACCTCCTTCCCTAACCTGTCATATTTATTAGTACCAGCTCATATCCCTAAAATATTTTCATATTAAATCCTGATTGAAAACTTCCAATGTATATATACATTTGGTCCTATATGTATAAAGGACATAAAGATTCTCCAGAACTGGACCACAACTGTTTTACTAATTTGTCTCATCCTCACCTCTCAAATGTAATTCCAGTATCAGTCGGATGCGTCTATTCACTGTCCCTTAAACATTTCTTGTCATGCTTACCTCTTCAGCTTTGCTTCCTTTGCTTCCCTGGAGTTCTCTCATTTTTTTGTATTTGTTCAACTCTAACCCTCAAGGTATTCTTATCAGCCCAAGTGGTGATAAAGGGCCTTGAAGAAAAATAAAACAGTATTAAAGGGAGATACGTATGTACGGGAGGTGGGAAGTACTATTTTATAGAAAATGGCCAGGGGATTCCTCTGTCATAGAGGAGATCTGGAAGAAATGAAGAGAGATCCACAGACATATCTGAGAGAAGATTATTCTAAGCAGAGGAAACAGCAAATGCAAAGGCCCTGCAGCAGAATGTGCTTGGTATGGTCAAGAAACAAGGAATACTGCAGGGCTAGAGTAGAATGAGCAAGGGAAAGGATTTGGAGATGAAGTCAGGGAGGTTGGGGTACCGTTCTTCCAGAATGGTGATGGTTATTCCAAGGACTGTGGCTTGACTCCATGTAAGAAAATCATTGGACTGCAGGCTTTGGACGTAGTGTCATCTGGTTTATGTGTTAGATCAGAACTTTGATTATCATGGTATCCCTTCTCTGGAAATGCCAGGAATCTGGCAATTTATAAAATCAGGAAAACCTCCTTGCTTTTAAAGAAACCCATCTAACCTATGGTTTATTTTACTATAAGTTTAAATCATAGTATATTCAATATTTGGAGATTTCAAAATTTTATGGGCTTGTTTCTTAATTTTGTTCTGCTTTTCTTTTCTTTGATTTTACTGTTTTGTAACATAATTTTATTCTCCAAAGTAATACATATACATAGTTTAAAAGACAAATATTGGCACAAGTTTATAAAAGAAATGGTGTTCTTTTCCTTTCCCTTTCCTACCTCTGACTCCTGCTCTCCCATGGTAATTACTTTTAATTCTTTTATCTTTGTTTATAGTATACCTAAGTAATATGTTTATACTGCCATTCAGGATTTTTTTTTCCAGTTTTAGATATTATCTGTTAATTTCCTCCAGAGAATGTAATGATACAACTCTATCATGTATCTCTCTTGTGGGCTACATATATGTTCTCATTTCCCTTCCACCTTTTCCCTATATAGTTTTTTCAGTTTTTGGATAGGTCAGTATTCAGTGTTTATATTATTATAGCCATGAAAATATTGTCGAACCATGTTGTATACTATGATTATTTTCTTTGCTTATATAACTTTTTTCTCATTTCTCTTTCTTTCTTTCTTTCTTTCTTTCTTTCTTTCTTTCTTTCTTTCTTTAATTATTCCTATTTGGTTCTTTTATAGTTGCCTGTGTACCTATATCATTAGTTCTTTTCAAACTCTCCAAATGCATTTTAAAATCAGTCCTACATTTTTTTTTAATATGGTCAAATGCATCAGGTAAACTGTCAGTTCTTTTCTTTTTTTTTAATTTGTTTTCTTGAAAAGCCATCCCTTCTAGAACCCTCTGTACTTTTGCTCCAATCTGGACAGGGTGTTCTCTAGACCTGTTGCCTCTTGTCACCCTTGGACTTCTTCATCTTTCTAGCACTTCATTATACCATCATCCCAGAAATAATACCCTTTAGCTCTCTCTTATATTATAGCCCATATTTCTTGGGTCTTTTTTGTTGTTGTTGTTATACCATATTTTCCATTAGCTTCCTAAGAAAGATGTCATCAAAGGTAATTTTTTTTTTACCTTACATATCTGAAAATATATTTATTCCACTGATAATTTGGTTTTGAACTCTGGGTTACAGATCTCTTTTTTTTTGCCCTTAGTTAGAAAGGCATTGCTTTGTTATCATCTAGCTTTTTATGCTGTTGAGAAATTTGATATTTGATTTCTAATCTGTTATTACATTCTGGTGTTTAGTTAGCATGAAGGGACAGACTTTATTCACCTTCTCAGCTAATCTTGTTCTAGGACATTCCCTGTTTTCATAGATATCTTGTGTCTCTAATTTCTCACCATTTCTAGATTTTGCAGCATAAATTATCCTGCTCTTATTTGGCATTGCTTGCTGTTGGGACTTAAGTTTTAACTTATCTGCTCTGTTATATTAGAGACCACTCAATTACCTATTTTCCATCTTCCAAAATTATGTTTAAATCTCTTGTTTTCTTTATTTTTTTCACTCTTTCTTCTTGTGGGGTTTATACTTCTTAGAAACTTATTTGTATTGATTTCTGGACATTGCAGGGACTAAATATGTGTTCAATATGCCATGTTTGACAGGAAGTTAAGGATTTCAGAATTTTAAGAAACAAACCTATCTTTCTACCTTTGTTTAAAGAGCTTCAATTTCCATATACAGTCTATCTATAAAGCAAATTCCCTAATAGTGCAAAGTAACATCTGCCAACATAAGAATGCTAGATAGGAATTGAATTCATGAAAATCAAATCAACACATTAGTCAGGGTCTAACATGACAGTACTAGGCATCAAGAGGATATTAAAGAAGTATATGATATGGTCTCTTCTTTTAGGGTGCTTACCATCTTGTTGGGATGATAAGGTACACACACTATCATATGAGAGAGTTAAAGATTTCATTAGAAATATAAAAAAATACTAGAAATGGACTTGAACAAAAAAATTGATGGTTTAATTAAGTGGAATAGATAAGGTAGGCGCTTCTGAGAAGAATGGGAATGTATGAATAAAGGTATGAATATAACATAAAAATGTTCTAAAAATAAAATACATTTGCAACACTGACAGTTTCTTACCTACTTTGTCCATTTTACGTAATCTTTTTTTGGGGGGGAGGTTGAAGGTAGTAGCAATAATCAATTTCAAAGAAATGTTAGTGACCTTAATTATTTACAGTCATTGTAGGCCTCAAAATGGGGTTTTCTTCAGACATTCTTTGAGTCTTTCTGTTTCAGCTACATGATTCGAAGTGGAGATCAGCCCCTGTGTCTGGCAAAGCTAGACTTAATTGGATTAGCAAATGCAAGTCTAGAATTTTAAATACCAAATTTGTGCACATTCTTGGCACTCTACACCCATTGGAGGTATTTCGGAATGCTTAAAAGTCTCCAAAGGGTCCAGACTAACCAATCTACCCACTTGGGGCAAAAATTTCAACCTAAGGAGGCTACATTTTCATTTTAAAATGTTTTCCAATTTCTCAGTATACCACTGCAGTTTAGCTCCTTGCTTGTGAGCCTAAGTGTATCAGAGAATATACCCCCTATTCTTTTTTCTTCTATCTCCCTAGATAGTTGCTAGGCCTTCATTTATCCATTTGCCATTTCCCACATTTGATAAATGAATGCTGAATATAATATTTGTATTCAAACATGTGAGTTCTCATCCAAATGTAGTCCTCAGTGAGGCAAGAGAATGTTAATATCCCTTTCTCCCTTCCCTATCCTCATCTTTACAATCCTGGGAGTTTAACTAGCTTGCTTTATGAAATTTAACTCTGCTGACAGTCTTCAGTCTTCTTCAATGTTTAATTCAAATCTACTGCTCTGCCATAAAACCTTTCCCAATTCTAATATATATTTTACCCTATATTACCTGAATTGTGTTTTATTTACCACAGACTCAGACATTTTAGCGTGTACTATTTCTCTAATAATACGATGTGTATTTGATGTGATCAGTCCCCATAGATTGATCAAGAAATAAATTTCAAGAGGCACCTGGGTGGCTCAGTCAGTTCAGCATCTGACTCTTGATTTTGGCTTAGGTCATGATCTCAGGGTCCTAAGATCAAGCCCCATGTCAGGCTCCGTGCTGAGCGGGGAGTCTCCTTGAGATTCTCTCTCGCCTTCTGCCCTTCCCCCGCATTCGCATGCACTCTCCCCACTCTCTAAAATCAATAAATCTTTTTAAAAAAAGAAATTTCAAAGATGTCATATTACATATAGAATATAATTTTGCTGATAATTCAATCCTTTATTGGACATACACAAAGTGGATCAATTGGTTTTACTACAACTGATTCTAACCAATTATAACCATGTTTCAATTGCAATAATCTTAGTTAAAAATAACCATCTTTCAAGACATGTATGTTTCCCCCCCAAAAATACATTCTATAACTAGATTTTTGAATGTGAAAAATATTTCCACCTCAGAAGTTAATTTTCCACCCCAGAAAAATATTTCCATTTCAGGTATCTTGAAATTTATGGATAAAATGTTTTCAGTACAGAACTGTGTGTTTGGTGAATGGAGATTTACAAAGAGAAAATGAACATCAAAACTTCAGCTTAATCTTCAGCAGTTCTTTGCACAAATCCTCCCCTTGTACCCTAACTTTGAAGACTAATTAACACATATATCATTTTGCCTTTGCAGTTCTTACTTTCAAACACTCTCTCGGTTTTATGTTACTCTGGATTTGAAGACCAGTCTCTCTGCACTTTTTACCAAAAGAGCAATAGACAAGGGAAGGAAAGAAGGGAGGAAAGGCAGAAGGGGTGGAAAAGAGGAAGGAAGGAAATCACTCAAGTCGTATTTTTCATTGTGTGTAGTTTTCCTAAAGATGGTTATGGAGGAGGGGTTAGATTCTGAGCTTGGAGCCTTTTCTAGCTTCCAGTTCATTCCTTCTTCATTTTTCTGGAGTTATCAATAAGTGTTTCCTTTTGTCTTACCTAAAACACATCTATTTCTATTCAGATGCTGGAAGCACAGCTTCTCCTCTGAAATGGGCTTTTAAAATCTTGTGTTTAATAAAGGTAGTCCTCTTCTTGCATATGAATTTTCTATTAGCTGCCAAGAAAATTGAAGTTTCTTGATATCCCTAGACTTAAAGATTCCTTAGCTTCTTTTGAACATCCTTAGAAACAACCTGGACACCCACCTTATAAACTTATATTAAAGTAAAAGACACTTGGGTCTTGGTTCCATGAGATATCCTGTGACTATGTATACCTTCAATACCTCAAGATGAACCATCATAAATATGGCCTTTTGTGGCAGGAAAAAAAATATGTTGGGAAACTTGGTAACTTCGAGAACATTGCTTTGTGTTTAAAGTATTGTGTATTGTTACCATAGTAGTTAATATTTATTAAACCTTTACTTGGGCTATGTACTGGTCTATCTCCATTCCCTACAAAGATCCTGTAAAGTCACTGTATTTGTTTTCTGCTATAACAAATTACCATAAACTGGGTGGCTTAAAACTCACCTATATTCTCATAGTTCTAGAGGCCAAATCATGGAAACCAAGAGATCTACAGGACCGTGCTCTCTTTGAAGACTCTAAGCAGAATATCTTTCCTTGCCTCGTTCAGCTTCATGTGGCTCAAGCATTTCTTGGCTTGTGGAATAATTCCAGTCTCTACCTTCATCTTCACATGGCCTTCTCTTTTCCCTATGTGTCTCTCCTCTGTGTGTCTCTTATGAGGACACTCATCATTGGACTCAGAAAATCTTGAATCATGCCTCAAGATATTTAACGTAATTATATCTGCAAACACCCCTTTTCCAAATAGGGTCATATTCATAGGTTGTGGGGGTTAGAACATGGACATGTGGGGACAACCATTCAACCCACTACTGTCATTGAAGCTTTTTTTAATGGATGAAGAAACTAAAGTTCAGAAAATTCACATAACTTGGTCAAGATTAGATAAACAAAATTTAATCTGGATTAGTCTCTCACCAAAATATGCGCTATTTTTATTACACTGTCTCTTATGTGAAGCTCTGGATTGCATGTATATCTTGAGTAGAGTTGGAAATCTATAAATGTGGTGAATCTCATTCTCTTTTCATACTAGGCATGCTATTATCATCTTAGTGCCCCTCCAAGTAAACCTATCTTTACCAGGAAACATGCCAGTGGAACTTTTTTTGAGAATATGCCTGAAGCACACTTTTCCCAATTATCCCAAGTTAAAACACTAATAAAGAACATCAATTCCCCAGCAAACCAATCACTGCTGTAAGTGGCATTTATATCATTCTCTTTCAAATCAGCAGAAGAAGCAGATGGCTTAAGTCATATATTTGGGCGATCAGCAAGCCACAATTTTCTATAGATGAATGTGAACAGCACTTTTAAAAACATAATTTTTATGGCATTGCCGGAAATGGCCAGCAATCCCTGTACCGATGGATGAAAGATTACTCCAAACTTTGCTGTGAAAGAGAGGAGAAGGCAAGGGGGTCAATGCTCAGAAACGAAGACCCTTTGCTCTTCTTTGCTCCTGCCTTTACTGGTCCTTCAGGATAATCATAAATCTTTATCACTGTTTCTCAAGCATGTGATCTGTGACAAGGAGTCTTACTGGAACTAGGAGAATCTGTTTATGGGAAAGATACAATATGCTAATCTGCTATGCTAATCTGTGTGTTCTAGTGTTCTATGAGTTCTGCTAAACATAGTCTAGGGGACAATGCATACATTTCTTAGATCACAGGGCAGCTGTTTGGGCTAAGAAAGCTTTGGGGAAGGCAATTTCCACCACATTCCTATGGCAGAGAAGTCACTAGACCTCAGCATTCCAAAGGCCTGCGCCCTTCTCCGAAACCTTCCCTCACCCCCAACGACCTCCATGTTACATTTTAGCAAGCCAGGTATTATGGATGATTTCATGCTCTATATTAACCCCAACATGGCATGTTTTAATCTTAATGGTTCTTTATCACCAAAATTCAGAAGACACCCTTAACTTGGTACACATGACAAGCTGACCTAAACCCAGATGTTCTGAGCTCACAACCTTTCTGAAGATTTTAATTTTAGGCTTAGCTGCCATTTTTTTCTGACCTATCAAATAGAGTTATTTCAAAATAACAGACATTTTGTTTCATTCTTTGACCCAAGAATGGCAAATTTTCATCATTTTTTTTATATAAGTTTATTATTTCCTAATTCATTTCAGCTCTTTCCCTCAGCAGTTGCACCAAAGTGCATTTTCACAGAGAATTTCATGGTCTTTTTTTAATGAAAATTAATTCAGTGTTGTATGCTTTTGATTTTTACAACTTTAGTCCCATTTTATGGCTGGGGAAGTTGGTTCAGAGACAAATGACTTTTCATAAATTATAAGGCAAGCTCTCATCAGAGACTTGCTGGCTGTTGCTCTTAAGACTATGACTGACTTTTGTCAAATGTAACCCATATAAAAATAGACTCTGATTTTATAACTTATAGTCTTTCCTCTCCTTGCAGTTGTCACTTTCCTCAACATCTGCTTAGCCCTTCAGGAGTTCCCCTGCAGTATGTTAATTTCACAATTACTTATTTCATGATTTTATGTCTTTTTGAGATTCTTTATCTAGACTGTAGGCTGAGAATCTTTTTTGCTTTGAATCCCTTTCCTAATCCCCCAAGATGCCTGAGTTATTATTCTATTCCCACTAGAAACCCAGAATGTTTGCTGATATTAGTGTCTGAAGTGAAGGTTGCTCATTTCTACTGCTTTAGTCTAGGCTTCTTTACCATGGCATTGTATGTATTAAAGATTATGGACTCTGGAGTCAGGCAACCTAGGTTCAATTCCAGCTCTACTATGTACCTTGGTCAAATTACTTGTCCTCTGTGTCCCTTAGTTTTCCAATCTATAAAATGGAGATAATAATGGTACTTATATGACAGGATTTGTAATGATTAAGTAAGTTAATACTAAAATGAGAATGATGCCTAGAATGTAATGATCATTAAATATATATTTATTGAAGAAGTAATTTTCCCCAAGATTTGTGCCGCTACCACATGTTGTGTTTCTGCCCCTAATCTCGTTCCCCACCAATTCACTTGTGACTACAGTCAGAGTGATCCTTCTAAAGTACAAATAGGATACTCTGCTTCTCTGCTTAAATATCTAAATAGAATTTCAGCTTCCAGCTGTCATGGATTGAGCTGCCCAGGTGCCCCCAATCAACCCAATTTTTTAAATGGCAAGTGAAGTAAACAAATTTTATAAAAGACAAAATACAAATGGCCAATAATCATGTAAAAAGATGTTCAACATTACTGGTCGTTGCTGGAAATACATAAAATCGTAATGAAATACCATTTCATAACTATAGAATGACTAAAATTAAAAGAACTGATAATATGAAGTATTGGCAAGGATGGAAAAACAAGAATTTTCACACATTTATGGTGAGATATAAAATGGCATGACCACTTTTAAGAACAATTTGCAAATTTCTCTAAAGTTGAACATACTTATAATATGACCTAGCAAATCTTTTCTTAGGTATTTCTGCAAAATAAATGAAAACTTTTGTCCATAAGGTGACTTGTACATAAATGTTCATAGCTACTTTATTGACAGTGGCCAAACAACCCAAATAATAATGAGTTCTAGTAAATGAGTGGATAAACAAATTATAGTACATCATAAAATCAAATATTACTCAGCAAAAAAAAAAAAAGAAACTATTGATACATAAAACATGGAGGAATTTCACAGATATGCTGAGTAAAAAAAAGTAAAAATTCATATGAAAAAATTCTACTTACATGAAATTGTAGAATAAGTAAAATCAAACCATAAAAGTGAATAAAAGCAGAACAGTTTTTACCTGAGTCAGAAAGTGAGGGGAGCAAGAGAGGAGATGACTACAAAGGGGCACTAGCAAACTTTCCCAGGAGATGGAAATGTTCGATATCTTGATTGGAGTGTAGGTTACACATGTATACATTTGTCAGAATTTTTTTGATCTTAAATGTATGCATTTTATTTAATGTAAATTCAATTCAGTTCATTAAAAAAAAATTAGATCTTTCATATCCTGACTTCCATCCCCCTCTGGAGCCTAATCTCTGTTTCATCTTGAACTTTAAGTTTTCTCCATTTTGGGTACTTCTTGCCTTCAAGTTTTTGCATAAACTGTCCCCACTACTTGATAATCTTTCCACTTTTTCACCTTTCCTTCTAACCCCAGATTGGTTAGGTGCTCTTCCCATCTGTTTCCAAGCCATTCTAATATAATGCTCAATAGATAATATATTCTGTACATGTTATTACATGTTATTGTTTTTGCTTGTTTAATTATCTGTCTTTCCTGTTAAAGTCTAACCTCCCTGAATATAGGAATTGTGTCCACTTTGTTTGCCACCATACCTATCATGGCCTTGGCTTGTAATTGGCACTTAATATATATTTATTGAATGAGTAAATGAATGAACCAATAAATGAACAAATGAGCTTACATAAACGTCCTGAAATCTTTAGGTAGATTCTGTGATTTCAAGGTTCTGTTCTCTAAGTAAAATTAATTGAGGGCTTCCCCCTCTAAGTGAGTGTTATTTTTGGTATGGCACCACACATTTTATTATAGGTATTTTCTTCTAAATTGTATTTCTCAGAAGCCACCGTTTTTGTAGGAGCAGTGAGTCACAAAAATGCAATTCTTGGCTCTGCTTTTCCCCAATATCCCGGCCCCCCAGCTAGCCAGACCAAACATTCCTTATTAACCATGTTTTTGATTGTGTACAGGATTTCTGTCGGATTTAGATTGTCTATCAAGATATTCAGTAATCTTTCACTCTGAAAAGTATAGCATAATTTTCCTTTTTTATAAGGTTCTCTACCTTTTTGCAAACGCTTTTTAAAAAAATAGGTGCGAAAAGAGAGAGTTTGACTTCTTCTTTGCCAATTTGAATACCTTTTACTTCTTTTTGTTGTCTGATTGCTGTTGCTAGGACTTCTAGTTCTATGTTGAACAATAGTGGCTAGAGTGGGCATCCTTGATGTGTTCCTGATCTTAAGGGAAAGGCTCTCAGCTTTTCCCCATTGAGGATGATATTCGCTGTGGGTTTTTCATAGCTGGATTTTATGAACTTGAGGAATGTTCCCTCTATCCCTATACTCTGAAGAGTTTTAATCAGGAAAGGATGTTGTATTTTGTCAAATGCTTTTTCTGCATCAATTGAGAGGACAATATGGTTCTTCTCCCTCCTCTTATTAATGTGTTCTATCACACTGATTGATTTGCGAATGTTGAACCACCCTTGCATCCTGGGGATAAATCCCACTTGGTCGTGGTGGATGATCCTTTTAATGTATTGTTGGATCCTATTAGCTAGGATTTTGTTGAGGATTTTGGAATCCATATTCATCAGTGATATATGACATGATACTTTATGTGGAAAATCCAAAAGACTCCACCCCCAAATTACTAGAACTCATACAGCAATTCAGTAATGTGGCAGGATACAAAATCAATGCACAGGAATCAGTTGCTTTCTTATACACTAACAATGCAACTGTAGAAAGAGAAATTAGAGAAACGATTCCATTTACAATACCACCAAAAACCATAAGATACCTCGGAATAAACCTAATCAAAGAGATAAAGGATCTATACTCTAGGAACTACAGAACACTTGTGAAAGAAGTTGAATAAGATACAAAAAGATGGAAAAATATTCCATGCTCATGGATCGGAAGAATAAACATTGTTAAAATGTCTATGCTACCCAGAGCAATCTATACCTTCAATGCCATCCTGATCAAAATTCCAATGACATTTTTCAAAGTGCTGGAACAAACAATCCTAAAATTTGTATGGAATCAGAAAAGACCCCGAATTGCCAAGGAAATGTTGAAAAAGAAAAAGCTGGGGGCATCACGTTGCCCCATTTCAAGCTATATTACAAAACTGTGATCACCAAGACAGCATGGTCCTGGCACAAAAACAGACATATAGACCAATGGAACAAAGTAGAGAACCCAGATATGGACCCTCAACTCTATGGTCAAATAATCTTTGACAAAGCAGGAAAAAACATGCAATGGAAAAGACAGTCTCTTCAATAAATGGTGTTGGGAAAATTGGACAGCCACATGCAGAAGAATGAAACTCAACCATTCTCTAACACCATTCACAAAGATAAACTCAAAATGGATGAAAGACCTCAATGTGAGACAGGAATCCATCAAAATCCTAGAGGAGAACATAGGCAGTAACCTCTTTGACATCGGCCACAGCAACTTCTTTCAAGATACATCTCCAAAAGCTAGTGAAACAAAAGCAAACATGAACTTTTGGGACTTCATCAAGATAAAAAGCTTCTGCACAGCAAAGGAAACAGTCAACAAAACAAAGAGGCAACCCACAGAATGGGAGAAGATATTTGCAAATGACACTACAGATAAAGGGCTGGTATCCAAAATCTATAAAGAACTTCTCAAACTCAACACCCAAAAAACAAAGAATCAAGTCAAAAAGTGGGCAGAAGATATGAAAAGACACTTCTCTGAAGAAGACATACAAATGGCTAACAGACACATGAATAAATGTTCATCATCATTAGCCATCAGGGAAATCCAAATCAAAACCACACTGAGATACCACCTTACACCAGTTAGAATGGCAAAAATGGACAGGGAAAGAAACAACAAATGTTGGAGAGGTTGTGGAGAAAGGGGAACCCTCTTACACTGTTGGTGGGAATGCAAGTTGGTACAGCCACTTTGGAAAACAGTGTAGAGGTGCCTCAAAAATTTAAAAATAGAGCTACCCTATGCCCCACAATTGCACTACTGGAGATTTACTCCAAATATACAGATGTAGTGAAAAGAAGGGCCATATGCACCCCAATGTTCATAGCAGCAATGTCTGCAATAGCCAAACTGTGGAAAGAGCCAAGATGCCCTTCAACAGACGAATGGATAAAGAAGTTGTGGTCCATATATACAATGGAATATTATTCAGCCATCAGAAAAGATGAATACCCAACTTTTACATCAACATGGATGGGACTGGAGGAGATTATGCTAAGTGAAATAAGTCAAGCAGAGAAAGTCAATTATCATATGGTTTCACTTATTTGTGGAACATAAGGAATAGCATGGAGGACATTAGGAGAAGGAAGGGAAAAATGGGGGGGGCGGAATTGGAGGGAGAGATGAACCATGAGAGACTATGGACTCTGAGAAACAAACAGGGTTTTAGAGGGGAGGGGGGAGGGGGGATGGGTTAGCCCAGTGATGGGTATTAAGGAGGGCACGTACTGCGTGGATCACTGGGTGTTATACGAAAACAATGGATCGTGGATTACCACATCAAAAACTAATGATGTATTGTATGGTGACTAACATAACATAATAAAATTAAAAAAAAAATAGGTGCTATCTCTCTCTCTATATATATACCAAATATATACGAACAATACAGGTGAAACCTAATAAGATAGACTCTTATTTATTCTGCCATTGTTTCTTGTGTCTTTTATTCTATTTTAACATGTAGTTTCAAAGCTTTTAGGAAAAACTATACTACTATTCTGTCACTTCAAAGTATCAGAGAGAAGTATTAGGATCCCCTTCTCAAATAGCTCAAAATCTGGTGAGGACTTAGAAATAACCAAACTGTTGTCTACTCTATGATCAATAAAGTCATGTCCGGGCACTCAGTGGGGGTTGGAGTCTGCAACTCTGTGTACATTATACCTAGTTGTTAAACACTCTTCTAAGTTAGGCATTAATAGTCTTACTTTACAAATAAAGATAATGAATCACAGGACAGTAGTGTTTTCAAGATCACATAACTAATAAGTGGCAGAACCAAAATCTAGGCCAGTCAGAATTTTAAGCCTATGTCTTTTTATGTGCACCACATTGGTCTCCTAAGAGTAGAGAGGGAAGAAAATTAAGGAGTCAAGAATGAACCACAGTTTTCTAGCTAGGTAGACTGGGTAGCAGGTGGTGGAATCCATATTCTGAGTCCAGGTATGCAGTTAGTCAGACAAGTTTGGAGGAAAACATGGTATGTGGAGAAATTTGAAGATTAGTGTTTGATGCCTTTAGGCCGTTAAGTTCAGCTACTGCAGGCAATGGAAATGAGACTTTGGAGCACAACTACAGGCTTGGGTTGGAGATGAAGGTGTGAACACCATAGTACCTATATAGTGGTTGAAACGTTGGGTATGTATTGAATCACCCAGGAGGAGTATGAGATTGAGAAGAGGCTTAAATGTCCATCTTCAATTTGTTGGTCTCTAGATTTCTCTTGTAGATCTTATATAAAAATCTCATGCATGTATCAGGGCTTAATTAAACTTGGACTTATTCACTGAATAAATATTGATCAAATTACTGAGTATCAATTTTGTGTTCAACAGTGGGTTAGGCTCTATAGGGAATAGAAAGGAAGAAGATAAATTTCCCCTCTCTAGGATCCTGTAGTCTGGCTGGCAAGTCAGAGTGTATCTACTAGAAGTCATAATGTACAATCTAGAGTGTGGATAGGACCAGCATGCTTTATGTTTGTGGGTATGTTTCAGGGAACCCTTGGGCATCTCATAATAAATAATCATAAGACATCCAAAAGTTATGATATAAACATCATTGATATAAGCTCCTCCCAGTTTACTACTTCTGTTTCTGTTCTTCTCTTTGGAAGCTATTCATCACTTAACAAATAATAAAAACTCCTTTCTTGAACATGTTATGCTTTAAGCCCATTCCTTTAATGCTAAAGAATGCAAGTGGACCTCAGGAAGGCTGGAACTTAGAATTAGAAAGCTGTAGGGAGAGCCATGGATGACCTCACTCCATTTCCCATTCCTGCTTCTCACTGCAGGTCTGATTCATCTTCTCTCTGCAGACGCTCTCTCTGCTCCTAAAGCTGCCTGAAAAAATATGACCACCCAGAGTAGAATACGATTACTAAGCATTTTCTTAGCCTTGAGTTCCTCTTGGTTTTCCTTTCTCAACACTGTGCATGTATTATTTTTAATCCTTACAACAACCATTCAAGACTGAAATTACTCTTTCTACATTATAGATGAGGAGACTGAAGCTGAGAGAGACTATGGCCTGCTAAGTCACTGTCAGCTGCTGGGGATGCAGAAATGAAAACACAAGGCCTCTGCCTTCATGGACTTCATAGTACAAGGGTGAAGCAGATATTTATCATTATAGGTATAGACATCAATTAGTTATTACAAAATTCTGTAAGAAGCACTGTAATAGATGTGTAAACACTGAATTGTAGTAACACAAAGGATGATGCCTGGAGAAGCACAGAGAGCACTGTAGAAAGGACATTTGAACCAACTTGGAAGAATGTACAGCTCTCCAGATACAAAAGGGGGGGGGATGACATTTCAGGTTTTAGAGGCACAGAGTATTTATTATATATAGGAAAAGCAGTGCTGTCCATGTTTCCCTTTGAACCCATGGCTCACCTTCTGAACTGGCAGCCAAGCTCAGATGTGCTTTATGTGAGCTTGGCTATAGGCCCTGCTGAAATGGTTCAAAATAATCTGATTTCCAGTAAGCCAGAGAAAAAAACACTTGAGACCAATATTTGTTATAAAAATTCAGTCTTGGGGGGTGGAGCAAGATGGCGGAGGAGTAGGAGACCTGGATTTCATCTGGTCTCAGGAATTCAGCTGGATAGGGATCAAACCATTCTGAACACCTACGAACTCAACAGGAGATCGAAGAAAAGAATAGCACCAACTCTCTGAACAGAAAAGCGACCACTTTCTGGAAGGTAGGACTTGTGGAGAAGTGAATCCGAGGCGATATTCGGGAAGTTAGAAGGCGGGGGGGAGGGGGCCTCCGTCAGCCGCTACTGGCAAGTGATAGAGCAGCAGAGCTCAAAATCGGAACTTTTAGAAGTCTGCTCCGCTGAGGGAGATCACTCCAGTGGCTAAGCGGGGGGTGGAACCCTCGCTGGCACAGTGTGGTCTCAGGACCCTCAGGGTTACAGAAAGACCGGGGGTGCCTGAGTGTGGCAGAGCTCCCAGGGATCGGAGTGGGGAAGCCGGCTGCAGAGACGGAGCTGAGGAGCGGGCTCTTAGCTCAGTGTTGCCATAAACCATGATCCAAGGCACAGTCGGGCCACTGCTCTTCCAGCAGGGACCCAACAAGTGGCAGATAGGGGGAGACTCCTCTTCCTCCCCTGGAGGAGCAGTGCAGGAGCGCACCGCAGGGATCTGCTGGGTTAGGAGACTCCACACGGGGTCGGGTGCCAGAGACAGAAATGCTCAGTCACAGGCCGGGTGAGCATGGAGTGCGGCCGGAGACTGGGGAGGCGGGAGTGATTGACTGCTTTTCTCTGGGGGCGCACTGAGGAGTGGGGCCCCGAGTTCTCGGCTCCTCCGGGGTGGAGATTGGGAGGCTGCCATTTCACTCTCGTCCTCCAAAGCTGTACGAAAAGCTTGCAAGGAACAAAAGCTCCTGAGAGCAAACCTGAGCAGATGACTTAGCCCGGCCCCGGCAAGGGCGGGGCAATTCCGCCTCCGGCAAAGACATCTAAGAACCACTGCAACAGGCCCCTCCCCCAGAAGATCAGCAAGAACAGCCAGCCAAGACCAAGTTGACTGATCAATGAGAATGGCAGAACTCCAGCACTAGGGGAATACTGCACATAGAATTCATGGCTTTTTTCCCATGATTCTTTAGTCTTTCAAAGTTAATTTTTTTTTAAACTTTCTTTTTCTTTTCTTTTTTTTTCTTGAATTTTTCTTTTTCCCTTTTTCAACCAACAACCCTTTTTTTTAAAAAATCTTTTTTATTTTTCATTTTTAGAGTCATATTCTATCCCTTCACAGTAGTTAACCTTATTTTTGGTATATATATATAAGTTGTTCTCTCTTTAAAATTTTGGGATACAGTTTCTTCTAACAGACCAAAATATACCCTAAATCTCTAGTGAATGGCTTTGTTCTAGTCTCCTGCCTGATCACATTCTCTCCCTTTTTTTTTTAATCCTCTTCTTTCTTTTTTCAACCATCTTTTTATCAATTCCTTTTATAAAATCTTTTATAATTTTCATCTTTACAGTCATATTCCATCCCTTCATCATATTTACCCTTATTTTTGTACATATATGTTTTTCTTTCTTTAAAATTTTGGGAGGTGCTTTCTTCTGACACACCAAAATATGCCCAAAATCTAGTGTGTGGCACGGATCTATGCACCAGCCTGATCATATTTGATCATATTCTGTTTTTTGTTTGTTTGTTTGTTTTTATCTTTTTCTTTTTTTTTTTTTTCTTTTTTCTTTCTTTCCCTTTCTTTTCCTCCAGTTTCAGGTCTCTTCTGATTTATTTAGTGTATATTTTTGGGGGGTTGTTGTTACCCTGTTAATATTTTGTTCTCTCATTCATCTCTTCTCCTCTGTACAAAATGACAAGACAGAAAAAAACCACCTCAAAAAAAAGAACAAGAGGCAGTACCGACTGCCAGGGACCTAATCAATATGGACATTAGTAAGATGTCGGAACTAGACTTCAGAATGATGATTTTAAAGATACTAGCTGGGCTTGAAAAAAGCATAGAAGATACTAGAGAATCCCTTTCTGGAGAAATAAAACAACTAAAATCTAACCAAGTTGAAATCAAAAAAGCTATTAATGAGGTGCAATCAAAAATGGAGGCTCTAACTGCTAGGATAAATGAGACAGAAGAGAGAATTAGTGACATAGAAGACCAAATGAGGGAGAATAAAGAAGCTGAGAAAAAGAGAGATAGAAAACTACTGGATCACGAGGGCAGAATTCGAGAGATAAGTGATACCATAAGACGAAACCATATTAGAATAATTGGGATCCCAGAAGAAGAAGAAAGAGAGGGGCAGAAGGTACATTGGAGCAAATTATAGCAGAGAACTTCCCTAATCTGGGGAAGGAAACAGGCATCAAAATCCAGGAGGCACAGAGAACCCCCTCAAAATCAATAAAAATAGGTCAACACCCCGACATCTAATAGTAAAACTTATGAGTCTCAGAGACACAGAGAAAATCCTGAAAGCAGCTCGAGAGAAGAAATCTGTAACCTACAATGGTAGAAACATTAGATTGACAACAGACCTAACCACAGACACCTGGCAGGCCAGAAAGGACTGGCATGATATATTCAGAGCACTAAATGAGAAAAATATGCAGCAAAGAATACTATATCCAGCTAGGCTGTCATTGAAAATAGAAGGAGAGATAAAAAGTTTCCAGGACAAACAAAAACTAAAGGAATTTGCAAACACCAAACCAGCCCTACAAGAAATATTGAAACAGGTCCTCTAAGCAAAGAGAGAGCCTAAAAGTAACATAGACCAGAAAGGAACACAGACAATATACAGTAACAGTCACCCTACAGGCAATACAATGGCACTAAATTCATGTCTTTCAATAGTTACCCTGAATGTAAATGGTCTAAATGCCCCAATCAAAAGACACAAGGTATCAGATTGGATAAAAAAACAAGACCCATAGATATGCTGTCTGAAAGAGACTCATTTTAGATCCAAAGACAACCCCAGATTGAAAGTGAGGAGGTGGAAAACCATTTACCATGCTAATGGACACCAAAAGAAAGCTGGGGTGGCAGTCCTTATATCAGACAAATTAGATTTTAAACCAAAGACTATAATAAGAGATAAGGAAGGACACTGTATCATACTTAAAGGGTCTATCCAACAAGAAGATCTAACAATTGTAAATATCTATGCCCCTAACATGGGAGCAGCCAATTATATAAGCCAATTAATAACAAAAGCAAAGAAACACATTGACAACAATACAATAATAGTGGGCGACTTTAACACCCCCCTCACTGAAATGGACAGATCATCTAAGCAAAAGATCAACAAGGAAATAAAGACTTTAAATGACACACTGGACCAAATGGACTTCACAGATATATTCAGAACATTCCAACCCAAAGCAACAGAATACACATTCTTCTCTAGTGCCCATGGAACATTCTCCAGAATAGATCACATCCTAGGTCACAAATCAGGTCTTAACTGGTACCAAAAGATTGGGATCATTCCCTGCATATTTTCAGACCATAATGCTTTGAAACTAGAACTCAATCACAAGAGGAAAGTCGGAAGAACTCAAATACATGTAGGCTAAAGAGCATCTTACTAAAGAAAGAATGGGTCAACCAGGAAATTAAAGAAGAATTAAAAAAATTCATGGAAACAAATGAAAATGAAAACACAGCTGTTCAAAATCTTTGGGATGCAGCAAAGGCAGTCCTAAGAGGAAAGGATATAGCAATACAAGTCTTTCTCAAGAAACAAAAAAGGTCTCAAATACACAATCTAACCCTACACCTAAAGAAGCTGGAGAAAGAACAGCAAGTAAAGCCTCAACCCAGCAGGAGAAGAGAAATAGTAAAGATCAGAGCAGAAATCAATGAAATAGAAACCAAAAAAAACAGTAGAACAGATCAACGAAACTAGGAACTGGTTCTTTGAAAGAATTAATAAGATTGATAAACCCCTGGCCAGACTTATCAAAAAGAAAAGAGAAATGACCCAAATAAATAAAATCATGAATGAAAGAGGAGAGATCACAACCAACACCAAAGAAATACAAACAATTATAAGAACATATTATGAGCAAATATATGCCCCCAAATTAGATAATTTGGAAGAAATGGACATTCCTAGAGATGTATCAACTACCAAAACTGAACCAGGAAGAAATAGAAAACCTGAACAGACCTATAACCACTAAGGAAATTGAAGCAGTCATCAAAAATCTCCCAACAAACAAAAGCCCATGGCTTCCCAGGGGAATTCTACCAAACATTTAAAGAAGAATACCTATTCTTCTGAAACTGTTCCAAAAAATAGAAATGGAAGGAACACTTCCAGACTCGTTTTATGAGGCCACCATTACCTTGATCCCAAAACCAGACAAAGACCCCATCAAAAGGTTACAGACCAATATCCTTGATGAACATGGATGCAAAAATTCTCACCAAAATACTAGCCAGTAGGATCCAACAGTACATTAAAAGGATTATTCACCACGACCAAGTGAGATTTATCCCTGGGCTGCAAGGTTGGTTCAACATCCGCAAATCAATCAATGTGATACAATACATTAATAAAAGAAAGAACAAGAACCATATGATCCTCTCAATAGATGCAGAAAAAGCATTTGACAAAGTACAGCATCCTTTCTTGATCAAAACTCTTCAGAGTATAGGGATAGAGGGTACATACCTCAATATCATAAAAGCCATCTATGAAAAACCCACAGCGAATATCATTCTCAATGGGGAAAAACTGAGAGCTTTCCCCCTAAGGTCAGGAACATGGCAGGGATGTCCACTATCACCACTGCTATTCAACATAGTATTACAAGTCCTAGCCACAGCAATCAGACAACAAAAAGAAATAAAAGGCATCCAAATCAGCAAAAAAGAAGTCAAACTCTCACTCTTTGCAGATGATCTGATACTTTATGTGGAAAACCCAAAGACTCCATCCCAAAACTGCTAGAACTCATACAGGAATTCAGTAAAGTGGCAGGATATAAAATCAATGCACAGAAATCAGGAAAGGCAAGGGAAGCAAGGGCAAAAATGAACTATTGGGACTTCATCAAGATAAAAACCTTTTGTACAGCAAATGAAACAGTCAACAAAACCAAAAGAAAACTGACAGAATGGGAGAAAATATTTGCAAATGACATATCAGATAAAGGGCTAGTATCCAAAATCTATAAAGAACTTCTTAAACTCAACACCCAAAGAACAAATGATCCAATCAAGAAATGGGCAGAAGACATGAACAGATATTTTTCCAAAGAAGACATCCAAATGGCCAACAGACACATGAAAAAGTGCTCAACATCGCTCGGCCTCAGGGAAATCCAAATCAAAACCTCAATGAGATACCACCTCACACCAGTCAGAATGGCTAAAATTAACAAGTCAGGAAATGACAGATGTTGGCGGGGATGCGGGGAAAGGGGAACCCTCCTACACTGTTGGTGGGAATGCAAGCTGGTGCAGCCACTCTGGAAAACAGTATGGAGGTTCCTCAAAAAGTTGAAAACAGAGCTACCATATAATCTAGCAATTGCACTACTGGGTATTTACCCCAAAGATATAAATGTAGGGATCCAAAAGGGTACATGCACCCCGATGTTTATAGCAGCAGTGTCCATAATAGCCAAACTATGGAAAGAGCCAAGATGTCCTCGACAGATGAATGGATAAAGAAAATGTGGTATATATATACAAGGGAATATTATGCAGCCATCAAAAGGAATGAAATCTTGCCATTTGCAATGACGTGGATGGAACTGGAGGGTATTATGCTGAGCAAAATAAGTCAATCAGAGAAAGACATGTATCATATGACCTCACTGATATGAGGAATTCTTAATCTCAGGAAAGAGACTGAGGGTTGCTGGAGTGGTGGGGGGTGGGAGGGATGGGGTGGCTGGGTGATAGACATTGGGGAGGGTACGTGTTATGGTGATGCTGTGAATTGTGTAAGACTGTTGAATCACAGACCCGTACCTCTGAAACAAATAATACATTATATGTTAAAAAAAAGAAGAAGAAGAAGAAGATAGCGGGAAGGGGAAGTTGGAGTGGGGGGAATTGGAGGGGGAGATGAACCATGAGAGACTATGGACCCTGAGAAACAAACTGAGGGTTCTAGAGGGGAGGGGTGTGGGGGGATGGGTTAGCCTGGTGATGGGTATTAAAGAAGGCACGTATTACATGGAGTATTGGGTGTTATATGCAAACAATGAACCATGGAACACTACATCAAAAACTAATGATGTAATGTATGGTGATTAACATAACATAATAAAAAAAATTTATTTTGGCAAAAAAAAAATTCAGTCTCTTTTACTTCTTTAGTTTTCTCTCTCTTTTTCTCTTCCCTGTACCCTGCCCCAACCACAATATAAATCAGCACAGACAACAATGTGGGATTTGACAGTAATTGCTATTAGTTTTGAATAATGAATACATACCAAGACTTGGGCATTACAAAAGTTGTTGTGTTGTACATTATACTTTTTTTAGGATATCCTTAGGTATATTTGTGTTTTCTCTATCTTACAGCCTATCTCATACCGCTCTGCATAGAACTTTTGGAATATCCCACCAATAAGATGACTGTGTTCTGTACAGACTCATTTGGTAAGGTATGGGTTACAGAGTCTTGCATATGTCTCTTCAGAAATAAGGCTGAAATGTAGGTGCTACCTATACACAAAACAGCTCAAGACTGTCTCTAACTTGCTATAAATGAAGAAAAGTACTGACAGTTTTCACTACTTATAAGGTGCATTTTTTCATAGCTAAGTATATCCTCAGAGATGTTTGAATAAAAAGTTTTTCCTTAAGTCATAAGAAATCTTAATAAGCAAGAAACATTTATTACATAAAACATTATATTTAAGTTTCCGTAGAATTGTACCTGAAACTTTATAAACTCAATCTATTCCTTAAGCTCTGAAGAAGATGGATGGGTATTTCTATAGAATGCTCTTTCAGCTTAGCATTTGTCAGTAGGACAATTCAACTTGAATGTCTTTTCCACATGGCATTGTTATCAGAAATAGCCCTATCTTTTTTGAACCCCAGGTCTTGCTGCTTCAGGACATAAAAAGTATTTCATACACCAAACTACCTCATTTTATCTATTGTAACTAAAAATCAACTAGTCCAGAGGGACTCAGGTAAACGCGAGCACAAATGTATTTAATATGTTGCCCCACTAACCTTCAGCACCAATGGAGACTGTACACAATGATGGCATATACATTTTTTTGTCCAGGTAATTTTATGTATATGTAATAAAAAAGTGAAAAAATATATATGGTAAGGTGAGAGTAAGTCTTCTTCCCATTACCCCCAGCCATATAGCACCATCTCCAGAGGCAATTACCATATCCAAACTTTCTCTATCCTACCAGAGATATTATGCACATGTGTGAGTTTATGTACATGACCGTTGCTTTGACACAAATGGTGGCAAATAATATACAGTGTTTTGCATCTTGCTTTTTCATTTAATATATCTTGGAGTTGTTGCATATCAGCTCATGTAGATCTACCTCATTCCACTTAATTGCTGCTTAGGATTCCATTATTTCATTGCACTGTAATTTATTTACCAGATCTCTATTAATGGAAGTTCATGTTATCTCCAGTTTTTTGCTAATACAGACAAAATGCTTCGGTGAATAAACTTTGAGTGTGTATGGGAATATTTGTCAGATAAATTTCTGGAAGCAGAATTGCTGGGTTAAAGATAGGGAATGGAAGTAAAGGCATTTTTGAGTAAAATCTCAGAAATGATCAGAGATTTTGTTCCTTAGCTTAGCTCTATGTCTGTCTTTCTTAGTTCTGTCTCTTTCCTAGGGATTCCTTAGCTGAGACTATAGTACATCTCATTCTACTTTATTTCTAGTACAATGAATTCTTTTGTCTTTTTATTCTATCTGTTCCATCAACCATCAAATCTGGATCAACCAAAAAACATCTGCCTTCTTTGCTACTACACCTAGACTGCTAACTGTTTGGGGGAGACACATGTAATTTGGCTCTATTAGAAACTTATGTTTTCTAAGATCATTTAGAGACTCCATTATACTCAGAAATCCTTTTACTTACACCTATCTTATTGTCCGCCTACTTTCAGTATTGGCCATTCCACTAGCTGACTATATTTATAACTTTCTATCTTACTTGTACCACTACAGGAAATTGCTTGGTTTCCCACTTCTTAGAGAAACACAGTTGACTAGCTAAGAACCCCCTTAATTCCTCTTTTAACCCTCAAAATTTCTACTTGAAATTCTCAGTGATCTCAAAACAAGAGTTTCCCTTTCACTATCCAGTGCTAATCTTGCAATGTACTCCTTATTCCCAGTACCTCTCTACTGATTTTTTGTACTCTCTTGTATAAATAAATTCTTAAAAATCCACTCTCTACCCTTTATTCTCCTCCAGTTATTGCTTCCCATTTCTTTGCAAATATCATTCTTAAGAGAACAGGCCAAAGAATAGATATTGGTACCACTGTTTAAATTCCCATTCACTGAAGAATAGGTCCTGCCTCTACCACAACACCGAAACTACTGTTGCTATGATCTCCAGAAAGTATCAAATTTCTAAGACTTTTGAGCAGTCTTGGGCATCGTCACACTTGAATTTTCTCCCTTGATTTGCCCTGAACCCCAACCCCTCCAGCAAAATTTCTGTTGTTTTTATTATAATTTCTCTTCTTGTTTTCCTTTCCTTTTTAAAAGTAAACTATTCTGATTTCTTTCTGACTTTAGGTCTTTAGGTCTATCTATGTTCCCTAGGATTAAGTTCTCGTCAAGCTTTTCTTCTCACTTTTTTTTTGTTTGTTTCCTGTTATTATGGCATGAAGTCTAAATTCTTCACTCTAATTTTTTTAATTGAAGTATACTTGACACACAATGTTACATTAGGATTAGGTGTACAGCATAGTGATTTCACAACTCTATACATTTTGCTATGCTCACAAGTGTTGCTACCATCTGTCACTGTACAACACTACATTACAATATCATTGACTATATTCCTTATGCTGTACCTGTCATCCCCAAGAGTTATTCATTCCATAACTGGAAGCTTGTACCTCCTACTCTCCTCTGCCCATTTTGCCTATCCTTCCAACCACTCTCATGTGGCAACCACCAGTTTGTTCTCTGTATTAATGGGTCTGTTTTTGCTTTTTTTATTTGCTTTGTCTTTTTTTTTTAGGTTTTTTTGTTTTGTTTTGTTTGTTTTTTTAAGAGAGAGAGAGGGTGAGCATGAGCAAGCATGAGCAAGGTGGGAGGGGCAGAGGGAGAAGCAGACTCCCTGATGAGCAGGGAGCCCGACGCAGGGTTCCATCCCAGGACCCCAAGATCATGACCTGAATCAAAGGCAGACACTTAACCGACTGAGCCACCCAGGCGCCCCTGCTTTGTCTTTTAGATTACACATATAAGTGAAATCATATGGTATTTGTCTTTCTTTGTCTGATTTATTTTACTTAGCATGATGCCCTCTTAAGTTCATCAATGTTGTCACAAATGACAAGATCTCATTCTTTTTTTATGGTTGAGTAATATTCCATCATATATATATGTTTATATATACACACCACATCTTCTTTATCCATTCATCTATTGATGGACACTTATGTTGCTTCCATACCTTGACTATTGTAAACAATGCTGCAGTAAACATAGGAATGCATATATATTTTCAAATGAGTGTTTTCATTTTCTTTGGGTAAATACCAGTGGTGATCCTTTATTTTAAAAAACCTTGTCCCTTACTTTTTAGCTTCCTGACTCAATCATCTTCCTCTGCACTGAGCCAGTGGCTAAGATGATGATGATCATAACAAAATGAAGGAGGAGGAAGACTTAACCTGAGTAATAGCATATTTCAAGGTACAGAGGTTCTTCTTTTTTTTTGTTGATGTTGTCATGAGGAATGTGAATTTTGGAAACACTGAACATATTCATTAAGTAGAGATAGAGAAAAGTTGTTCCTTCTGTATCCCATACTATGAAAGGAACATGTGGTCACCAAATGTAATGAAGTAGAACTCCAGGTTTTCACTGTTTTCAACTTTTGAACCTATCTTTTGTCCCAAACCACCAGGTCCCTTTTGCATGTTACCCCCTCCCAGAATACACCCCACACCATTTCCAAGACCATGTTTTAAGACTCATGGCTGTATCTTCTTTTCTTTAGTCTTAGCCATTTGAAACAGAACTCCAATTTATAAAAGTTGTGAAGTATTTGGGGGTAATAATAGTGTCAGTTATTTTTTATCTATTCAGCTTTCTCAAACTTGAAGAAATTAAGCAATTTTGTGAAAATATGTAAATATGTATTATCTTCACCAGCTACTGCTTGACTTTTCTCTTTAGTCATTCTGGAGCTCCAGGTCCAGTTCAAGCTCCTTTCCTGCTGGGCTTGTGTATATCCCCAGCTTTGGTCTCACATGCTGTAGACCATGTGCCCAGCTCCACTATTCCCTTTGCCAGATGCAGCCAGTTTTATAAATGAAATTATACATTTGAACCAGATGAGTTTGGCTTGGTGATTGGCCCTGTACATAGTCTACAATTTGGGTCAGACTTATGAACAGCTTGGTGAATTTGGCATCATATTTGGGGAAGTGTGGATTGTCTTAAAACTCCAGAGAGAAAGCTTTAGGATCTCAGACATTCCATCTTTTGTGGGCTTCCAGAAAAGGCCACCCTCAGCTGGCATGGAAGAGAGGGCTTATTTTCAAACTATTCAAGTCATGTTGTGACTAGAATTTGAAGTCTGGTACAAAACCATGAAAACTGAAGAGATAATTTGCACCGATCCTGGAATAAGCAGCTTCACTCTACTGTATAGTGACTCTGGTGTAGATGGTCCAGGAAGATATTTCTATCACCGAACCATAATTTTATGAAAGAGTTTACTTCAGCTATTTGTATTCCTTAGAATAAATGTCATTTCTAAAATGTGAGAAAAAATAAGTCCAAGTTAGTTAGTTGAGGGAAGACAATGACCTGATCCCTTGTATCAATTAAAAGAGATTTGTAGGTTCCAAGGTATGGGATACCTCTGTGCTGCTGCTTCTTGTTGGCTTTGGGAGGAATGAGACTTCAATTAGGATCTCAGTGCTAAGGCCTGAGAAATTTTCCATCCCACATTTTTAAAGAATCATAAAGCAGCTTGAAAGAAAGCCTCACTCACTCACCCGGAAACCTCCACTGAAAAATAAATAATTGAAACCATAGCTGAGCATGATTAATGAAGATACATTATAATAATTTATTATACTGTTTTTGGAGGGCTGTTTTTCCTCCATTTTTTCTCATCTGTCTCCTATATTACCTCTACTACTACTCTGGAGACTGAGCAAAATGCAGATGTTAAGAACATAAAGATATCAAAAAGTTAGTTTTGGCTGAGTTAGCAGTGACCACATTACAGATCTCAATTTTCCCTCCCTTCATGTGGCTTTTTTGTAGGTTGGACAATAAATTTACTAGTATGAAGTTAATTCATATATGATCCAAACATGCTGCATTGGATAAAAGGGAGTAACTGTGGATAGGTCTGCAGGGAACTTCTAGATCAGACTCAAGTATGGATGGAGGGACCCTCAAATTTAGATGAAACTTTTCAAATCTGGCAAATGCTTTGCTAAAGACATTTGTAAAATTCTTAAAACAAATAACAGAAAGTCCTCCTTGTGCCTAATTACCACATACATTTTCATAGAGGAAGTCTTATAAAGTAATTATAGTTCATTAATGCTGGTTCTATTCACCTGACTATATCTCTACCTTTTGGTTATGGTATTGCCTTTTTAACATTAAAGAACCTTCTAATTGCACCACCTACCCCTTGCATTTATAAAGCCTTGATGTTTAAATGTTTAATTTCATACAGATGATCTAAATTCATCCTAAAATTCTGTGCTAAAATGGTGTTTCTTATTTAAATTGTTAAAGTTCTTGTCTAGCAAAGAAGGGCTTCTGTAGTTTTATCTCAAAAGAGTATATTTAGAGCAATGATTCTGAACCTTGGCTTCACATTAGAATCATCTGAGGAGCTTTAAAATATTCTGATGTTCAGGCTGTACCCCAGACCACTTAAATCAGAATTTTAGGACATGGTACCAGTACTTTCCCTAGATGATTTCAATGTGTAGAAATCATCCCTAGATAATTTCAAGGTTGAGACTACTGATTTAGAAAGGTAGCACATTGTGATGAAACCAGTTCCTTGGTTGGCATTCCATTTCCAGCACTAAATTCACTCATTCAAAAATATTTGAACATCTAATAAAAAAACAAAATTCCTAATATACACTGGTACATTCAATATATGGGTGGAATTGTTATAGTAATGATAATATCTATTAATAAAACTATTTTATGAATGGCATTATACACATATAGAAAACAGATATATTAGTTTAATTAGATTGCATTTTAAGTGCCTTGCTATGCTTCACAGTTAAATTATGTATGCTGCATTCATAAGGATGACAAAACCAAATAGACATATCTCACCCACCTTTGAGCAGGTTTTTACCTTGTACTTCCCTTAAAGTGACTATTTTAATTTTACTTTGGATTATATACATATTATCTTTAGCAATGCAGGGAAAAATTTATTCTTTGTTACATGCTAAACTCTAAGCTTCTTGAAAACAGAAAATGTTTTCTTACTCATGCTGGCCTCCTTCTCTTAGCATGGTGCATCACTCTCTATGATGCTAGCATACAACCTGTTTTCTATAGCCAATGTTATAAATAGGTTGCATTATATTAGTTTGGCCATATTGGGGAGGCGATTAAAGGTAGGATATTGGATGAATTATAAATTGCACATCCATTTGGCTGTGTGTGTGTGTGTGTGTGTGTGTGTGTTTGGAAAGAGATTTTCTATTAAAAGAAACTGTGCTTAGCTTAGTTTGTTCCTTGGCTCATGGTCTCTTGCAGTAGGCATTTTCCTGAGGGTTGTCAGAAGACTGATCTTGTGGGTGGTCTGCCATACTGAATTTGGGAACTAAGATCTCAGATCCAAGGCCCTCATCCCCCATAATGCCAGCAGACGGTACAGTCCATCAACACCTAATTACTTCCTAGTAGTTTGAACCCACAATCTGTTTTGGTTTGGTACCAGAATCAACTTCAGAAGATGTTGAAGAAAGAATGTCTGGAATTGGGAGCCTAAATATGTAGACTTTCCTTTGGGAGGTGATTGACCAGAAGAACATTTGTTATCCACAGTACTTACAAATGACAACTTTGAGGAGGAAAGGCTCTCTGACCTCATGGCAACTGTTGCTGTCCACTAAAATTTCTGCTCTGATTGCTTTTTAATAAGAATTTGAGATGGAAACCAGTTAATTAAAAAGATATAGTCCTGACAATGGACTCTGAAAAACTGAGTGTTCTAGAGAGGAGGGGGGTGGGAGGATGGGTTAGCCTGGTGATGGGTATTGAGGAGGGCACGTTCTGCATGGAGCACTGGGTGTTATGCACAAACAATGAATCATGGAACACTATATCTAAAACTAATGATGTAATGTATGGGGATTAACATAATAATAAAAAAATTAAAAAAAAAAAAAAGATATAGTCCTTTTAACTATCAACTGGCTGTAGCTCTAACCACCCTGCGCCAGACTGCACTTGCAGCTATGTCTCCACAGAACTGAATCCATGACCTGTTCTAAAGTAACTTAGGGGAGACTCTAAAACAGGGTAGGGAGTGTTTCTGAAAAATGGTCTTTTAAAACAAAGAAAATATTTTTTTAAAGAGTGATGAAATACAAGAGTATCCATAGTTTTTGCTTTTCTCTAATAAATTTATAGCCATGTAGAACATGATATAAAAATGCTAGGAACTATAAATGGGCTAAATTATTTTATTCTGCTATTATGGGGAAATCACTCTCAACAAATTTTATATCCTAATTAATATCACAAACCTCACAACACCCACAAAGACAAAAGCCGTGTAAATCTATTTAGGAGGCAGAAGCAGAAAAATAGTGGTAGATAGATGACAACTTCCTCCTTCTCTTAATGCCCTAAGGAAACATATTGGTTTCCTATAGAGGGACTGACTAGCTTTCTTCTAATATGTATTAATTATTTTATTAAAGTTATGCTTAACAGAGTAATATGACTGTGTATAAAATTGTGCTGAAGATATTTCACCTTTGCCAGAGGAGATGTTGTCCTAATCAGTATCAACCCTAAGTATATATGAGCATCTTCTAGTAAAACTAAGTTAATTTTTGAAAGGAAAAAGGTACATTTAATCCTGATTCTTAAAGCTAATTTAAAGAATAAAAATCCTTTAGGTCTGAAAAGTAATACTGATTGTCAGCAAATATTGTTAATTTGGATGTGTTACATGGACTAGGAGATATTGAAAAAGGAAGAAAGGAATCTGAAGTTTCCATACCACAAATATCAATCAATATTTAGAATTTGAATGTATCAGAATTCCAAAATAATTCTTCAATCAATAGTTTCTGGTATATATCTTACCTGAGGAAAGAAGAGGCAAGAGCCTGTTGAAAGAACAACTTAATGGTACTATTTCCCATCCCCATCCAAATACCTCTGTGAAGACCTATTCCTTCTTCACAATGGTATTCAGACATCTCTGATGTACAAAGGTTTTTGCATTCACATAACAAATTTCTCCTGGTTTTCCCCCACTATTAATCAGCTACTCCTGATTTGCTGCTATCAATCAAATATTGCATCATTAATCCATTTAGAATAAAAGTGTAATACATTTTGTAGTAAAATTCTGTTAAATCCAAAAGATCCTGTTTATCCCTGTATTCTGGGAAAACACCTGCATTTTATTTTATTTTTTTTTTAAGATTTTATTTATTTATTTGACAGAAAGAGACACAGTGAGAGAGGGAACACAAGCAGGGGAAGTGGGAGAGGTAGAAGCAGGCTTCCCGCAGAGCAGGGAGCCCGATGCGGGGCTCGATCCCAGGACCCTGGGATCATGACCTGAGCCGAAGGCAGACGCTTAACAACTGAGCCACCCAGGCGCCCCAAAACACCTGCATTTTAGAGGGTCATTCTAACTAAGTCTAAGAACACCCCACTTGACATTGTAATGCAAATAATTTTTGAAAACCACAGTTTTTTAAAAACAAAACCCAATTAATGCTATAACTGAAGAGTCACAAAGCAAAATGCAAGCCAATGCAAGCCACATCATTTTTTTCTAAAAGAGTTGCAAAATTCAATTAGAAGAATTTTTTTTTTTTAGAAGAATATTTTAAATGGTGTTTTCAGTGTTTTAAGATTAGCCTTGGGTTTTCCTCTAGACTTTATATTATATATTTTGTAAACTATTTCCTCTGTTCACCCTCATCTTTCCTCACATTTAGCACTGATTTAGATTATTTGGAATGGAAAGGTTTCCCTTTCTTTAAACAGATATTTCTAGGAGGGAAGTTTTACTGGACTCCCTTCCTAATTGGTAAGAGATACTATGTAATTCTCAGTATTCCCCACCAAGAACTTTACTAGCATGATTGATCTATTTGGCGTTAATCTTCCCTTTACTCTGTTTTGTGATCTAGCGTATGATGGGGCAGTGCCTGAGAGAGCCATAGCACCAGTTTCTACCATAAAAATATTCTCTTCTAGTGAAGTTTTCAAGTTCAGCTTCTTACTGTTTGTATGAAGACAAAATATAGCTGACCCAAAGATATTCTAATAGCACATCGTGGGAAGACCAACCAGCCAAAAACATCATCTGATGTTCATTTTGTTCCCTAGTTTAAGGAGAGAAAAGCAAATCACACCTTATATGTAATGCCATAAATGTGCTTTCTTTGGTCGATTATGAAGAGCGGCATTGGATTTTAATACGTTGATCTTTGACTTGTGGGGGTGAGACATTTTATAATCATCTGATCATCTGGTTTGCTTCCAGTGTAATCATTTAATTAAGGTATAAAAACATAATGAAGGCAACATGGAAAGTATTAATATTAATATATGACATTTATTGAATGTCAGCATTGCCCTAGGAATTGTACAAAGCACAAAATTAAAGTGCCTGCCAGTTAGCTTAGCATACATCTGCCAAATTTTTTAAGCAATTATAAATTTTTTTAAAAGACCTAGAAAGTGTCTTTATAACCAAAAAGATTTGGCTAATCCTTTCACCAAAGTCCTTTATCATTGATCTATTTTAATAGTAACTGCTTAGAAATACTACTTCCATTGTCTTAATAAGTGTGCCAGAGTGAACTGGAATAACTAAATCTTCCTGTCAAATTAGGAATGGAATGAGGGGTGAGGGGTGAATAAAAAGCCCTAACAAAAACTAAATTTAGGGGTGCCTGGGTGGCTCAGTCGGTTAAGCATCTGTCTTCGGCTCAGGTCATGATCCCAGGGTCCTGGGATCAAGTCCCACATCAGGCTCCCTGCTCAGCGGGGAGTCTGCTTCTCCCTCTCCTGTTCCCCCTGCTTGTGTTCCCTCTCTCTCTCGATGTCAAATAAATAAATAAAATCTTTAAAAAAAACCCTAATTTTAATCTTAAGAGCCAACTAAAGGAGAGATTGTGTCTCATCCTAATAAACCTTTTGGTGTAAGTCACTGTATGTTACTATATGTTCCCTAGCTGAAACAGATTGTGAGCATGAGGCTGATTTTTGAATTCTGCGGTGATTTCACTGACCACATATTCACAAAAAGGGAAAGCCAATAACTATTCTTGCAAATACTTTCTGTGCTTTTAAAGTACAGAAGTCCTATCTCCCTTTTTCTATTTATGACTAAATTGATCCCCGCCCCCCCCCCAAAAAAAGGAGGAGGAGGACGAGGATGGGAATTGGGGAAAGAGGCAGAGAAGTCAGTCCACATATGCTACCTGTTTTCTTCACCACTCACTCTTCTTATTCCCAACTTGACATCCACTCTTACAGGGGAAATGGTTAGACGTCTGCTTTCAGCTCAGGTCATGATCCCAGGGTCCTGGGATCTAGCCCCGCATCGGGCTCCTTGCTCGGCGGGGAGCCTGCTTCTCCCTCTACTGTTCCCTCTGCTTGTGCTCTCTCATTCTCTCTGTCAAATAAATTAATAAAATCTTTATTAAAAAATCTCTTGTAACCTTTGATTACCAAATCGAAAGGCTTTTACATAGTCTTTACTTTTTTACTTTTACTTAGTCCTTGTTTTCATGCAGAATATGAAACAGTTGACGCTCAGTTGATACCGTTGAACAGCCTCTTTTACTAATTTCTCTTTCCAAGGCTTTGTGACACTGCTTTCTCCTGGGGTCCCACTGCCATCTTCTTTTAATATCCTTTACTGCCTCCTTATCTTTTTCCACCCTCTAAACAGGCATTTCTATAAATTCTATTCTTGATGTCTTATTTACTTTGTCTTCAGCAACTCCTTTTATTCCTGTGCTCACCATATGGATTTAACTGTGAGGTCTAGTCCACACCTCTGTGATCTCCCTCTTGTCCCTCTGCTCCAACCACACTGGCCTTTTTGGCATATCTTGTATTTGTCAACACAGCTCTCACCTCAGAGGTTTTGCATTTGATGCTCTCTTTACTTGGACTGTCCTTCCCCCAAGTATCAGAATGGCTTGTTTCCTCATCTCCTTCAGCTCTCTGCTGAAATGTAACCTTACAGGTAAGGTTGTAAAACAGTAATTCTTACTCTCCACCCTCACTTTCCTGTCTTACGTTTCTCTATGCTATTTAATACTATCAGAAATATACATTTTTTGTTTGCTTATCATCTGTCTCCCCATCCTGTAATATGTACCTCATAAAGGCTGGGATCTTTATCTGTTTTGTTCACTGCTATATTCTCAGTGCTTAGAACTGTGCCTGGCACAAAATAGGCCTCAGTAAATATTTGTTGCATGAATGAATGAGTTAGCAGAGTTATAAGAAAGTCAAAACTCTTCATAGCTGATGCCATAGGGATAATTGCAGTGGGGCATCTTTGTGGGTCACCTTTCAGACTATGGTATGAAGATTTGTGTGGAAGTGATTTATGAAGGCACTTCTCTAGAGATACTGCTGGAGAAAACAGAAATAATTAGGCAGGAGATAGCCCTGAAACTGACTCCAGTGCTTTTGCCTGGAAAGGTCCTTACAGGTGAGATAAATTAGTCAAACATCAGTTTTATAACAGTCCTGAGTTCAGCTGAATTAATTACTTTGTATCATCAACAATTTGAATTTTATTAATATGGCCAAACACAGTTTATTAAGAAAATCAGTAACATGTGGAAGCCAACTAAGATTTTAAAATTTCATGGTCTTGGCAGGTCTTTTTTTTTTTTTTTTTATGTTATGTTAGAGTACATAGAATACATAGAGTACATTATTAGTTTTTGATGTAGTGTTCCATGATTCATTGTTTGCGTATAACACCCAGTGCTCCATGTAATACGTGCCCTCTTTAATACCCATCACCAGGCTAACCCATCCCCCCCACCCCCCTCCCCTCTAAAACCCTCAGTTTGTTTCTCTGAGTCCATAGTCTCTCATTTTACCAATAACCAAATGATATGCCACTACAAATCACAAGGTTCTTATTTTGAATTTTCACTATATTCATATTGGACTCTTCTAAGACCAGCATATGGTCTCCCCATTATTTTTTATGTCCATAGGCCCATAAATCCCATGAAACAAAAAAAGTCTTCATAAAAATATTCTGTCAAAAGGCTTTCTGTTAACAAAACTAATTCTTTTTTTACACTCCTGAAAATTTGTCGTAAAATTCAGAACTCTCTGAAGTCTGGTTAATTCACAGAACATTAGCTTGCTTTCAAGAAAGCAAATATCACAGTGAGTTCAAAGTAAAATTTTCGGGCACAAGAGTATATAGCCATGTCAGAAAAGGCTTTATTTTAAAATACTTCCTTTGAGGAACATTTGTCTAGACATGTCTTCTTGCCTCATGTGAAATTAATAGCTTAAAAAGAACTCTGTGAATGGTTCCAAATGCAAACTTTAAAATTGTTGAATAACTTAATAAGGATGCATTTCATTCCTGGTTTACCAAATATGGTTTTGACAATGCTTCCAACAGTCAAGATGGTTTCTGTAATGGAAAATGCCACATTATTTAATAATAATGGCACCCTAAAAGGAGGACTGTAAATGCTCTTTAAGATATTACCTGCACAGACCATCTATTTAGTATTAGAAAAATAAGCTGATTAGAGTGTCCTTTGAGATCATTAATGGAGTAGAAAAAGGTTTTCTAACTTAGAAAAAGTCCTAAGTCACAGAAAAAGTCTAAGCCTTTCCTCTATTAGCAAACAGAACTGTTCATCTGTGCAAGAATTGAGTGAAATAGCATTCGTCTTTATGACATGGGCACACACTTTGATGGAGAAAGTAGACTCACTGAAATTCTACACACAGTATCTGTGTCTCAGATACTCTTGCATATCTTGTCTTATTCAGTCCTCAAAAACAACCTTGTCAGATAGGGATAATTATGTGTATATTACTGATTTAAAAAAAAAAAAAAAACTTCTAAGAGATTCAGAGACTTGTGGCCAAACTGGAATTTGAACCCAGGTCTTATGACTCCATAGCCAGTGTTCTTTCCCCTAAACCACACTATCCCATGAGTCTATCCAGTTACCTGAGGCAGAAATGGTATTCACAATCCCTTGGTCAAAAAATATCATTAGCACTGTCACAGATTTCAGTACTCCACCCATATTCCTTCAGAAACTTCTCACAGAAATGTTTATATTCTCTCTGCCTGTTCCAGATTCTATGGCTGTGTAACAAATTACCCCACAATTCAGTGGCAGAAGACCAACCACTTATTATGCTCATGGATTCTGCAGTTCAGGAGTTTGAACCAGGCATGGCAGGGACAAAATGGCCTCTGTCGATGATGTCTGGGCCATCAGCCAGAAGGCTGAGGGATGGAATCATTGGAAATCCACTTTATTCACATGTCTGTGGTTGATGCTGACTACAGGCTTAAATCTTAGTTGGAGCTGTCAGCCAGACATCTCCATGTGGCCTGGGCTTCCTCATTACATGGTACTTCAGTTCTAAGGGCAAGACTAGCCCAAGAGGAGTCAGAATCAGTCGGTGTAACACCTTCTTGAAGCTAGCCTTGGATTCACACAGTGTTAGTTCTGCTACATTTTGTTCATTAGAAGTGAGTCATTAAGGCAAGCCCATATTTAAAAGAAGAAGAATTTGACTCCCTTTTGTGGGTAGAGTGTTGGAGAATTTGTGAAGATTAAAATTTTTAAATTACCACAGTGCTCCTCCACCTGGCTTTGGAGTGCTTTTGCTTGCAAGAGCCTGCCCTCTGACTCCCCAGGAGGATTGCCCTCAGGTCGAGTTACTTTGTTTCCAAGCCAGAAGTCCCTGAAAGTTGACATGAGGAAACCCTTTTTCACAGGGTAGAACATAACTCACATTCTGATCCCGCAGATTCCAAAGAAGCTACCCTCCACAGAGCTTTGCTTAAAAACACATCCTTGTTTGGTTTCTTTTTTCCCCCTTAATACATTTTTGTACACAAATTTTCATCTCATGGTCCTTTCCCTGGGAACTCAACGTATGACAGGGATGACTAGCATATCTGCAAAATGATTCTGACTTTGAAAGGCAAATTCTGATGGTACCATCTTTGCTGTCCTAATCTGCCCCCAACATGTAGCACATAGTCATATATTCTAAAGGGTTTTGCCAAGATTTATTAATTCACAGATTCTGACCATCACAAAATATTTGGAAATACTTTATATTTTAAAGATCTGAGCCTCTTTTGATTGTTGAGAGGTTCAACAAGTACTTTTATTAAGCTTTCTTCTCTAGTTAATTTCCTAAAGACATATTCTCTTTGTAGTAGAGCTTTAGATTTCTCTGAGCAATCAATTGAGCTTTTTCCCAGTAATTGCATTTGCATACACTATTTGTGCATTAAAGCAGAGAAAAAATATGTTCAATAGAATTTCCTTTGAAAGGCAGTGGATATGACAATGTGGATTATAGGTACCATCACTAAAGACAGAGATGCAGTCATATGTAGTGAATAAGTACTTATGGAAGAAACAGCATGAAGAAGGGAGAGAGAGCAGAAGGAAAAGGAAAAGTGAAAGAGCAGGAGAGAAAATGGAGGGGAAAGTGAGGAGAGAAAAGAAGGAAAGGGGGTAGCAAAGAGAAGGTGACAGTATATTTTTCAGTGATTTCTTCACAGTGATCTCAGAATTTTTCATTAAATCTACAAATCATAATGTGGTTCATGTGTTTGGGTTTCCTGCAGAAGCAGGAATGGAGAAAAATTTTGTGTTAAGTTTGTGCAAGATGCTGAATCTAATTGATGCTGGAATGAAAACAAAAGATCCACTAGATGTTTGTCAGATATTTGCAGAGGTCATTGGGAGGCCACTGGACATTCCAGGTTCTGAAACTGGGGGTTTGGCACACTCTGTAAGTCAGGGCAGTCCCAAGTGACATCTGGGTTACATTTGTTTTTTCTCAATGAAGGGATGAGAGCAAAATGCCTTGTCATCACTGGAACTGCCACAGAGTAGCCTGGCATAATGGTAAACTTTTTAATCTACTTTATGAAGGTGGTTCAGTCTAGATGTCTCTCAGGATTGTTGCCTTCAAATTTTTAATTTAGTGAAAACCTATGGCAACTCACAATTTCTACTTAAAGCAGCACTTGTGGTTCAATGAGTGAGAGGTTTCCCAAACTAAATTTTCTAGAATCATCATTATTAAGTGGCAGTATTGTAGTATAGATTGAGAATATTCCCTATTTCTTGTGCTTTCAGAAATATCTAGAAGGCAGGTAAATCATGTTACTTTGCCCATTTTTAATGAAATTTAATTTTCACTTGCCAGTGGTTTCAAAACAAACCCCTGAACTACCAATAGTTCATACTTCTAACAGCAATGTAGAAGCAGTGTGGAATTAGAAGTTAAATTCAGAGACATTCATTTTGGTGATACCAGGCCTACCAGTCAGGGTTCTTTGACATAGTCAAAAGGGTTGAATTGAGTAAATTTTGGAAGAGATTATTTACAGAGCTGTAAGCAGGGCCAGGGCAACCAGAAAGGTGTGATTGAAGTACACAAGGACTATTAACAACAAGAAACCATTGTCACTACCGAGGCCTGAAGAGGCAACAACAGACAACCGTTCTACCAACAGAGGCTGATGAGAACTAAAACTGGGGGAAAAGACTACCTGAGAGGAACCGTGGCCTTAGGGGCTCAGCAACTACAAGAACTGTAGTACAACAGGGAGAGAACAGAGGAATGAATATCCCAATCTTTCTCCAATCTCCCACTGGTGCTGCTCATTGGCAAAACCTAAAAGAAAGCCAGAGAATAAAGGGCCTTGGTTAACTACTCCATAGAGGTCAGCTCCCAGCCCAAAACAAGGCAGAAAAGCTGAGAAATTAGGGGAAGGAGGTTGCTAGCAAATGGAAAATAACCAACATATCATGTTTAGAATATCGTTAAAATTGACTGTTTCTTTTTTCCAATGCTGTAGGAAACTCTCATTTCTTTTAAACCTACCAACTACTTTTACCCCACCTGAGTTTTACCAGGTTGAAATAAACATGAAACTACGGGACAAAATTGGATAGAACTATATTGTTAGGGGAAAAAATCCTAAAATAATTTACAGACTTATAAGCTCCTAACTGACGAAGCTTCAGTAGTGGAAATAACATGCAAACGGAAATCGAATGCAGGAGAAAGTTCTAGCTCTACCTAGAACCTAAAACCTAGGCCTCCAGTCAGATTTGGGAGGGACCTCAGAACACACCATCCATCTCCCTTGTTCTCCATGAGACAGCGTGATCTGAACATGTTGCACAACTAGAGCTATTGAATTTTAACAGCTCTTGTGTCATGCTTAGTAAAGGAATACTCTCACCTCAAAATGCAGACATGTATAAGTTTAAAATTCCTACATGAAATACTTTGGACATCTTATACAATAAGATACTGTTGGATCTACTAAGCTCATAAATTGACATTTCTCTGTATAAGAAGTTTATTTGATTGCAAGTATTAATAATAATGCTTCATTAAGAAATTAGAAATCTGAAATGCTAAACCAGAAGGGATGCTGGAACTAAAGGTATAAACTAAGGCTTACAATCACCCCTGTATTCACTAGAAGGTATAATTCATCAAACTTATGATTATCAAAATGACAAATACACAGATATTCTTTACTCTTTGGCCATGTCCACACATTAAATCCATGTGCCAAATGGGAGTCCTTTTTTATTGTTATTATAGTGGTTGATCATTAATATTTGATCAGATATGTTTGAAAAGAATAGAACAGCTCTACATAATATGTCATCAGGGAAATACATATTAAAATGATGATGAGATACCACTATATGCCCTATTAGAATGGCCAAAATCTGAAACACTGACAAAACTAAATACTGGTGAGGATGGGGAGCAACAGGAACTCTCATACTTTGCTGATGGGTATGCAAAGTGGAATAGCCATTTTCAAAGACAGTTTGGTGGGGTTTTTTTTACGAAATTAAAAATTCTTACTATACGATGCAACAAATGCACTTCTTAGTATTTACCTAAGGGAGCTGAAAGCTTATGTCCACACAAAAACCTACACGCAGATGTTTATAGCAGCTTTGTTCATAATTGTCAAAGCTTGGAAACACCCAAGATTTTTTCAGTGGGGGGATGGATAGACTGCAGTACATCCGGACAATGAAATATTATTCAGCACTAAAAATAAATGAGCTATCAAGCCATGAAAAGACACAAAGAAACCTTAAATGCACATTACTAAGTGAAAGAAACCAATCTGAAGAGGCTATATACTGTATGATTCCAACAATATTACATTCTGGAAAAGGCTAAACTATAGAGATAGTAAAAGGATCACTGGTTGCCAGAGCACAGAGGATTTTTGGAGCAGTGAAAATACTCTGTATGTATTATAATGATGCAAATATTTCATTATACATTTGTCCAAATCCATAGAATGTACAACATCAAGAGTGAATCCTAAGGTAAACTATGGACTTTAGGTGATTATGATATGTCAATGTAGATTCATTCTTGGAAAAAAAAAGTACCATTCTGGTGAATGATAATGAGGAAGACTATGCATGTGTGTGGGCAGGAAGTATGTGAGAAATCTCAGTACCTCCTTCTCAATTGTAGCAAACCTAAAACTGCTCTAAAAAATACAGTGTTTTAAAATTGAACTTTCAAGGAGCGTGAGGTATATATTCCCTGCTGAGTTTGGTGGCTGGAGGCTCTGTATTCTTAATCAATGGAACTCTTTGACCTTATATAATTAGGAACTCAGGGGTCAATCACTATCCAGACTGCCACAGACTAATGTACTCTAAATTTCTGGTTTTCTATTCAATAATAATTAAAGATTGTACTCACCCATATCAGTATTTTCAGAGTATAAAATTTCTCAGGTCATAGAAGAAAGAGGTAAACTTAAAATCAATTAGATATGAAACATAAAAAGTTGTACAGGGACGATTTGATTTCTGTTGATCTCATGGCCTCTTTAACTTTGCCAGTATATAAACCTACCCTCACTTGGTTCCCACTACCATAGGAATATTCTCTATAGATGTTTTAGATTTTCTTAGAGCAAGATGCTGAATTGATAAACATGAACTAAATTTCTTGCAAGGAAGAGAAAAACATTAAAAGGTGGAGATGAGAAGGTTCCAAAGATGAAGTAGGCTACCTTCTAAATTTTGCCTAAGGACTCATTGTTGAGCTCTGATGTTATGGACTGCTCACCATAGTATTAAACCAAACTGGGAAAATAAGTCCTCCAGAGATTGACCTGACCCATTTCAGTTGTATAATTACAACTTCACATTTTCAAATTCTGGTATAGTTGTTTCTGTAGTGAAGCCCACAAGAGATTTTAGCATCTGAACTTTTAGTATCAAAGTTCATATAAATGGTTACCTGCTCCAAGATGGAATTCTTGGTATTTCTAAAATACTTTCCTTTAATGATATAATATTTATCTTTTTTTTTTTTTTTTTTAGAGGTGGGAAGGCGTAGAGGGAGAGGGAGAGAGAGAATCCCAAGCAAGCTCCATGCCCAGCTCAGAGCCCAATGTAGGGCTCGATCTCACAACCCTGAGATCCTGACCTGAGCTGAAATCAAGAGTCAGATGCTTAACTGACTGAGCCACCCAGGCACCCATATAATATTTATCTTTTACTGAGGTACAAATGAGGAAAAAATCATCCTCATTCCCTTACCCCTTTCCATTCCCCTAAATAGTTGTTTTTCTGCTGAAATGAATGGAATTCTACAAATTCCCAAGTCTTCCAAAATAATGCAGTTTTTTTTAATTAAGTTCAACTAGCCAACATATAGTACATCATTAGTTTTTGATGTAGTGTTCAATGATTCATTAGTTGTGTATAACACCAATTTATATGACAGACACATCTTTTCCTTAAATTGGCTGAGCATTTTCATTTACTCAATGGGAAAAATATAAATAAAAGTGTTAGGGAAATATTACATGCTTCCTGATTAGGAACATTATGAATTGCTCAAAACAGTTTTAGATCCTCTTGAATTGACTTTATTGTCCTTTCATCTGCCTCACACTTTAGTGGAAATGTTTTCTCTAAGAGCCTTACTGACTATGCTGATTCCTCCAAAAAGCTTTTTCCAAATATCTTTTCATAATTGATTTCTAATTTAATTTTCTTATTGTCAGAGACTATGCTTGGTTTGATTTCAGCCTTTTAAAATTTGTCGAGACTTGTTTTATGGCCCACAATATGGGCCACAAGAACATAAAACTATTGTTATTCTATAGAATGTCTATAAGTATGAAATAGGTAAGATGGTTGACAGTATTGTTCACATCTTTATAATCTTATTCATTTCATGTATGTATGTTTGAATAATTGCTGAGAAAAGAGAGTTGAAACCTGCAGCTAAAACTGTAGATTTGTATAATTTCTCCTTTCAGGTTTGTCATTTTTTACCTCATGAATTTTGAAGCTCTGTTATGGGGGATGTGCACATTTAGAATTACTACCTTTCCTGGCCCATTTTTAATTGACCTATTTATCATTGTGAAATATATCTCTTTATCTTTGATAATATACCTTATTTGAAAGCCATTTTGTCCAACGTTAAAATAGCCACTCCAGCTTTCTTTCTACTAGCTGCTCATGGCATTTATATATCCATCATTTTACTTTAAATCTATCTGTGACCTTATGTTAGAAGTGGTTTACTTTTAGACAGATATAGTGGAATCTTGCTGTTTTATCCATAATGACAACCGCTGCCCTTTACTTGGAGTATTTAGGCTGTATCATTTTAATGTAATTATCAATGTTGTTGAGTTTAGAACTACCATCTTTCTATTTTTTACTTTTCCCAATTTTTGCCCTTTTCCTGCCTTTTTAAAAAATTAAGTATTTTCTAGAATTCAGTTTTATCTCTACTACTAGCTTATTCATTTTTAGTGGCTTCTTTAGGTTTTACAGTATAGGTTTTTAATTTACCTATCACGTTCTACCATCAAATAATATTATACCACATATGTATAAGAACCTCACAACACTACATATATATTCCCCCATCTCTTTGCTATTGTTGTCATCTATTCTGCTTCATGTTACAAATCTCAGTAATTATTTTTACTTGAAACAATTATCTTTTAAAGGTAATTTTAAATGCTAAATATCAACTTCTTACCCACATTTTTACTATTTGTGGCATTTTTCATTCCTTTGTGTAGATATAGTTTTCTATTTGGTGTCATTTTCCTTCTACTTGAAGAATATCTTTTAACATTTCAAATAGTATAAGTCCTCTGATAATGCTTTTACTGGTACTGCTTTTTCCTTTAGGTTTAATAGAATTTTTATCCTTCATTTTAGAAGGATATTTTTGCATAGAATTCCATGTGGATAGATTTTTTTTTTTCTTTGAACACTTAAATGAATCTTTTTATTTTACTTTGGCTTACATAGTTGAAGCAAGCATTCTGTGGATCCTTATCTTTGCTCCTTTCTATGTTCTCTTTGTTCTTTTTTTATGTCTTTTTTTCTTTAGTTGCTTTAAAATTTTTCATTTCAGTGCCTGTTTACAGCAATTTGTGATTTGCTTTAGTATGGTTTTCTTTGTGTTTACCCTGCCTGGAGCTTATTGAGATTTTAGATTCTATAAGTTTATAGCTTTCATCAGATGTGGCAAATTTGGGACCATTATTTTTTTTAACATTTTTTTAGGTCACTTTCCCCCTCCTTTTGTAACACATACTACAGTTATGATAGACCCCTCACATTATTCCACAAGACACTGAGGCTCCATTTATTTTATATTTATATATATGTATATATATTTTTTATTTATATATTTTTTTATATTTATATTTTTAGTCTTTTTCTCTGTTAGGTATCTTTAATTTTTTTTATTTCTTTCATTATGAATGAAAATAAACACTTTAAATGGTTACAGATTTTTTATTGCAGATTCTCTGTTCATATCCTTTATCTAATTAAATTGCTCATATTTCCTTATACATTTGAGAAATTAGTCCATTGTCATTTAAATTGAAAATATTTATATTCATTCTTTATTTATTTTACTTGGAGAATATGTATGTATATTTCCACACAGAAGTCTACAAATTTTTTAACATAAGTATTCAAATTGATTATTTTCCTTTATGAATTTTTTGTTTCCCATTCTATTAAGAAAGGCCTATTTCATTTCAAGAAATAAAATAGTCTCATTTACTTTCTCATATTTTGGGTTTTTTAAATTTTGAAGCTTAAAATTTTGATTTATCTGGCATTTAGATTTGAAAAGTGAAGTAGCAAGACTTTTTCCTATATACATAGTTGGTTTCTCTAATACTGCTTACTGGATAATCCATCTTTCTACCCACTGATCATACTCATCACCTGAATCAGGATTAGGTTTACCTGTGAGTTAAATACTAAAAATAAAAGTGACGTGCACAAGAAAAAGTATATTTCTCCCTTATAGTGGAGGCCTATAGTCTAGAGTTCATAGAGTGGCTCTACTCCATTAAATCCTCAGAGGCACACACTATCTCATTGACCTACTACTTCTAAAATGTGGGGCTTTTGGGTCCAAATCAAATGTGAGTCAAAATGCGGTGCTATTTGGTTCACATTGGTTTCATTTGTATGCTAAGCAACAGATGAACGGAGAGAATGAAGAAGAAAACAAGAAAAGGGTGTAGAGATAAATTATTTTTTAAGACAGTTTCCCAAAAGCTGCTACATAACACTTCAGCTTAAAGTTCGTTGGCCAAAAATTATTCTCTTAGCTACACATATTGCAAAAGATGCTGGAAAAAGTATTCTTCATTTTGAGCATGCATGTGCCCACCTAAAAATGATGGAACTATGGGGAAAGTCAACAAAAGACTACTAGGGGCAAACTGGTGGTCTCTGCCAAACTCCCCATTATGGTACCATCAATCCCAATAGATTCTTCATATCTAGATTCTTGCATTTTACTCCCTTTGTTATGAGTTTTCCCTGTGCCAGTGCTATTCTGTTCTAATTAACTTATACTTACTGTCTTTGTATCAGGTAAGAGTAAGCCCCTTATCCTCTTTTTCCCGGATTTTTTGGATTTGTATTGAACAATCCATAATAATGTGAGATTTTTATATACAGAATTTTTATTTAAGAGATATTCAGTGCTTTGAAGGAAATACCTTAATAAATATCCTAAGAGGTACCCAAGTCACTGCAGGACACCAAAACATCAGAAAAGAAAGTTACCACTGTTTAACACAGAAGAAGATTGTAGACTTTGGAAGGGAAAATTCGATCTGAGAGGGATTGACTAGAAAGCATTTACATTGCTTTGCCAGTAGAAGCAGCCAGTAGAAGGGACGTAAATCCTTCTTTTGCATGCTGTTCTTCTGATTTTAGTTTAAGTCTGCTGAATATACTAATTCTTGAAGAGACAGATTTCAGTTGTAGAAACTAAAGAGGAGCTGAGTATCAAAGTGAGATCAGTATGCTGTAGGAAAAAAAAAAAAACTGCTCAAAGATATAGGGCCCCAAAACAAAAAATTCATGGGATATAGATCCCAGAGATTTACAGAAATCTTAGGAAGGGTTTAGGACTTTGTTAGATTATGAAATTAATGGGTTGAGGCAATCCTAAAAATATCTCATAGGTTGAGGAAACTCCATCAGATATCTGGGTTTTGAATCATTTTATCAACCCCCCCACTCCATGTATAAAATACAATAAAATCCCAAGTCATTTAGTAGTATTTTACTCAGCAGCTATTAAATTTATAGATTAATTTATGTGAATTGACATCTTCGCAATATCTAGACTTTTCTTAAACAAGACACATATTTTTACTGATTGAAGAAGAAAACTGAAGCATTTTAATTTTCTTTTTTTTAAAGTTTATTTATTTTAGAGAGAGAGAGAGAAAGCATGCATGAGAGTGGGGGGAGGGGCAGAGGGAGAGGGAGAGAATGTCACGCAGACTCCATGCTAAGTGCAGAGCCCAACATGGGGCTCAGTCTCATGACCTGAACCAAAATGAAGAATGGGACACTTAACCGACTGAGCCACCCAGGCACCCTATGAAGCATTTTAATTTTCTTCTTACAGAAGAAATTTATTGCTGGGTATTTTCTCTCTGTAGTTGCAATTGTGAAAGGCATATTTCCATTATATTTTTTATAATTGTTTAAATATAGAAGAACTATTGATTTTTGGATCAATTTTATAAATAACAACTTTTCCTGAATTATAGTTATTAGCTAAACTTTGCCACAGCACAACAAATGGATTCAAGAATTTTAACTGTATGCAATGTGTGAGATACTATTGTGAGGTTAATGAGGCAGGTCTATATAGGTAGCCAGCTGGGAGCTCTAATGTCCACTTATGAAACCCAAATCCATCCCAAGTCCTGATGGCAGTTGCCATTCTCACTTAAATATCAATGAAGAAAATTCTGAATCTGGTGGCTGGCTGGAATTTACAGCATAGCCAGCAGTGATTCCAAATTTCTTAGTTATTTGGTGCCTCTTTTGTTAGCCAGATCTGGGAATGTTGGCCCATAAGAATTATGAGGACATAGGGACTCACATTGTGTTTCTCTTTGTCTTTAGACACCGGGTTTCCTGCCATATACCTACCTGCCCCTCCACTCTATGCCCCAGCCCCCCACCATAAGATGAGAACTACCCCCCATGTAAGAGTGAGAATTAGAACGAGTTGCCAACCATACGATATCTGAATTTGGGTGATTCTGGGTTAGCTAATGACACAGTTTTCTTTGCTGCAATTGGAGTCACTACCTGATTAAATTTATGATAATTATAAGTTGTCTTTCATTCTCAAGATCCATCTGTGCTCTGCAGAGGCCAACTAGTCAAGTTGAAGAGAGATGTGGTGGGCACTAATCTCTATAATCCTCCAGGAATGCAGTATTGTTTTGGATTTACTGTTTTCAAACTATTTTTTTTTTAATTTATTTGAGGGAGGAAGAGAGAGAGAGAGAGAGGGAGCATGAGTTTGGGGGGAGGGGCAGAAGGAGAGGGAGAAGCAGACTCCCAACTAGGCACTGAGCCCAATGTGGGGCTTGATCCCAGGACCCTGAGATTATGACCTGAGCCAAAGTCAGATGCTTAACTGACTGAGCCACCCAGATGCCCCAAGAGTTTACTATTTTCATAGATAGAAGCAGTCCTAATGGCTTACATTTGACTTTTTCTACCTTCATGTGTCAAGGAACCACTATGGCTCCTCTGCCAATGGCTGAGTAATGTTCTTCCCATTATGCATCCCAAAACTTAGGAAATAACTACAAAGTGAATCCAGGGACTCACTGGGTTCATTCACTGTACAGTAGACCTGAGCCAAAACTCCATGGGTCATCTGATAGGAACACAATGATATTTTGGTCTCCAGGAATAGTGTCAATTTGAGGCAGTGTGGCCAGAGTGATAGGGCTGCTTCTACTGGCAAAAATCGTTTGAAGGAATTTAGGTATTCAGAGACCCCAGCTTTATTAGAATCTGCCCAACTATCCCATAATAATTTTCAGATTCCCACTTCTTCCCAATCAGCATCTTAACTTTAACAAATGAGACTCTGTAAGTTTGAGAATTCAATTTGTCTTGTCATTCAGCTACACATAGGATTGGACTTTGGGTTTGGTTTTCAAAAATATCAGCCTTGCAACTACAGGAGATTGCAGTTTCTTTCAGAGTAGTCATAGAATCAGTATTTTGAGCTGGGAATTTAAAGCCTTGTTTTCATGATTGTCTTTCCCTAAATTCTCCAGCACACTTAGAAGCAATCAACCAACTTCATTATACTTATTTTCACTGACCTTTTCTGTGGCAGAAAGTATTTTGTAACCCAAAGCCTTGCCTTCTATAGGCACATTATTACAGATGTCTGCAGGTAATAATTTGAGTAACTGTTTTACCGCTGCATGCCATCAACTACCAGTGTTGCCTTTACCATTAGAAATAGTCATTAATGCCTTTAAATGTAACCAGATCAGAGAACCAAAAACCCCAGAATCAATTTAGGAACTCATGTTTAAGATTATGTTCTTTAGGAACTGCTTTTCATACTAAATTCTGTAACATTTGTGGTTCAATCAGAGAGGCAGAACCAGTAGGACTGTGTGTGTGTTTAAGTGTGTATGTGTGCTAAGAGAAGTAATACAGCTACTCCAATTTTAGGTTTTCTTGAGACTACTTCACTGATCCAAGTGTTACTTAAGAGTTTGTTGTTTAATCCTCAAATACTTGAGGGATTTACAGCTATCTTTCTTTATAGCTATCTTGTTATTGATTTCTAGTTTAATTCCACTGTGGTCTGAAAACACTTTGTACGAGTTCTGTTTTTTAAGATTTCTTTTATGTCTCAGAATGTGGTCTATCTTGGTGAATGTTCCATGTGAGCTTAAGAAGAATATGTATTCTTCTGTTGTTGGATGGAAGAATCTATAAATGTCAATTAAATCCAGTTGACTGATGGTGCTCTAACAGTCAGCTCTTTCCTTACTGATTTTCTTCCTGCTTGTTGTATCAGTTACCAAAAGAGGGCTGTTGAAGTTTCCAACTATAATAGTGGGTTTGTCTATTTCTCCTAGAGGTCTATTGGTTTTTGCCTTGTGTATTTTTATGCTCTTTTGTTATGTACACACTGGTTAAAGATTATGTCTTCTTGGAGAATTTACCCCTTGCTTGCTTTGTCTCTTCAGACTTTTTTTTTTCCTTGCCTGTTAGCATAACTTGTGATTTTTGTTGTTGTTGTTGAAAGCTGGACATGATGTATCAGGTGATAGAAAATGAGGTAAATATGCCTTTAGTGTGAGGTTTTATATTAATCTGGCTAGAAATTGGGTTGTGTCTAATGTTTGTTCTAGGTGTAGATGCCAAGAGCCTTGGATTTCCTCTAGTGTCCTTGCTTTTGTTTCTCCTGTTATCTTTGCATTTCCCTAAGAATCCCTTTTATAAATAGAGTTTGCTACTTGAAGCTCTTTCATCTATAATCCCCTGTTATCATACTGGAGCCCTGTCAATGTGGCAATAATCTGGGGGTAAAGTTCTATAATACTGTGATTAAATCTGGCTTTTCGTAGGTTTATATCCCTGGGTTGTGACCTTCACAAGTGTTTATCGGTTTTTTTTCCCTCTTAGGTGAGTCTGGAAGTCTAGAGGGAGCTGGAGTTGGGTAATTGCCCTTCCCTCAAGTGGAATAAGGCTATGGTAATCTTTTCTTTTGAAGAATAGGCCTTTGTTATGGAGAATGCTCTGAGTATGTTTCAAAATGGTTACTTTTCACCTCCCACTGCCAGAAACACTAGGGGATTTTTATTGTTTTTCACCTGAGAATTGGTGGGGTTCCTGGAGGTAAAAGCCAAGAAAAGCAGATTCCCGCTTAGACTGTGACCCCCAGGAATTTTTCATTCATGCTACTACACACTCAGGAGCCAGCAGTTCATCAGATTTACCACTTAAGTGTTCCTAATGATGTAGTTTGGAATATAGGTGAGGTCTGGTGGGGTGAGGTCCAGAGCTTACAACCAAGAAAGAATTCTTGAGACGTCTTGGGTGCAAAATGGTGGTTTTATTAAAGCACAGGGACAGGACCCATGGGCAACAAGAGCTGCTGCCCGAAGGTTGTGAGGGGTGGCTGGTTATATACTTGGGAGTTGGGGAAGGTAAGGGAAAGGGAAGTTTCAAAACAATTTTCATATGTTAAAGACTCACAGGATATCAGAGGCCTTGCCATTGTCAAGTTAGGGTTGTTTTTCCCTCTGACAAGGCATAACCTTAAGATAGTTGGAAGTGTCCTAGAGGAATATCATGCATATCCCACCCAGTTTATGCTTTGCCTTCTAGCCTTCTTTGCCTTAGCTAGCCTTCTGGTCCCTCATCACTACCAGTTTGTGACATTAGCAGTCTCTGTTCCAGGTAAACTAATCTCAGCTACGGTCCTCTGTATTTGCCTGTCACTGCAGAGGGTGTGGTTAGTAATTTGCCTTGTGACCTCCTTCTCTAATAGGCCCAAGGAGAGTCATTGATCTGCAGTTTGTTCAACCATTTTCTTGTAAGGACTGGAGTAATGACTTTTAAGCTCTTTACTTGTGGAGCTAAAACTGGAAGTTGGATTCTCTTTGGTTAATACTTTAAGTCCAATCCTTTCAGTAGAATATGTCTCAGTAGTGATCATTTTCTGTGAAATTATCCTAGAACAGTATACTGCACTTGCAAATGGCAAATTCAATTCTTTCATTTTATCTTTGAAATTTTTTTTCTGTTCCATTATTTCTGTATACTCTGCCTCAAGGACAGCAATTTGTCTATATATTGGTCTCTGTTGTCTATCACCATAGCTCCTCTTTGCTTCCTTTTATCATTTTGTCTATTTTAACTGCATTCTGTAATATTTTCTAGAGCTCTTCATCAGCTTTTGTCTTTTGCTTTTCTCATTCATTAATTGCTGTTCATAAATAATTAATTGTCTTTAATATAATTTTGCTTCCAGTTCATTCTCCAGTCTCATTTTTACCTTATTTTGTTGTCATTATTTCACCATGGTTTCTTCTTTCAAAAATTTCATCTTTTCTTTAATTTTATTTAATTCATAAAGATGCTTTTGATTACTGGTGTCTTCATCCAGAGTGAATTATTTTTCTGGGTTGAATATGTGCTTACATTTTATTTGTTGTTTTGTTTTGTTTTGTTTTGTTCTCTTGTTTTGTTTTGGTATAATAGCTCTTTTTCACTTTTCCATCTCTTTTCCCAAATATATGGATAGTTTCTCCTTGCCAACTTTCTACTTTATCTAGTCTTTTTTGTAATCTCCCTCAATGTTTGACTCAATTCTGTATTTGGCTTTTTATTTACCTAGAGGAGGAGAGTGGTAGGATGGAGGTGAGAGAGAAGAGCTAGAGGTGTGCCCTGATTCCATTCACATATTTTGTCTTTAATCTCTTTAATCTCTTTCTTTGGAAGTTTGTTAAACATCTTTTGCCAGATTTTACTCTTGTTTCTTTGGGGGGCACCTCCAGATCCATGGTGGTAATTGACTATTACCCCATTTTTAGAGTGAGTCCTTCAGTTTAGCTTCATTAAGTCTTTGGCTGTCTGAAAACACCACTACTTAACTCACCATTCCCCAGCCATCTTTTGTTCCCTGCCCACAGTTCAGAAGTTCTTCCAACAATCAATGTGATGCTTTTTAGCTACAATGGAAAAGTATCCAGTGGTTTGAGGAGTGGTATTTTCCTTTTATTCTCATCTTTTATTTTGCCAAACTTGTATTTATTATAGACAATTAGTTCTGGATAATTCTTCCTGAGGTATTTCTCTCATGTTGCTCTAAGCCAGAAAAAACAAAATTCTGACTTTTTTTAGTTATTTCAGCTTCTCATTCACCTACCTTTCAATCCTTTCCCCTGGGCCATCATGAGACTTTTCAGGAATTTGTCCACTCACTTTCTTCCCCATGATACAGCTCTGCTTGTTCTCTCTCTCTCTCTTTCTCTCTCTCTCAATCTCTCTCTCTGTTATATTTGAAGGGGGAGGTAGTAGGTAGGGAAATCTTGCATTCTTCTCAAAATCTTCATTGTTCAAAGATACTCTATAAAATTTAGAATTCATGTTAGAGTACTATTCTTGTTAGAGTACTGTTTTTCTTGTTAGAGTACTGTTTTTCTTGTTAGAGTACTACCTCTGTTTTCTTTGTTCATGTTACTTATATTCATTAATGGTTTAGGGTGGAAGCTTCTGTAATCCTACATTTACTCTGTTGTCTTTCTAATAAGTCCTTTAATATAATTCAATATCTCATATTGATCAAACAACCTGGGTTTCTTAGAGGAGAACTGCTATGAAGATGAGCATAATGCACACCTTAATGTGAGTTGTCTTCCAGTGTGGTAATTTGAATAATTGGAAAAAGAGGCTGAGTAATTGCAATCTGCTCATGTACTGAGGGCACTGAATGGATTTTAGTCATTACTATCAATTTTTTCCATGACTAAATTTCTAGTGGTCTCATTGATTGTGTTGAATTAATTACAAAGACACAAATGAGGGTCAGATAGGGAATAAAGGGAAGACTATGTAATTCACACATCTGATAGGCACCACTCTCCTGCCAATCCCTATACCCATGTCCAGATATATGAAAGCTTACCTGGGTCTCTGAAATAACAATTTACCCAAAAAGACATTTCATCTTGGAGATGAGGGATCTTTAAAACAGATGTAGTGATGTTGAATCCAAGCAAAACTATGAGATAGGTGAAGTTTGTTGTCTGAGTCTCTTAATCCTTTGTTTCCTGGATCACAGGCTTCTCAAGATCCTTGTATCCTACCTTTGACAAAACCTGTCTCAAATTTTTTTTTTACTCTGAGGAATAAATAACTGGTGAAGGACCTCACCCAGGGAGTAGTTGCATTTAACTGGGATTAAATCCTTGAGTAAAAAAAAAGAGTTAGATTGTGGAATATAGGACTTTAGGAATCAGCAAGCTTACAGAAAGGATTTCTTTTCATGTAGAGGCCTCTTGAGTCCCTGAAATCATATTACTTGGCTAATGCCTAATTCTATTCTTTGCATAAAGAAAATCCTCAGTGGTAATTAATTTCTTTCCAGGTTTTCCATTCTGCTGAAATTGAACAACGCTTTTAGTATTTATTCAGCAAATATCAGCTTATTGATATTTCTTTAACACAGTAGTGGAGAAGAAGTCAGAACTATTTTTCAATAACTTTATCATTTTATTGGTTTTGGTCTCCAGGTTATGTGAGGTGATATACACTCTACTACTTTTTAAGATCCTATACATTAAAATCTTTAAAATGAGGCTGAGAAATATAGCCTGGGAGTTTTTTTGACTGAACGTTTGCCAGGACTAGATAGAACATACTGAATCCATCCTATGAAGCCTGTCTCCTTTACTCACAGTTCTTGAACCCTAACCTGTGACATTGGCTCAGATTTCAGCAAATTGTAGTGTATAGTTTGTTCTTGGGATAAGCTCTGGCCCTGAGTGATTTCATATAATCTACTGCTAATATTTTTATGAAAGAGGCCTCTCTTAGGTTCTCCCAGATTCCAGGGAGATCTCTAGAATCCCTGTAACTCATTTCTACAGAAAGGGCTCAAATGTTGCCTTGATTTCAGATTTAAACCCCTTGTCACTAGGCTACTCTGAATATATTTAAAACTCTCTGGTTCAAATGCTAGGGAGCATTTATATATCCCTGTGCCAAATACTATCAAGTCAAGTACTATGAAGAAGACAAAAAAAGTAGACTTCTTTCTATCTTTGACAATTGCTTATGTCTCTTCATAGTCCTGTGAGTATGATAGATCTTTCATTATAGTGGGGAATGGTGGCATAAGCAGGAGAAGACTAAAATAAGTGTAAAATGTGTCAGATGATGGTCATAAGTGCTATGGAGAAAAGTGAAATAGAGAAGTGGGTTGAGAATTCTAGGGTGGGGGAAATTGCATTTTAATATAAGATAGACAGGGAAAGCCTTATTCAGAAGGTGACATTCGAACAAAATGTGAAGATTTGGGACTAAGCTGTGCAGATATTTGGAGGAAGAGTGTACCAGGAAGAATAAACAGCAAGTGCAAACACTGTTTAGAGGTGAAAGTGTACCCAGTTTGTTTTAGGCGTTGTACAGAGTTTGGTGTTAGCAGAATGGATAAAAGAGGAGGAGGTGGTAGGAAATAATGCCAAGAATTAAGAGAGTGAATGGGCAGATCTTGTAAGCCATTTTAAGAATTTGACTTTCTCTAGTTTGAGTGAAATAGGAGGCTATTAGACATTCTGAAAAGAAACCTAACATGGTCTAATTTATATTTTTCAAATGTTCACTTTTGTTTCTTGTAGAAACTAAAGAGAGTAAGGGTGGAAGCAGAGAATCCAGTGTAATATTCTAGGCAAATGATGGTTAGGACTCAGACTGTGGTGGTAGTATTAAAACAGTGAGAAGTGGTAAAGGATTCCAGATAGATGATGAAGGAGGGTCTTAAGATTTGCTGAAGGTCAAAATGCTGGTCATGAAAAGAAGGGAGTTGTGGATATCTCCAAGATTTTTGAACTGCAACTGGTAGAAACAAATAACAGCTGAGATGGGGGAATACTGTAGGAGGAACAGAAATAGGGGGGGACCTCAGGTGCTCTTATAGGAGATATCTAGTAGAAACTTGAAATTCAGTTCATTGAAACTGAAATTGAAATTTCATTGAAATTTTTAAAAAATCCAAATAAAAACCTGGCAGTCATCAACATATAAATAGTATATAAGAAGAGATCCAACCACTCCAGACAGCATCACCCATGTTTCTTGTTGGTTTTGGCCAATGGGAGTCACTTGCAGGAGAGCAGAGAGGAGAAAAGCAAGGTCATGGGTTTGGGGAGGTCCCCCAGCTCATGTCCATGTCAGGCAGCCCCTCTGCTATCCTAAAAGGTTTTACGAGGCTCTGGTCCCTGCTCCTTCCCTGACCCTTTAGGAATGATGGTCTGACAACTGCTTCTCACTATTACCAGTCCTGAGTGTTTTACCACCTCTCATCAGTTCCCTTGATCCTGTCCACTCCATTTAACTCCCTTCTATTACTGCTTCAGAGTATTTCATCTGTTTTCTGCCAGGACCCTAATGATATAATGGTAGCTCTAGTAAAAATAGATTGGAGTAATAGCACTTAAACCCTGATGTTTAATCTATTGTCAATTAGTGATTATTGATAATTATAATTTCTATATAGTCATTAAAATTATTTTTATTGTAATTTTATTTGCTCTATTTTATTCTATCTTGCAATCAAATGGATTAAAAGCATATTATAAAGAAAAAAACAGCTGTGGCTTGTCCTTATAAAAGTCATGTTACTTTTCTAAACTTCAGTTTCTAGATGAGTTAAGTAGACATGATAACTACTGCCACTGCTTCTAGAAGTCCTTAAATAATGAGTTTGTGCCTCCTTCAGGGTCTTGGAATAAAGTTGTTAGAGGAAAACAAAGGCTGATTGCTAACTGCTAAATAATTCTACTGGTATATAAAACCCACAAATGCTAGCTAGAATTAGAAGAGATGGATAGGGATGGGGGAAGGCTATCAGTACCTGCAAGGACAAAATGCATGTCATTTCAAGATGTGTTCAGTAATATTTTGTTTATCAGAATAGATTCTTTTGGTAAAGCCACATGACTAAAGAAGAAAACAATCTAAAGACTTTGGAATGACAGTCTAAATATTGATGGTTACCAGCATGTTTCCTCTAGGTCTCCTTGCTGAATGCTACATCCAGGAATGACACACAGTCACGCAGCCCTGGAGTTTGGCCGCTGAGCACCTCTGCATCTCTTGCCTTCAGCACCCGGAGTATAATTCTTAAATCTACAAACTGTCTCGTGCAGCATTTTCCCCCTCCTCCTCAAATAATATCCAGTTACTGAGTGCTGTGCTGGGAGAACCTGGGGAAATGCTAGAAGGAAACACAGCTGAGAGCCACTGTGGTTTGACAGTTCTCCAGCTACTTTGAAAATATTTTGGCAAAAACAGGATTTTAAGTAAAACTGTTTCCTTTGGTAACATACCCAAAACTGCAGGTTTTACATTTTCAGTTCTATGATTTGAGCCAAAAGGGGGAAAAGAAAAGAAAGAGAAAAAAGGGGGAAAAGTTTTTCTAGAGGGTGGAAGATAGAATCTAAGGAAAAGAGGGAACATTTTGCATGCGATGCAGGAGTGAGGGCAAGGAGGAAACATATGGAGACATATTTAACATTCTCTCTTTCTTTTCTCTACTGAGGAATTTTCCCCTGTCAAAACACAGTGTTCTCTTTTGCCCTCAGATGACCTGGAAGGGATTCTCTGGGGATGATGACGCTAAGATTTGTATTACTGCTTATTGTAGGGTGATGTATAGTCAATTGGGGAAGATAAAACCACATGTGGCCATCCCACACTACAGCAGACGTGGGAGGGGATGAAATGGAATGATTTTTCATCTGCCCCCTCTAGTTGGTTTTTAGAGGATATGCTTATCTTTTCTCACTTAATTTTCTCCCTGGTCACAACCACACATGAAATCCCTCACTACTTGAAAATATCCGATCTCACAGGTTTGTAAATGCTATTTTCTCTACCTAGAATGCTCTACCCCCAACTTCCAGCACTCTTTTTCAGAGAATACCCCCTTTACTCTCCAGATGATGTTAGCTTCTGGTGTTCTCTTTGTGGCTGTCTGTTTACATATTCCGCAATCATCTGTACATTCTATGAGGGCTTGTCCATCATCATATCCCTGGGCTAGCGTACTGTGGATGTTTAATTTAAAAGCTATCAACTGGTTGTCTGAACTTATCTACATTTACCTTCCATTTCTTACTGTACTCCTTTCCTAAAAACCTACTCCTCCTTTGTGTTTATTTACCCTTGTATTTCTCTTTCTCTTTTTTTCCCTAATATGCTTTTTCCCTCTCCATAGTTTAGAGCCCAGTAAAGCATGGAAAGTAGAAAATAAACCCTAAACTATAGATTATTAATGCTAGAAGGTGCTTTACAGATTATTTAACTCAGTGCCTCCAGTTGTATGATTGTGCTCAGTTGTTCAAGGTCACACAGCTAGTTGGGAACAGAGTTGAGATTAGAATCTTGTCATCTTGACTATATTTAGTCTTCCTTTCATTATTGTCATTCTCTATGAAGTGTTAGAGGGGATGCAGGACCCCGGAAATACCAGTTATTTCTCTACAACACAAGTTTCCTATCATCCAACCAATAGGTCTTATTAGAGAGAAAAAAATGCTTCCTAGATCTTCTTAAATATTTGCTGTTTTAAGAATAAAACTTAGAGTCCAACTCTGTCTTCAACTACCCTCAAATTCAAGAAGATCCATCGATCTTGGAGTGCTAAGGAGAAGAGTCAAGTTCAATGTTCAGTCCCTAAGATAAATGTTTATGTGAAAAGGGACCAAAGGTCTAAGACACTGTTAAAAAAAAAAAAGAGAGAGATGGTGGTCTTCATCAATAATGAGGATAAAAAATAGCTAACTGACACTTATTACTATGTATCTGACGCTGTTCTAGGAACCTGTCCTAAATGACATATATTTATTCATTTATTCTCCCAACAACACTGTGAGTTAAGTACTATTATCTTCACTTTATAGATGAGGAATCTGTGGCATAGAAATATGGAATAACATATTAAGCAGCTTTAGCTAGTTAAATGGAAAGCTGAGATTTGAACCTGAACAGCATACTGCAAAGCTAGCAGTCTGTGGAACACCTCGGATAAAGCTGCTAGCCCAAACACAAAGAGTTAAGATTTTTCTCTACATACCAAATGTTTAACAACCTCTATGAAAGATCTCACTCAACGTAACCGAATTCTACAGGTCCTGAGATAATTTAGAGTCAAAACTTCGGGAATGGCGAGTCCTTTCATAATTGTGTGTCTAATTTGCTGGTGTGTTCCTGAGCTAATTCTAAGAGTTTTATTTCGTCTGTCTTTCCTCTTCCAATAATTTTCACTTATTACCAGTTCATTTAGTTCAGAAAATAATACTTGAGTTATATCCTTTCTCACAAGCTGAAGAACCTATCAAGGACATGGTCTTAACAGAAGTGAGGGCAAGAGGCTCCTCAGAAAGGGTTTTGTTTCTGCTTCACCATGGCATTTAGAATAAAATCTGTGCTATATAGCCTTGTACAATCAGGGCCCTGCCCATTGCTTGCCATGGTCTCCAGCCGTTCTCTCTGTTGATCCCTGTGCTCCAGCCACTGAGATCCTTCAGCCCCTTGAACCCACCAACTTCGTCCTACTCCAAAGCCTGTGTTCTCTTGTTCTTTCTTCTACTTAAGACACCTTTCCCATCTATCTTCCCATGACTGGATCCGTGCTGTCATTCAGGTCTTGGTTCAGCCATCACTCCTCAGCAAACTCTTATCTGTCTACCCTCTTTGTTCCATTCAGCATGACTGTAATGATTTTAGGCTTGCAAAAAACATTAAAGCACTAGTAATCCCTAAGCAACAATAGCAACAGCAACAGCAAAGAAAAGAATATTCAATAAATCTCTCACACAGCTTGCCTCAGTAATATTATTTCCTAGTATACCTGACAAGGTAAATTATTTATTGATTAAAAGTGGACAAATAAGGGATGACTGGGTGGCTCAGTTGCTAAGCATCTGCCTTCGGCTCAGGTCATGATCCCAGGGTCCTGGGATCGAGCCCCGCATCAGGCTGCCTGCTCCGTGGGAAGCCTGCTTCTCCCTCTCCCACTCCCCCTGCTTGTGTTCCCTCTCTCGCTGTGTGTCTCTCTGTCAAATAAATAAATAAAATCTTTAAAAAAAAAGTGGGCAAATAAGATTATAGAACATCAGCCAAAAACAAATTTGATGATAATGTAATTAATGTAGGGAATTCTATCTGATGTACTTGATTAATAAGACCAGTTGTTTATTTAGGCCACCACTGTTTCAGATAATAAAATCAAAAAGTAAAATAACATGAAAGATGTATTTTTTCCCTATTCACTGAATGCTATGGTCTGAATGCCTGTGTCCCTCCCAAATTCATATGGTGAAATCCTAACTCCTTAAGATGATGATATTAGGAGGTTGGGATTTGGGAGATGCTTAGATCATGAGTGTGGAGCCCTCATGAATAAGATTAGTGCCTTAGAAAAGAGGTTCTAAGAGATCTCTTCCTTTCCACCATGTTAGGACACAGCAAAAAGATGCCAACTATGAACCAAGAAGAGGACCTTCACCCAACCATTCCAATACTTTGATCTTGGACTTACCAGCCCCCAGAACTGTGAAAAATAAATTTCTATTGCTTATAAACCACCCAGTAAGTGGTATTTTATTATAACAGCCCAAACAGGCTAAGAAACTGAAAAAGGAGAAATGTATTTGGCTCTTTAAGAGAAATATCAGATAGTGGAGAAACAAGAAACAAGAGTAGGAGTAGGGATAGGAGTGGGGATGAGGAAGACCATCTCCTTTTTAACCTAGTGCAGAGTTTAATCTGGAGATCATTTCTATTAATCCTGACTGCCATAGAACAATCACAGTCTAAGCATCAGTATTAAGGAGTATACATCCAGCTTAAGCCAATTAGCCAATTATCAATTTCTGACCATGCAGTCAAAAGCCACAAATGATGTAGGATGTGGTTGCATTTTCTTTGATGTAGTGAAATTTTTAATGATGATATTTCATGAGATAGCTTTATCTAAATTCCACCTGTTCCTCATGTAAACCTTGTTCTGCAAAACTCAGAATTACTGTTTATCAAGCAGGTTTTGCTATAAATTTCAGAAAGTAAATTGATATAGCTATAATTTTTAGGGAACAAAAGGTATATTAAACTATTAAGTATTTTCACTTTTAAATATGGAATAAAATATATATTAGATTTATTCAAAGAGGACCTTGCTGACAGTTAACAAATTTAGCAAGATTTGAAACTCATATTTCAGGACAGTCATTAATCAACCTAGAGCCTATATTCTGCCCTAGACACTGTATTCAGATTGACTTTTTAAATTAGTTGCACAGTGTGAGAGACTTTTCTAAGATCCAATCACAAAGCAGCCTGGGATATATAAAAACCAGCTTAGGTGATCTTGTTTTATGGCAGGATTTCTCAACCTCAGCACTACTACATTTGAGGTTGATAATTCTTTGTTGTGGGGGACTCTCTGGGTGCATTGTTGAATGTTTAACAACATCCCTGGCCTCTACCCACTAGTCACTAGAGGCACCCCCTTTGCCAGTTGTGACAAACAAAAACTTTTCCAGACATTGCCAAATGTTCTCTGGGGGAAAATTTGCACCCTGTTTATAGAGTAGGTAGATATCCAGGATTTAGGACCACAACCCTGTTCACTGGATCCAAACCTCGGAAAACTGTACCTAAGAACCTGGCCTCTTTACTGCTTCTAAAAACAGACTTGTGTCCACTCACTTGGTTTGTTGAAGCTCAGCAGTGGTAAGCATATAATATACATATACCATATAAAGTTTAATTTGTATCAGGTCTTTGGAGAGCATATATCTCCTGATTTTGGCTCCATTTGGTGCTTTGTTACCTTTGTTTATTTCATTCTAAATTCCTTGTCAAAGTGTTTCTAGAAGGATGAGAACTTGGTTTACTCTAACATTTTGCAAAGTTAAAACTACTTTAAACTTATTTGTAATTCTATGACAGAGATCTCACCATCAAGTTATCTAAGGCATATTTTTAAGGCTCAATAAAGTTGAAGTCCTTTAGCCAGTCTTACTGTTTTCAGTGTTTCAACCCTTCCAATCCAACTGTGTGTTCAGAACATACAAGGACAAAAAATAGCTAAATGATCATTTTCTAAGCAATTCACATTACCCAAAATTTATTCATTTTTAAAAATGGTTGGAAGCACAATAAGGCTACTCTCAAAATATAGTGATAATCTCAGAATAATTTATTGATTTATCAGGGATAATCATGAGACTGAGATATCATGAGACTCTGTTCATTTATGAGTGTGTCAAAAATTTCTTCTTTACATTTATATATTTATCTTTGAAAGTATGTTCTACAGGGTATCAATCCTCTCATTCCTTAGGGATTCCAAACATGGCCCCATCAGACCATCTGCCAGTCTTGGTCACCACAAATAATTAACCCCACCATGAAGTATTTAAAATATGTAAAGGTTAAAATATCATAAAAATGAGACCATATGTCCAAACATACCACGTGTGCTTTGGCAAGGGAAATGTACGTGTTAAGACAAATCTTAACAAGCCTGCCAGGGAACTAGATCAAAACCAGGACAAAAAGATTCTTTTCATATAAGCTAGATATTTCCCTAGCACTTACCCTGAGGTTAGCCAAGATGAAGAAAACCAATATACCCATATATCTGCCTGGCAAAGCTATCTTCCTTAATGGCTGAGAAGATAAAAGGCCTAGAACATCGTGTTTGGGAGATGAACTGCCCTGGTCCAAATCCTGGCTCCACAATTAATTCTGTCAACATCTTACTATGTTGGCAAAATACTTAACATCTCTGAGTCTCAATTTCCTCATCTATAAAATGGAAATGATTATATCTTTCTTCTGGAATGTTTCAAGGATTAAATAATACAAACTGAAAGTATTTAGAATTTTTCCTGTCATACAATGAAGGTTGCTATTCTTTATTACGAAAACAAATGTACATCCAGTCTCCTCAGGACTGCTAACATTTTGGTGTTCACTCTTACTTATTTTAGATAATGCTCCAAGGAAACACTGGGTCTATAAAGATGCATCCAGTTTGGGGGCACCTGGGTGGCTCAGTTATTTAAGCATCCCAACTCTTGATTTTGGCTCAGGTCATGATCTCGGGGTTGTGAGAGCAAGCCCCGAGTCAGGCTCATGTACTAGGCATGGATCCTTTTGGGATTCTCTCTCTCTCCCTCTGCCCCTCCCCACCTTTCTCTCTAAAAGGACAAAATAAATAAATAAATATATATATATATCCAGTTTTGCTAGGTGGTTCTACCACCAAAGCCAGATTGAGGAAGAGTATATCTTATCAGAATCTAGTAGTGCACAAGCCTTTGCGTTCCCAGAGTGGGCCATCTGCACTGGTAAGGGGTTTATCTCACTGATGGGAAATAGCGAAGAGTCTTCTTGAAGATCACCAGAAAAAATAGTAAAAAATGGGGATGTTGGATAGACTTCGACCCATGCATTATACATATTCAATTAGTGAGAACAGCCCGTACCCTGCTTATACACGTTGAATGAGTAAACTGTGAAATTGTCGATAGCCAGTAGTTGGGCTTGTCCATGTCATACTCACTATCCTATAGAACTGATTATTTAATGTTAATTACACCACTATGTGTCAAATTGTTAAATTAAAAATTGTTAAAATAAAAAATTTTAAATTGTTAAAATAAAACTTCACTCATTAGATAGCTAAGTAAATGAGAATTAGTTCATATAACCCTCAAGGGGCAAAATGTAGTTTCCCATGTTTTTAAGGCCTTTTAGAACTTAAAGAAAATAATGAAATATTCTAAACATACAAAAATCTATAAAGAATAATAAAGCAAACTTTTACTGGGACTATAGGGCTTCAGGAGTCCCAGCATTAATCTGAGGTCTCAGTTGTTACTTGCTAGATCACCTCCCCACCTTTAATACCCAAGGCTCTGGGCATAGAGATTGTCAAATGCCTAGAGCAGCTAAAGATTTGGTTGTCAGTTTCCCACTCTACTTTCTCTGTGAGTTTCAATAAGCTATAAATTTAAAGAGACATGTAAAATATTTCATTCAGCACTCTACATGTTTTTAGTGGGAAATTTTTTTCAGGATATCTAGCCATTTCATTATTTTTTATCAGAATCTGTTCACTATTATGAGTTTGAAATTTTTTTTAATTTCATTTTATTTATGGATTTGTGTTTGTAAGATATGAATTGTTAAGATATTGTTAAGATATGAATGACAATAAAGACAAAATGAGCATGAACAGAATTGGTATGCTATAAAAATTATTGTAAGGACACACAGTTTTCCATGATAGAGAATAATTTTTATATTTGAATTTCTTTTCAGTAGTTCCAAAATAATAACTAAAAGAAAATCAGTCATTTTGTTGTTATTCAAATAGTGAATGTGAACTCTAAACCCAAACTATCCTATCCCTTTCCAAAGGTCTTCTAGAATATTTTCCCAACTTATAAAGTCCCCATTGTAGTGTAAATTGTCCTTAGAGAATGGAATGTGAGTGCTAGCAAATCTGCTTAGCCCTCTCCTGCTCACGTAAAATCTGTTGAGTTAATGAGGAAATTCAATCTCTCTGTCTCTCTCTTTCTCTCTCTCTCTCTCTTTCTGTGTGTGTGTGTGTTATCAAACCTCAGAATTCCAATACTTTTCTTACCCCAATGTAATGATTGTGCAGTAAACAAGTGATGAATTTGTAGTTTTAGCTACCCAGGGTTCTGATGAGCCCTGGGGTATCATCAGGTGATAAATCTTGCATCGGTAACAATCTTCCATAAGTACACTGACTTATATTCCTCTGAGTGTTCTTCTGACCAACTAAAGCCTGATACTTCCTGCCAAATTTCTCCCTGGAGGACCTGAACCCCAGTTCTAACACCATTGGTGGTCCCATTCAGACCTGTCTTGGCCCTTGGGAAGGGGAGGAAGGAAGGTGTTCCATCCAGTTTTAAGATGAGGAAACTGAGCCTCATAGAAGTTAATTTTTATGAATTTAAATAATGAACAGTGGAACCAAACTGACTCTAGAGCTCAAAATATTTCACTATACTGCATTGCAAATATAAAAATACAGTTTTGTAAAAAGCTGGCAGTCAGTAGTGCAGTAACTGATTTTAGGGGTGTTTTAAGTGGTTGGGGTTATGCTGGCTGCTTGTGGGAAGCCTAATTTGTTTGGAACAGGGCCTGGCACATAGTAACTGTTATATAAGTGTTTGCCATTTGCCATTGCCACAAGCATGGACTCTGAGCAGCTTAGATGTCACAAGTACGTCATTACTACCATGTGTACACTGCTATTTCCTGGATCAAGACTGAAGAAGGAGAAAATTCCCTTCAAGTATAAGCAATTTTAAGCGAGTGAAAATTTCCACAAACTGGAATACTGTTTCTATGATGCTCAGTAAAGTCACAATAATGTCAAGAAAGGAAACTATGTAAACATCTGTATAAAGCAAAATTAGATCTTTGTAGTACTCATTAACTTTGTGGTTGATCTTTTAGCTCCTGATGCAGGCTTCTTTATCTCTCCATACATAAAAATACCAAGTTACGAGAAGTTTGTGATTTCAGACTAAGACCTGTTGATTGAATCTACATCATTTGGATAAAGGCTTGACAAAATTGAACCTCTAGAATGTCTATTAAGAAGGAATCTTCTTAGGAAAATAATAATATGAACAATGTTAAAGGAAAATTATTTAAATTATTCAAGGTAATTTTAAGTATCTTAAACTTTTCCAGTAACAACACAATGATAATATATAACCATGAGATCTGTTTCTTGAACCAAATCCACAATAATTTCTACTGGGTAATTCTTCCTATTAACCTGATGATCTTCTTCCAATTTTTATGTTATTAAGATCCCAGAGGCTGCTAACTCCCAAATATTTTTTGCAACCCAACCTAAGATTTTTTTTAATAGAATTTAAATTCTCTCTTTTATTAAGCCACAGGTCAAGCCATGTTCTTAAATCCAACTTAACTAGTAATAAAGATGACTTTTGATCAAAAAAAATTTTTTAGTAAATAAATAAATTCTCTCTCTTACTATCTCTACTTTTCTTTCTCTTTCTGATGTAATGATTTTACAGTGATCATTACAGATTTTTAAATATTTTAAGACCCACAATCTCAGAATGTGTCATAGAAACTTGTATGTTTAAAAATTTTAGTTACAGTATTTATAAAATTGGTGAATAAGTTAATATTTATTTTGATTCTATGATGTGCTTATAAATTACTTCATGTTTAGGAAATTCATGTTTTTAAAGTCTTAGAAAATTAGATGGCTATTTTCTTGGCAGTACTGAATTTGAATGTTTGTGAATAAATCTTTTGTACAAATGAGAATTTCAAATGACCCTGTTTAAAAAAAATATGGATATAGATATATAAATACATACACACACATACAGTTTATAAATCACCTGGCAGGTATTATGATTATAGAAACTATTATTTCAAAGATCAGTATTCAAAGAAGGTATGATTGAATTGAGAATGACAAATTAGGCCCAACTAGAACAAATAGATGGGGAGACTGATGCAAAGCAATCCTCTTGAAGAAATTTAGACTGTGTAAGGGTGCTGAAAGAACCTCAGAATCTTCGGTTACTCAAGTTTTATTTTACCTTCATCACCCCTGGTGTATTGTTGTACCCTTGCTGCAACAAATTATAACACATTTAGAGGCTTAAAAATGACACAAATTTATTATATGCAGGCCTGGAAGAAGTCTAAAATGGGTCAGCGGGGCTGTGTTCCTTCTGGAGGTTCTGGGGAAGAATCTGTTTCCTTGCCTTTTCTGGTTTCTAGAGGCTGCCCACATTCTTTGACTCATGGCTTCATATTATTCCAGTTCTGCTTCCATCATTACATCTTTTTCTCTATGACTCTCCAGTTGCCCTCTTATAAGGACCTTATGGTTACATTGGACCCACCTGATAGTACAAGATAATCTCCCATCTTAAAACCCTAAATTTAATCACATCTGCAAAGTCCCCTTTGCTATGTAAGGTAGCATATCAGGTTCTGGGCATCTTTGGGAGGTATAGGCATCTTTGGGAGGACATTATTAGCCTACTATACCTGATACCGCTTCTTACAAAAGAGTGCCAAACTGTAGAAGTCAGTGCTACTCAGGAATCAGTGACTTGATATATTATCTCAAACTTGTCTGGAGAGGTCAATGGCCCTAAAAGGGACACTATCAATCTCAATGTGGGATTCTTGTGGGGCAGAACTTAGGACCTGGTGTGTACAATCCATTTTTTCCCTATGGCTTTGGGCAGATGAGCACTTGTTAGAAACCCCACAAATGCTGAGAAGATGTCAGTGGTGATTGCAGAAGTTTCTCTCCAGGCAGCACAAACAGATCCGGCTCTAGGGACCCAGTTGCTCAAATTCCTTTGGATAGGACATGCTGCTTACCAACAAACTGGCAAGGGTTCTTATCTATATTAACAGATCTCCAAGATCTAGAAACATGAGACAGAGGCAGATTCCATGCTGCTGATAACCAATATTCCCACTATTCTGAAAGCTATGCAACTAGTGCGCTAACAAGACAAGTGAGCATATTCTGTGAGTCCTGACATGCAGAATGCTAGAGACATTTCTGGAAATCACCTGGCCCACCACTTGCAGAGCATCCCATAGATTAGCAATAGGAGGAATCCCTTACTACCTTTAGTGTAAAGGAAAATGGATCTTGGACCACCCAGTAGAAGTTGGAACCGCTGAGAGTATATCATGGGAAAGCTGGAACTATGAAGGAAACACCACTGTTGCAGGAAAATCCACTGAGGCAGTGGGTGGGGCAGGGGAGGAGGACTACCCTGGCTTCTCCCTTCTTCATATCTTCTAATCTACCACCATAGCCTGACATTAGTCCAACTCAACAGGAAGCTAGTTGCCAATGGAAGCCTGAAAAACAAAACAAAACAAAAATACTGCTTGCCAGAATACCCACGCTCTTCTACCTCTCCCCAGTACAGGAAGCAGGGAAAGGGCAAGCAAAGATCAACACAATAGCCAACTAACTTTGGGAAATATTGGGCTAAACAAAGAACAACTGATTTCTTAACTATAGGATTTTCCAAGTGCGCTATGATTTTCCATGGAAAGGATATAGTATGTAGTTGAAAATGGAACTCTTTAATGCCATGTTCTGTGCATAGGTGGTCTTAATCTCTTTATTCAAAGACTATCCTTTGAGAAACTCTATCTTCAGCTACACTAACCCAGGAAAGTAGGACTGATCTTGTGGAAATTGCTCTGAGTTGGCTGCAAGAGTAAATTGTCTCTTAATAGACACCTACTCTCTTCTTGGGGGAGGCAGTGAAGTCCAAGTATAAAAAGAGATAAGAAAATCCCTGTGGCTTTTTCTCTACTTCCCATAGGGGCCATATTAGAATTTGCTTTTTACTAATATTTCTTGCATCCAAGACTCTGGCACTCTGGACTTTGAAGACTCAGACTAGAAATTGAACAGCCAAGAAAAACAAACCCTCTTCCAGGGCACCTTTTGGGGGAAATCTAGCTTCTTATGAGCCCTTTACATTTGTGTTCAGCTAATACAATCCAGGATGTTTTGCCAAGACTGGTCCACCTGCCAGAAATTCAGCAGGCTGGTGAAGGCCAGACATTCTCAAGTAGTAGAAGAGGTAATGAAAATAAAAGGGCATGCAAAAACTGATGTTTCTCTGCATGCTTCTCTTACCATAGACACTTAAAAAAACAAAAACAAAAATAAAAAGTAATTACTGAAAGCTATCACAGCACGATGTGATAATTAAGTTTTTTTTAACACACCTCTTTATTTCTAGAGAACTGCTGATTTTTAATAGAAATGTTACTATTTGAATCCAATTGAGGATTTTTGTCCACTTATACATCCAAAACTAAGGCTGTGTCAAATAGCAGTTACTATATGTCAGACACAAAGAAATTATAAGAAGAAAGACAAAGTTTAAGGGAACTCTGAGCTTTATCGGACCTCCTTAGTTGAAGAATTCATGTGCTGAAAATATTACAAAAGAGTTTTAAACTTGGGATCAAGACAGATTTCATCCTGGTCCCCCATGTAGTAGCTATGCAATCTGGGCTGGTCACTGATTATTTCTGATCTCCAATTCTCTCATTTCGGAATTGAAGGTGAAAATGCATGTCCTATATTCCTTAGGTCATCATTGGGAGACAAAATGAGATCATGTCTAGGATAATATTTCTAAATTATCAGCTGCTTTTCTGGAGAAGAGGATGACCAAAGAAGGATGCACACTTTCTTTGGAATTATGCCAGTGGCCTTAACATGCTAAGATACCTAAAAAATGAAATCAGCCTTCTTCCTTGTCCTCAGAGAGTTAAGCTTTCTACAAGTAACTCATAAAATTAGTGCTTCACTGGAAAGAAAATCTGATTTAAGGAATATCAGCATTGAGAAACCCCTTGGAGGCCAGGGATGTTTTCTCTTTCACTTTACAATACTATGAACAATATTCATGTGGTTTTGGAAATTACTCCACTATGTCACATCTTAGACTGCAGGTTTTTTCTTCTGATTTTCCTAGAAATTTACCTTCACCACATCCCTGCTATGAATTATTCTCTTATGCCTAAGCCACAGTCTTGATAGTAACCAATTACTATTCCTTCACATATAATCCTCTAAGCCCTCTGAGTACGAGCATTTCATTAAACAGATCTCCTCTGGTCTTAGAAACATGACAATGGGTCACACCATAAAGATGGAATTTTTCCACATCTGAATCATGTAATAACATCAGAATTAACTTCAGAAATCATCTTCTGTAATGGTTTGTGAGATTTTTTTTTATTAGCACAAAACTTTTGTAAAATTAAATCTTGGGTAGAGTGCAATATATAAAATAGATTTGACCAAAACTGCCTTGAATAAACGGGCGGGAGGAGAAAAGAGGGGCAGAGCTCTCACGTATTACTCAGTCTCTTTGTTTCATTGCAGATGCTAAGGTTCCATTAAACCATTTGAAAATCACTCTATATAGTCCAATCTCCCCTTGCCTCCAGAGCTTTAGTCTCTTCTACAATAACCACCAATGGGTTGTTCAACCTTTCAGCATTTCCAGTGATGTCCATCCTCCCAAGGAAGGCCATCCTATTTTTAGACAGCTGTGTTTATTTAGAAAGTTCATTCTTATGTTTTGTTGGTTTCCTTACAACTTCTGTTTGTTGAACCTAGAACAAAACTAGATTGTGCTGTATTCCATGTATCTGAGTCAATGATCATATTTCTCTGAAAACATTTTTTTTACAAACTAAATATCCTTTTTTTCAACTTTCTCATAATGTGAGAATATGTGGTCCTAATTTCTGTTCAAATCACTTTCCTTGGGTTTCCTTTAGTTTGTCAATGTCAGTTTTAATTTGTGTCCCCAGAACTGTGTACAGTAATTCCTATCTTCTTTGCAACCATCAACTCTCTCATTTTGAACATTTTACTTCGTTAATATGGCCTACATTTGATTTGGAGGAGACTCATGGAGCTTAGTCAACTAAATCCCTGATATCATTCCTGATTATGCTACTGCAGAACAGTATCTCTCATATCTTAAACTTGAAAAATGTTTTCATGGCTTCGTGTGGTCATTTTCCTTTGCTGTGGCTTATGAAGCCAACTACATGGTTCTGTTAGAAAGATTTCCATGTTCTTATCATTTATAGGATCGACTTTGTAGGATTTGGTAAATCAACAACTGTATATTGTTCACATTTTATTCTGCAATCACAGAGACACACCATCTTCTTAATTTTCTGTAGATCTTTATTGATATAAATTCTGTTGCAAAAAAAGGTGGTCATTATTTTAGATCCAAACTATGTAATCACGGCTACCCATTTATATGTGACTTAAAGAACTTTTCTACTATAGAATTTTTGAGGTTTGAAGAGGGCTGACTATAAGCCTGAAAGGATAGGAAACCTGCTAAGTTGATTATGTTGTTCTCCAATGGTCCTGAGTCTATAATTTCAAAAATCTACCCCCAAACCAAGGGTTTTAGATGAATTTTTAAGCAGCAGAAGATCAGTCTGAATTTTCATTTTTCCTAGGAATTTTTTCAACTTTGTGGGTTCCAGCCAGATACTTTGCCTTCCTTGAATGTATTTTCATGTGGTTTTATAATATTTATTCAACATTATTTTCCATTAGTTCTCTATTTTTAATTGTTGGTAACCATTTCAGTGTGTAGCTATTACATGGTGCAGAACTGATTTATCCACGTTAATGTCTGAGGAGACCATGACCCATTTTATTTGCTGCATGGTCAGCCCCAGTATTCATGGCAGGTTTTCTGAATATTTCTGATGAAGTCTTTAAGCACATGTAATTCTGAAAACACATTCCCATTTAGTAAGACTTATACAGGATGGTAAGCCCAACATGGCAAAAGGTTTCTAAAAAATTCCATAAACATTAAGCATATTTATGTCATAGCATTAAGTTTGGTCAATTTGAAACTTACTGTATTGTAGTATAAGAGGCATTTTGTTTGCTTGTGTTTACTTTCCCAGGAGTAAATGCGTTTTGGTTAACCACAATGGCAAACTTAGTCAAGACATTTATGTCAACAAATCCTACTGCTTAACAAAGTCACATTCTTAGTTTCTAGGACAGCAGACTGGATTCTAAGTAATAAGGTGTTTATAAGGCATGCTGTAAATCTGGGACTATAAACATGTCTACTTTTCTGTTAAACCTGCTGCTGTGCATGAGGTACAATAAGCTCTTTTTTCAGTTTTATGGTGGCCAGTATGTTGGCTTGCCAATCCTGATTGCTGTTGATTCTGCTGTTCCCAAAGCCTCCTGCCAAGCTCTTGACCCAAGTCACGCTCCCTGGTGATGTCATAATGCTGCTAAGAATTTGCTCATTCACTGTACCTGCAGGGATGCCCCAAGAGTCACATACCTTTTCTATTAGTCACACACTAGTTGGAGAATAACATCATGAAAAAAGCAGGGCCTCTCCTTCCCCTGATTTCAAAGGTATCACATTTTTAAGTCTTTCATAATGAGCCTATAGATGGATATAGTAAGATGACTATTACCTTTACAGAAATTATTTTTAACATGGCTTTTTCTCGAGTTAACAGTACTACTTTTGTTGTTTTGACAAGAAACAAGATTTTCTCTGCATTTATAAGCAAAATTTATTTCGATTCAACACATATTCATGAGACACAGTGCCTGGTATTTGAGATTATCATCACAGTTACGATGCCAAATATCTGTAGGAAAAGAGAAGAAACTGGTAGTAGATCTGGATATTTCAATTACATGATGTCAAATATATCTATTTGGAAAAATCTGATCAATTAAGTTCTTCACTTTTCACCCAAATATTATTGTATAGACATACCTTGCATCTTCCCTTACTTTACACTTGATTCCCTCACCCAAAGTGCTCATAGATTAATGTTCCAGAGATCCTGTTATACCAAATATTAAAAACAAAAACAATCCCTCAACAAAAAAATTTCTTAAAATACGCTGGTTTTGAGCTCAGTCCCAAACAAGTAGCTCTTGTATTTATACACTTTTTATTTCTCAGATGAACACTACCAAGATAACATCAGTGTTTTAACCAGGCATGAACAATGACCCAATTACAAATGACTAAAAACCACAAGTTAAGTTCTCATAGACTATGAGACTTGGAGCTTATCCTCTACCTTTGATATGTCAGAATGTTTCCTCTGACACTTCATTTAATAAAAGAGTTTTTTAGTAGATTTTCTTCTGCTACCTTCAGGAAGAAACTCCATCAGTAACCAAACTCTTTAACCAAAGAGTTAGAAGCTATTTCTAGAAAATTCCTTGAGTTACTTCATCCACAATTCTACCTACATATTCGACATTCAATTTGGCAACATGAATTAAGCAAAAATCATTTTCTTAAACAGTTTTTCAAATTTCAGTGATATATAGACACTTTGCAAAAGAAAAATTTCTTGTGGATCCCACAACATTAAATTATTTTTACCATGATGTTAATCAAATCTGTTGATTTTATATAATAAAACCTAAACACCTCTCGTGTTCCCCTGGTGCCTCAGCCCAGCTGCACACCTGAGCCCATGGCACCTACCTTACTGCCTGGGCCTGGGGCCAGCCCTGCCAGAGGTGCAGTGCTGTCAGACCAGAGCTTCTTGTGGCACGTTTTCCAAAGGGTTGATAAAGACAACAAGCTTCAGCCAGCACTATCCAATGGGACATGGACTCCATTTAATCAGTTGACTCTCAGGTCCATCGTGTCTGTGTTTGAGAGAACAAGGCTGGTGTGAACTTCAGCAAGTTCACTGGCATCTGTAAGTACATCACAGACTAGCAGAACATCTTCCACTCTTATGACAGGGAAAACTCTAGGATGATTGACAAGAACAAGCTCAAGCAAGCACTCTCAGGGTACCAGCTCTCTGACCAGTTTCCGGACATCCTCATTCACAAGTTTGACAGATATGGACAGGGGCAAATCGTTTGATGACTTCATCCAAGGCTGCATCTTCTTGCAGAATGCAAGATCAGTGAAAGTTAAGTTTCTGTGGCCTGCTAAGTGCAACACTCCATGATTTCCTTACCAACATTAACAGATATATTCAGGCATTACCTTATTGATCAGGATGGCTAGATTCAGGTGTCATATGAACAGTATCTGTCCATGATCTTTGGCATCTTATAATACTAGCCTTTGCAAATAGCAAGTGACTTACGGAAGGAAGACTAAAAATGCCAAATCTCCCTACATACTGTTCTTCCTTTAGATTTTATATAATTAACATTTGAGGATCTGACTGTACATATGTGGATAAGCTAATTAAGTTTCTGCAAGTTTGACAATAGTTATAATCATTATTCACATACAGACATTTGATTTAAGACTGTTCAATTATCCCATTAGGTAAGATATAATAATGTTTCAGGTATCTTGCATTCAAAAAATTTATCATGTGAATTCCCAGATAGTTCTAGTTCTATAGTGGAAATACTTTTATTAGCCAATAGGAATTAGCCAATAGAAAATACTTTTATTAGCCAATAGGAAATTCCATAATATGGAACTTGAAGAGGCTTTAATGTGCCTTATATTTTTAAAACGGGGTTTATTGTATTTCTTTGAATATGCAACATAAGCAGTAAAGCAAATGTGCCTCCTGTCCCACCCCCCAAAAACCTAAACAAATGTAAAAGCAAAAATAAACTCATGACATCCATAAAATTCAGTATGAATTTAATGTGTTATAATGTTGCTTTAATGATACACAATTACTACTTGCACTATGAATATAAACTTTTTATTATCACTACACTATATGCTTCAGGTAGACTGACCCATGTCTAGTTTTTCTCACCATTTTGAAATCTTAGAAAACATTTGGGGAGAAAATGAGTTAAAGATCCTTGTTAATATGGACAACCTTTAAGATACTGAGCAGAACAAAAATGCACATTAGTTTTACACTGAAAACTACAAAACATTAGTGAGAGAAGTTGAGGGGGCTAAATAAATGGAAGATATACCATGTTCATGGACAAAAAGAACCAATATGTAAAAATGTCACTTTACCCTAAACTAATCTATCAATTCAATTTGCAAACCACTTAAACTCCCAACAGGTAACTTTTTTGAAGAAATTGATGATTCTGAAATTCATAAGGAAATGCAAAGGCTTATGAATGAACAAGGAAGTCTTTAAGAACAATAAATTTAAAAACTGAAGGCCTTTCTACCATATATCAAGACTCACTATGAACTATACTAATTAGAAAAGTGTGGCATTATAGGAATCCTGAAAATGGAAGAGAACAGAGTTTATAAAGTAATATATGTACAGTCACCTGATTTATGACAAAGGCGACACTCCAGTGAAGTGCAAAAAGTATGGTCTTTTTAGTACGTAATGATGGGTCAATTGCGTATCCATACAAAAAAAAGTTTCTTGACCTCTACTTTACACCATATACAAAAATCAATTCCAGATTTATTGCACACCCAAATGCAAGAGGTAAAACAAATGAAGCTTTAAAGTGAAAACAAAGAGAATATTTTTTTAATTTTATTTTATTATGTTATGTTAATCACCATACAGTACATCATTAGTTTTTGACGTAGTGTTCCATGATTCATTGTTTGTTAAATATTTTTGATATCTCAGAATATTCGAAAGTTGCTTAAAAAGGACATTAAAAGCACTAACCTTTAAGAAATGATAATCTATAAATCTATAATAAAATAAAAACAACATAATAAAAACTCACATGTAATAGTAAAACTCACAAATCTTAGAACCAAGGAAGCCATCCTAAGGGCAGTTAAGGGAAAGAGATCCCTTACATACAGAGGGAAGAACATCAGAATAATGTCAGACCTGTCCACAGAGACCTGGCAAGCCAGAAAGGGCTGGAAAGACATATTCAGGTTACTAAATGAGAAGAACATGCAGCCAAGAATACTTTATCCAGCAAAGCTGTCATTCAGAATAGATGGAGAGATAAAGAGCTTCCAGGACAGGCAGAAGCTGAAAGAATATGTGACCACCAAGCTAGCCCTGCAAGAAATACGAAAGGGGATTCTATAAAAGAAGAAAGGCCCCAAGAGTAATATGGACCAGAAATGTACAGACAATCCATAGAACAACAGGGACTCTACAGACAATAGGATGGCAATAAACACATATCTTTCAGTAGTAACCCTCAACATGAACAACCTAAATGCTCCCATGAAAAGGCACAGGGTTGCAGATTGGATACAAAGACAGGACCTATCCATATGCTGTCTACAAGAGACCCATTTTGAACCTAAAAGACACCTCCAGACTGAAAGTGGGGGGATGGAGAACAATTTTTCATGCCAACGGACCTCAAAAGAAAGCTGGGGTAGCAATTCTTATATCAGACAAATTAGAATTTAAACCAAAGACTGTAATAACAGATCCAGAGGGACACTATATCATTCTTAAAGGGTCTATCCAACAAGAAGATCTAACAATTGTAAATATCTATGCCCCCAACATGGGAGCAATCAACTACATAAACCAGCTGTTAACCAAAATAAAGAATCAGATAGACAATAATACATTAATAGTAGGAGATTTTAACACTCCACTCTCAGCACTGGACAGATCATCTAAACAGAAGATCAACAAAGAAATAAGAGCTTTGAATGACACATTGGACCAGATGGACTTTGTAGATATATACAGAACATTCTACCCTAAAACAACAGAATACTCATTCTTCTCGAATGCACAAGGAACTTTCTTCAAAATAGACCACATCCTGGGTCACAAATCAGGTCTCAGCCAATACCAAAAGATTGAGATTATTCCCTGCATGATACCACAATGCCTTGAAACTGGAACTCAATCACAAGAAAAAATTTGGAAGGAATTTAAACACTTGGAAGTTAAAGAGAATCCTGCTAAAGAATGAATGGGTCAACCAGGAAATTAAGAAGAACTTAAACAATTCATGGAAACCAATGAGAATAAAAACACGTCGGTCCAAAACCTATGGGATACTGCAAAGGTGGTCCTAAGGGAGAAATACATAGCCATCCAAGCCTCTCTCCAAAAATCAGAAAAATCCCAAATGCACAAGCTAACCCTACACCTAAAGGAGCTGGAGAAAGAACAGCAAATAAAACCTAAACCAAGCAAAAAAAGAGAAATAATAATGATTAGAGCAGAGATCAATGAAATAGAAACCAGAAAAACAGTAGAACAGATCAACAAAACTAGAAGCTGGTTCTTTGAAAGAATTAGTAAGATTGATAAACCACTGACCAAACTTATCCAAAAGAAAAGAGAAAGGATCCAAATTAATAAAATCATGAATGAAAGGGAGAGATCACGACTAACACCAAGGAAATAGAAACAATTATTAGAAATTACCAGCAACTGTATGCCAATAAATTAAGCAACCTGGAAGAAATGGATGCCTTCCTGGAAACTTACAAACTACCAAGACTGAAACAGGAAAAAATAGACAATCTGAATAGACCAATAACCAGTAACGAAATTGAAGCAGTAATCAAAAACCTCCCCAAAAACAAGAGTCCAGGGCCAGATGGCTTCCCAGGGAAATTCTACCAAACATCTAAAGAAGAAATAATAGTTATTCTACTGAAGCTGTTCCAAAAAACAGAAACAGAAGTAAAACTTCCAAACTCCTTCTATTGAGGCCACCATTACCCTGATCCCAAAACCAGGCAAAGACCCTATCAAAAAGGAGAATTACAGACCAATATCCTTGATGAACATGGATGCCAAAATACTCAACAAGATCCTAGCTAATAGGATCCAGCAGTACATTAAAAGGATTATTCACCACGACCAAGTGGGATTTATTCCTGGGCTGCAAGGTTGGTTCAACATCCGCAAATCAATTAATGTGATACAATACATCAATAAAAGAAAAGACAAGAACCATACGATCCTCTCAATTGATGCAGAAAAAGCAATTGACAAAATACATCTGTTCCTGATTAGAACTCCTCAGAGTATAGGGATAGAGGGAACCTTCCTCAATTATCATAAAAACCATCTATGAAAAGCCCACAGCAAATATCATTATCAATGGGGAAAAGCTGAGAGTTTTCCCTTAAGATCAGGAACACAACAGGGATGCCCAGTCTCACCACTATTGTTCAACATGGTACTAGAAGTCCTAGCCTCAGCAATCAGACAACAAAAAGAAAGAAAAGGTATCCAAATTGGCAAAGAAGTCAAACTCTCCCCTTTGCAGATGATACGATACTTTATGTGGAAAACCCAAAAGACTCCACCCCCAAATTACTAGAACTCATATAGCAATTCAGTAATGTGGCAGGATTTAAAATCAATGCACAGAAATCAGTTGCTTTCTTATACACTAACAATGCAAAAGAGAAATTAGAGAAACGATTCCATTTACAATAGCAACAAAAACCATAAGATACTTAGGAATAAACCTAACTAAAGAGGTAAAGGATCTATACTCTAGAAACTACAGAACACTCATGAAAGAAATTGAAGAAGACACAAAAAGATGGAAAAATGTTCCATGCTCATGGATCGGAAGAATAAACATTGTTAAAATGTCTATCCTCCCCAGAGCAATTTACACTTTCAGTGCTATCCCTATTAAAATACCATTGGCTTTTTGCAAAGAGCTGGAACAAAAAATCCTAAAATTTGTATGGAACCAGAAAAGACCCAAATCACCAAGGGAATGATGAAGAAGAAAAACAAAGCTGGGGGCATCACGTTGTCTGACTTCAAGCTATATTACAAAGCCGTGATCACCAAGACAGCATGGTATTGGCATAAAAACAGACACATAGGCCAATGGAACAGAATAGAGACTCCAGAAATGGACCCTCAACTCTATGGTCAACTAATCTTTGACAAATCAGGAAAAAATATCCAATGGAAAAAAAGTCTTTTCAGTAAGTGGTGCTGGGAGAATTGGATGGCTACATATAGAAGAATGAACCTGGATCATGCCTTTACACCATACACAAAGATAAACTGAAAATGGATGAAAGACCTCAATGTGAGACAGGAATCCATCCAAATCCTAGAGGAGAACATATAGACAGTTACCTCTTTGACATTGGCCACAGTAACTTCTTTCAAGAGACGTCTCCAAAAGCCAGTGAAACAAAAGCAAAAATAAACTTTGGGGACTTCATCAAGATAAGTTCCTGCACAGCAAAGGAAACAGTCAACAAAACAAAGAGGCAGCCCACGGAATGGGAGAAGATATTTGCAAATGACATTACAGATAAAGGGTTAATATCCAAGATCTATAAAGAACTTCTCAAACTCAACACTCAAAAAACTAATAACCCAGTAAAAAATTGGGCAGAAGACATGAACAGACACTTCTCCAAAAGAGACATACAAATGGCTAACAGACACATGAAAAAATGCTCAACATCACTAGCCATCAGGGAAATCCAAATCAAAACCACAATGAGATACCACTTTACACCAGTTAGAATGGCAAAAATTAACAAAACAGGAAACAACAAATGTTGGCGAGGATGCAGAGAAAGGGGAACCCTCTTACACTGTTGGTGGGAATGCAAGCTGGTACAACCATTCTGGAAAACAGCATGGAGGTTCCTCAAGATGTTAAGAATAGAGCTACCCTATGACCCAGAAATTGCACTACTAGGTATTTACCCCAAAGATACAGACGTAGTAAAAAGAAGGGGCACGTGCACCCCAATGTTCATAGCAGCAATGTCCACAATAGCCAAACTGTGGAAGGAGCTGAGGTATCCATCAACAGATGAATGGATAAAGAAGATGTGGTACATATACACAATGGAATATTGTTCAGCCATCAGAAATGATGAATACCCACCATTTGCATCAACATGGATGGAACTGGAGGGGATTATGTTAATTGAAGTAAGTCAAGCAGAGAAAGACAATTATCATATGGTTTGACTCATATATGGAACATAAGCAATAGCACAGAGGACCATAGGGGAAGGGAGGGAAATCCAAACGGGGAGAAATCCAAGAGGGAGATGAACCATGAGAGACTATGGACCCCAAGAAATAATGTGGGGTTTCAGAGGGAAGGAGGGTGGGGAGAGGGGGTAACACGGTGATGGGTATTGAGGAGGGCACATGCTGTGATGAGCACTGGGTGTTATACTTAACTAATGAATCATTGAACACTACTCAAAAACTAATTATGTACTATACAGTGGCTAACTGAACATAATAAAATAAATAAAATAAAATTAGTCCTAGACTAAATACTCCTCAGATGCCACCTAACAACTCTTAAAAGCAAACTCAAAAGGATTGAACTGTTTCCAACTAATTTAACTGCAAAGTTTAAGAATATTCATAGGATGGGTACCTGGGTGGCTCAGTCAGTTAAGTGTCTGACTCTTGATTTCAGCTCATGTCATGATCTCAGGGTCCTGGGATTGACCCCACATCAGTCTCCACACTCAGTGGGGAGTCTTCTTGAGGCTGTCTCTCTCCCTCTCCCTCTGTCCTTCTTCCCCCCCAAATAAAAATAAATAAATATTTTTGTATTCCCATGAATATCTAGAACCCAAGTATGTAAAGTCACAAAGCCAATTTAGTTGGCATTTAATGAAAGATTACCAAACATAAAAAGAAGCAGGAAAAATACATCCCATAATGAAGACAAAAATCAATCAGCTGAAACCAACTCAGACTGACACTGATGTTAAAATTAGCAGACAGGGGCATTACAAAGTAATTACTATAACTGTATTCCAAATGTTCAAAAATTATGTAGGAACAGAGAAGATACAAAAAAGAACCCAAATCAGATTCATAGAAGTGAAAATAACAATGTCTGCTATGAAAACCACACTGTTTAGGATTGGCAGCAGACTAGGCAGTTTAGTAAAAAGATAGTGAACTTGCAGAAAAAGTAATGGAAATTATCTAAAAAACAAAGAAATTTCTTAATTAATTTTTAAAAAGCATCAGTGGGATATGTGATGAGTTCAAGCAACCTAATATATGTATAACTGGAGTTTACAAAGAAAAATGAATGAGGTACAAAATATAGTTGAAAAAATCGTCTCCAAAATGTTTCAAATATGATGAAAAACTATAAACCCATAGATCTAAGAAGTTCCATAAACCCTACACACAAAAAACATGAAAAAAACTTCACCAAGGTATATTATAATCAAATTGCTTAAAACCAGTGAGAAAAACAAAACAGTAAAAAAGAGAAAATCCTTTATATATTTAGCTTTTTTTTAAAGATTTTATTTATTTATTTGACAGAGAGAGACACAGTGAGAGAGGGAACACAAGCAGGGGGAGTGGGAGAGGGAGAAGCAGTCTTCCTGTGGAGCAGGTATAATATCCCTTGAAAGTAGACTGTGATGGGTTAAAGATGGCTGCTATAAACTCTAAAGCAACCACTTATATAATGAAACAGAGTTACAGCTAAAAAAAAAAACTAACAAAAGAAGTAAAATGAAATCACTAAAAAACACTCAATAAAACACCATTATTTAAAGGGCAAAGACTTTCATTTTAGATTTTTTTAAAAGCAATCCTCAACTATATACTTCTTACAAAAAATTCACTTTAAAAATAAAGACACAAATAGTTAAAAGTTAAAAGGGTGAAAAATAATATTGCACACTAATACTAGTCAAAAGAAATCTAGAATGGCTATAGTTATATCAGAGAAAGTAAATTTCAGAGCAAAGAATATTTCCAGGGATAAAGAAGGTCATTTCATAATGTTAAAGTAGTCAAATCATTAAGAGGGCATAACAAAATTAAATAATGTATTTGCCTAATAGGAAAGCTGCAAAATACATGTAGAAATAGACAACTCCACAAATAGGGAGTTCAATATCCTTCCCTCAATAATTGATAGAACAAGTAGACAGAAAGTTAACAAGGATATAGAAGATTTTAATAATATTAACAACCAGCTTGATTTAAGTGGTGTTTTCAAACACTCCACTCAACAACAGCAGAATACACATTCTTTTCAAGTCCACCCAGAATACTTACCAGATAGACCATATTCCAGGCCATAAAACAAGGTCTCAGTAAATTCAGAAACAAAAGATAAAAAAATCAAAGAATAACACTACAGAAAGCCATCAAACCACAAAGGAAGAGAGCATGAGAGAAAGGAACAAAGAAAAGCTACAAAATCAACCAGAAATCAGTTAACAAAATGACAATAAGTATATACCTATCAATAATTAAATGTAAATGGACTAAATACCCCAATCACAAGTCATAGGGTGACTGAATGGATAAAAAACAAGACCCATCTATATGCTGCCTACAAGAGACTCACTTCAGACCTAAGGATACATACAGGCTGAAAATAAAAGTGATGGGAAAAGGTGTTCCATGCAAATGGAAATGAAAAAAACGCTGAGGTAGCATCACTTATGTCAGACAAAATAGGCTTTAAAATAAAGACTGTATCAAGAGACAAAGGAGGACGTTGCATAATGATAAAGGTATAAATCCAACAAGAGGATATAACAATAGCAAATATCTATGCTCCCAACATAAGAGCAGTTAAATATATAAAGCAAATAGTAACAGACATAAAGGAAGAAATTGACAGTAATACAATAATAGTATAGGAGTTTAACACCTCAGTTACATCAATGCATAGAGCATCCACACAGAAAATTAACAAGGAAACAATGGCTTTGAAGAATACATTAGACCAGATGGACCAAACAGATATATACACAACATTTCATCCAAATACAACAGAATACACATTCTTTTCAAGTGCACATGGAACACTATCCAGGATAGACCACATGTTAACCCACAGAACAAGTCTCAGTAATTTAAGATTGAAATAATAATCAATTATAAGAAAAAAACTGGAAAAAATACAAATCCATGAGGCTAAAAAACATTCTGCTAAGCAACCAATGGATCAACAAAGAAATCAAAGATGTAATCAAAAAATACATGGAGACAAACGAAAGTGAAAACACAATGGTGCAAAATCTTTGAGACAGAGCAAAAGCCGTTCTAACAGGGAAGTTTATAGTGATAACAGGCCTATCTCAAGACACGACAACTAAACAATATAACCTTCCACCTAAAGGACCTAGAAATAGAAAAAAAGTCCATAGTTAGTAGAAAGAAATAATAAATACTGGAGCAGAAATGAATGAAATAGAGACTAAAAAAACAATATAAAAGATGAAGGAAAACAAGTGCTGGTTCTTTAAAAAAAATAAACAAAATTGATAAACCTTTAGCTGGACTCATCAAGAAAAGAGAGAGGACTCAAATAAAAGCAGAAATTAAGGAAGAGAAATAACAACCACAGAACTATAAAGAATTATAAGAGAATACTATGAAAAACTATATACCAACAAACTCAACAACCTAGAAGAAATGGATAAATTCCTAGAAACATACAGTCTTCTAACACTGAATCAAGAAGAAATAGGAAACTTGATCAGAAGGATTACTAGTAACAAAACTGAATTGGTAATCCAAAAATTCCCTAACAAACAAAAGTCCATGTGGCTTCATGAGTGAATTCTACCAAACATTTAAAGAAGAGGTAATACCTATTCTCAAACTATTCCAAAACATAGAAGAGGAAGAAAAACTTCCAAATTCATTCTATGAGGCCAGCATTACTCTGAAACCAAACCAAAGACCCTACAAAAAAAAAACAAAAAACAGAAAACTGCGGGACAACATCCCTGATGAACATAGATGCAAAACTCCTCAACAAAATATTAGCAAACTGAATTCAACATACATTTAAGGCATCATTTACCACAATCAAGTTGGATTTATTCCAGTGATGCAAGGATGTTTCGATATTCACAAATCAATCAATGTGATACATCACATTAACAAGAGGAAGAATAAAAACCATAATTATCTCAAAAGATACAGAAAAAGCATGATGAAATACAGCATCTATTTGTGATTAAAAACTCTCAACAAACTAGGTTTAGAGGGAACATATGAAAAATCCTCAACTAACATACTCAATAATAAAAAACTGAAAGTATTTTCTCTAAGATCAGGAACAAGACAAGGATTGTCCACTAGTCACCATTTTTATTCAACATAGTACTGGAGGTCCTAGCTATAGGAATCAGGTAAGAGAAAGAAATAAAAAGCATCCAAATTGGTAAGGAGGAAGTAAAACTGACTATTTGTAGATGACATGATAACCCTGAAGAATCCACAAAAAAAAACTATTAGAACTAATAAATGAATTGGGGCGCCTGGGTGGCTCAGTCGTTAAGGCGTCTGCCTTCGGCTCAGGTCATGATCCCGGGGTCATGGGATCGAGCCCTGCATCGGGCTCCCTGCTCGGTGGGAGGCCTGCTTCTCCCTCCTCCACTCCCCCTGCTTGTGTTCCCTCTCTCGCTGTCTCTCTCTGTCAAATAAATAAATAAAAATCTTTAAAAAAAAAAGAAAAGAACTAATAAATGAATTTAGTAAAGTTGCAGGGCACAAAATTAATGTACAGAAATGTACTGCATTTCTATTCACTAATAACAAACTAGCAGAAAGAGAAATTAAGAAAGCAATCCCATTTATAATTGCACCAAAAAGAATAAAATAACCAGGAATAAATTTAATGAAGGAAGTGAAAGACCTATACTCTGGAAACCATCCAACATTGATGAAAGAAATTGAAGATGATATGAACAAATGGAAAGATATACAGTGCTCATGGTTAAAATTTCCAAATTACCCAAAGCAATGTACAGATTCATTGCAATCCCTCTCAAAATATCAATAGCACTTTTCACAGAACTAGAGCAAATAAACCTAAAATTTGAATGGAACCACAAAATACCCCCAAATAGCCAAAGCAATCTTTAAAAAATTTTTAAATTTATTTATTGTAAGTAATCTCTATACCCAACGTGGGACTCAAACTCAAGAATCCAAGATCAAGAGTCATATGCTCTTCCAACTGAGTCATCCAGGTGCCTTGCCAAAGCAATCTTTTTTTTTTTACAGATTTATTTTATTTATTTATTTAAGAGAGAGAGAGAGAGCATGCAAACTCAGGGGGGAGGGCAGAGGGAGAGAGAGAGAGAAACTTAAGCAGACTCTGCACTGAACATGGAGCCTGACATGGGGCTCAGTCTCACAACCCTGAGATCACAACCTGAGCCCAAACCAAGAGTTGGATGCTTAACCAGCTGTGCTACCCAGGTGCCCCCTTGCCAAAGCAATCTTGAGGGAAAAGAACAAAGATGTCAGTATCACAATCTCAGATTTCAAGATATATTACAAGCTATAGTAAATCAAAACAGTATGGTACTGGCACAAAAATAGACATAGATCAACAGAACAGGATAGAGGGCCCAGAAACAAATCCATGCTTATATGGTCAATTAGTTTATGACAAAAGAGGCATGAATATACAGTGGGGGAAAGACAGTCTCTGCAATAAATGGTGCTGGGAAAAGTGGACAGCTACATGCAAAAGAATGTAATGGGACCACTTTCTTTACACACAAAAATAAACACAAAGTGGATTTAAGTCCTAAATGTGAAACCTGAAATCATAAAACTCCTACAAGAAAACATTTGCAATGAGGCTTGGAAATTGGCCTTAGCACCATATTAATGGATATATTTCCTCTGACAAGGGAAACAAAAGCAAAAATAAACTACTGGGACTACACGAAAAATAAGTTTTTTGCACAGCAAAGGAAGCTACCAATAAAACAAAAGGCAACCTGCTGAATGGGAGAAGATATTTGCAAATGATATATCAGATAAGGAGTTAATATCCAAAATATATAAAGAACTTATTCAGCTCAACAGAAAAAAAAAAAAATCCAATTAAAAAATGGACAGATGACCTGAATGGACATTTTCCCAAAAAAGACATACACAAACAAATGGGATTTACTGCTTGGATGAAAGAGTGGTTCAATATTTGCAAATCAATAAACATGATACACCACATTAATAACAGAATGGATAAGAACCATATGATCATTTTAATAGATAAAGAAAAAGCATTTGACAAAGTACCACATTCATTCATGATGAAAACCCTCAACAAAGTAGGTGTAGAGGGACATACCTCAACATAATAAAGGTTATATATGAAAAATCCACAGCTCATATAATCCTCATTGGGGAAAAACTGAGAGCTTTTCCTCTATGGTCAGGTTAAGACAGGGATGTCCACTTTCACCACTGTTATTTAACATAATACTGGAAGTCCTAGTCACAGCAGTCAGACAGGAAGAAGAAATAAAAAGCATCCAAATCAGCAAGGAAGAAGTAAAACTTTTATTCTTCATCGATGACATGATACTCTATTTGGAAAACCTGAAAGACTCCACCAAAAAAACTGCTAGAACTGATACACAAATTCAGTAAAGTTACAGCATACAAAATCAACATACAGAAATCTGTTGCATTTCTATACACCAATAATGAAGCAGCAGAAAGAGAAATTAAGGAATCAATCCCATTTACAGTTGCACCAAAAACAGTAACATACCTAGGAATAAACCTAACCCATGAGGCAAAAGAAATGTACTCTGAAAAGTATAAAACACTGATGATAGACATTGAAGATGACACAAAAAGGGGAAAACGTTCCATGTTCATGGATTGGAAGGACAATATTGTTAAAAGGTCTATCCTACCCAAAATAATCTACACACTTAATGCAATCCCTATCCAAATACCAAGCATTTTTCACAAAACTAGGACAAATAATCCTAGAATTTGTATGGAACCTCAAAAGACCCTGAATAGCCAAAGCAACCCTGAAGAAGAAAAGCGAAGCTGAAAGCATCACAATTCCAGACTTCAAAATATATTATAAAGCTGTAGTGATCAAAATAAGTGTGGTACTGGCACAAAAATAGACACATAGATCAATGGAACAATAGAAAACCCAGAAATGAATCCACAACTAAGCAGTCAATCTTCAACAAAGCAGGAAAGAATATCCAGTGGGAAAAAGACAGTCTCTTCAACAAATGGTGTTGGGAAAGCTGGACATGCAAAAGAAAGAAACTAGACCACTTTCTTATACCATACACAAGAATAAATTCAAAATGGGTGTGCCTGGGTGGCTCAGTCGTTAAGCGTCTGCCTTCAGCTCAGGTCATGATCCCAGGGTCCTGGGATCAAGCCCCACGTCCAGTTTCCTGCTCCACAGGGAGCCTGTTTCTTTCTCTCCCTTTGCCTCTCCCCCTGCTTGTGCTCTTCCTCGCTATCTCAATATTTAAAACCGAAAAAACTATTCTTTGACCCATGGGTCAAATTGAATTGAGTGGAAATAAAAAACACAATTATGGAATGTTGCTAAAGCATCTTTTAGAGGAGAATTCATGGAACTAAAAACCTATTGTGGAAAGTAAGAAAGGTCTCAAATCAATAACTTCCAATAACTGATTCTTTGAGAAGACCAATAAAATTGATACTACTCTCAAAAACAAATGATGTACTATACAGTGGCTAACTGAACATAATAAAAAAAAATAAACTCTAGTTTGACTGACAAAAAAAAAGGAAAGAAGGCATAAATTGCCAATTTGGAGAATGAGAGGTGATATCACTACAGATTCAGACTCTACAGTTATCAAAAAGGTAAGATTATAAACAGCTTTATGTCAATGTATTCTAAAACATAAATGAAACAAATTATTTGTAAGTATAAACTATCAAAACTCAGTCAAAAAAATAGATAACTCAAATAGTCCTATCTAGTAAGGAAACTGAATTTGTAGTTAAACTTTCCCATAAAGAAAACTCCAAGCCCCAATGACTCATCAAAGAATTCCACCAAACTTTTATGGAATAAGTATCAATTCCACACAAACTCTTCCAAAAACATTAAGAGAAGTGAATATTTCCCAAATCATTCTATGAAACCATTGTTGCTCTGATACCCAAACTGAATAAGACATTACAAGATGATAAAACTTTAAACCAATGTCCCACATGAACATAGGTGCAAGAATTTTTCACAAATTTTTAGTAAACCAAATCATGACCAAGTGGGGTTTATCTCAGAAATACAAAGTTAGTTTAGCATTTGAACATCAATTAATGTAACTCAACATATTAAAAAACTAAAAAAAAATCACTTCATCTGAATAGGTGCAGAAAAAGCATTTAACAAATCAAACATCCATTCCTGATAAAAACTGTCAGTAAAGTAGGAAAAGAAGGGTACTTCTTTGACATGAACAAGGGCATCTACAAAACTATTGCTAGCATCAGACTTTAATGGTGAAAGACTAATTTTTCCCCCTAAGATCAGAAACAAGGCATGATATACACCTCATTCCTTGCTATTTAGCATTATACTGGAGAATTTGACCAATGCAGTAACAGAGAAAAAAGCATTCCCTCTTGAAAGTAAGAAGTAAAACTGTCTCTATTCACAGATAAATGATCGTCTCTGTAGAAAATCCAATGGACTCTACAGAAAAAGCTACTAAAACTAGTAAGTTAATTTAGCAAGACTTCAGTATACATGATCAATAAACATGTTTTTTTGGCCCTGTTACAGCCAGAAGCTTTCTTTCACATATTGCAATCTTTACCCACCACCCCAACACACAGAAAAGAGTTCTTCCAAAACTTTAGCCATTGTGTTTTCTCCTAATGCAGATTCTATTAATGGTAATTAAAACCAACAAGGCAAAAACCAAACAATTATCTAAAAACCTACTCATTAAAAACACCTCACATGAACCTTCTGTATCATTTATGGACACATCTAAAGGTAGCCTCTTTCAGCTGTCAATTATTTTTAAAACAAATGAGACTTCTGATAATAAGCACTACAGTGAGACTGTTTGCTTCTTTTTGTTGGCCTTTTCCATCACTGTGGCCTTGGTAAGCGTTGTGGTCTCTGGTGTAATATTCTTTGGACCAACACAATCTTTAGTCTTCTCTAAAAGGTTATGTTGTAAAGAATCACATCCCCAGGTACTACTAAAACAGGCTCCCAGCTTTGAGAGAAGTATTTTTATTTTAGCATACATTCTGGAGAACTCTGTACTGCACTTTCTCCATCAGAAAGAGTGAAGAATATGCAGAAACACAATGAGACCAAATTAACTGCTGCATATCTTATTCAGTAACTCATGGCTCTCCAAAAGAGCATAGATGCAGAGGTCTCCACATTCAGTTTTGCAATATCACCTCACACTTGCCCCACTCCCAGATTTGTTTTCCTTTCAGAAGATACTGGTTTCTTGTCCAGTTTTTTTTAACTTTTTCCATTTTTTTATTAAAACATAATTTACATACAGTAAAACCCACCATGCCCAAATTTTTTAACTTGAATTTGTTTGATAGAAATCGAAGTATGTCTTTTTAACTAGAGAATACTAATCATATCTCCATCTCTTCTAAATGTTATAAAATAACTGTTTCACTGTGTTGTCGCTGCAGGTTGCCCAAGTTGTTCTTGATTTTATAAAAACCCTCTTTTTGCAAACTGTATTTTTTTATTTCCAATGTATCGTTGGGCTATAAATAGGATTACTCACAATAAAATTCTATATGAAATAAAAATTGATTGTGACTGCATATCAGAAGATCTCTTCAGTAGAGATGAGGGCCTGAGTTTGTGTTACTGGAAGCTACTTCAGTAGCTCACAGGTCTCTTCCCTTCTTTTCAGGTACTTGTTAACAATAGCTAGAGAGGAAAGATGACTGAAAAAATGAGTCACTATTATAATAGAATTACTAAGAAAGCAGGATATGGAGAACTACTCACCCCAGCACTGGTTATGGGGAAGTGTCATAGGCCTACATGAATGTCCGAATAGACTCCCTTTGTTTCCTCTCTTGGTGAATACCTATGAAGTATGAATTGGAAGCTACACTAAAAAGCCCTGTCGGCTTGCTGCAGTCCTCTTAAGTCCCATAGAATGGAAAGATTTCAAGTGTTATATTTCCAAGAATGCCTGTTGAATCACAAACATCTCTGGAAGTGATATCACAGTTAGCTAATCAGCTGTCAATATCTAACTATGAAGTAGTTTATCTGATTAGGCACCATACAAAGCCCTGACAGGATACAAGGCTGGTAAATTCTGAGAGAGGAGGGGAGGTGTGCTTGACACCTAGTATGAGGGTCCTGGTACCTGGAAATGGAAGGATGAAGAGGGAGAAATCCAATAAGGAAAAGGGAAAAGGAAAGCATTGTGCAGCTTCACTTCCCTCATGGTTTTGCCAGAGATAGCTCATGTTTATTTTATAATCCCTTTCTAAAGTTATATGGGGAAAAAAGTCATATGCAGTTCTTATAAGTCTTATTAGGAACAAAAACTTCTCCATCCTCATCATTTTCCTAAGTCTTTACAAGTTTGCTAAACTCATCCAAACATAGCTTCAAACCAAAAATACCTCAAAACATAGATTCCCTAAGGGAGCAGAGTACTATTTTGAAAGGGTGCTGAGGTAAAGCAGTTCTTCATATATTATATATGAAGTATATTTTTATACTTGTTTAAATAAACAGAAAAAAAAATGCTTTGCAGAGACTGACCAGATACTCACCAAATCTGTTTATTCTTCCTAGGCACATGGCTAAATTACATTTAACAGACCCTTAACATTCTAGACTATATAACTAATTTTTACTCATGGAATGAATATAAATGAAAAAATTTTAGAATGTAACTTTTTCATATTTGTTTCTCTTATTTCCATCTGTTGGCTGGATGACACACTAAGGCAACCTAAAGAAGCCACAAGTTGAAAGTAATATGACCACAGCATAGGGAGAGCAAAGCCCTACTACTGACCCTCAATGGGTTATAAGTGAGAAATAAACCTTTGTTGGGTCAAATACTGACATTTGGGGTTTGTTTATTTCAGGAACTAGTATTATTTAATCCTGATTCACAAAGCTGTTTAAAAAAGAGAAAACATACATCATATTTGGGTAAAATATAGGACTCCCTCATTCCTGGATACTTGGGCCAAAAATCACGTGTGATGGGCTTATTTAGTAGGCTCTAATTTCTCAACCTTGGGTATTCATGCTCTCAAACAGAACTCCAGGGGCCCAGGGAAGAGGCTAAGATTCACACTATACAATAAAAGACATATTGTAGAGGGGGAGAGGAGCAAGATGGTAGAGGAGTAGGAGACCTAAATTTCGTCTGGTCCCAGGAATTCAACTAGATAGTTATCAAACGATTCAGAACACCTACAAACTCAACAGGAGATCGAAGAAAAGAATAGCAGCAATTCTATGAACAGAAAAGCGACCACTTTCTGGAAGGTAGGACGTGTGGAGAAGTGAATCCAAGGCGATATACAGGAAGATAGACCACGGGGGGAGGGGGCCTCCGTCAGCTGCTACTGGCAAGTGATAGAGCAACTGAGCACAAAATCGGAACTTTTAGAAGTCGGCTCTGCTGAGGGACGTGGCTCCAGTGGCTAAGTGGGTGGAACCCTCACTGGCACAGCGTGGTCTCAGGACCCTTGGGGTCACAGAAAGACCGGGGGTGCCTGAGTGTGGCAGAGCTCCCCAGTATTGGAGCGGGGAAGCTGCTTGCAAAGACATATGAGGAGTGGGGTCTCAGCTTGGGGTTGCCATAAACCATGATCCACGGCATAGGAATCTGCTGGGTTTGGAGACTCAAGACGGGGTCGTGTGCCAGAGATAGAAATGCTCGGTCACAGGCCAGGTGAGCACAGAGTGCGGCCGGAGACCAGGGATACAGGAGTGATTGACTGCTTTTCTATGAAGGCTCAGTGAGGAGTGACGCCCCAAGTTCTCAGCTCCTCCGGGACCAGAGATTGGGAGGCCGCCATTTTCTTTCTTGTCCTCCAAAGCTGTACAGAAAGTTTGCAGGGAACAAAAGCTACCAAGAGCAAACCCCAGCAGATTACTTAGCCGGGCGGGGCAAGGGTGGGGCAATTCTGCCTCAGGCAAAGACATTTGAGAATCACTGCAACAGGCTCCTCCCCCCAGAAGATCAGCAAGAACATCCAGCCAAGACCAAGTTTACCTATGAGTGAGAACCGCAAAACCCCAGCACTAGGGGAATACAACACATAGAATTCATGGCTTTTTTCCCCATGATTCTTTAGTCTTTCAAAGTTAATTTTTTAAATTTTCTTTATTTTTTCTTTTTCTATTTTTTTTAGTTGAATTTTTCTTCTTTCCTTTTTCAACCAACATCTTACCAATTCCTTCTTAAAAATCTTTTTTAATTTTCATTTTTTTTAAGATCTTATTTATTTATTTGACAGAGAAAGAGCACAAGCAGGGGGAGTGGCAGGCAGAGGCAGAGGGAGAAGCAGACTCCCCGCAGAGCAGGGGAAGCCCAATGTGGGACTCAAACCCAGGATCCCAGGATCATGACCTGAGCCAAAGGCAGTTGCTTAACCAACTGAGCCACCCAGGTGCCCTTTAATTTTCATTTTTACAGTCATATTCTATCCCTTCATTGTATTTAACCTTGTTTTTTGTATATATATATATATAATTTTTTCTTTCTATAAAATTTTGGGATACAGTTTCTTCTAACAGACCAAAATGTACCCAAATTTAGTGTATGACTTTGTCCTAGTCTCCTGCCTGATCACATTCTTTTTTTTTTTTTTAATTTTTTTCATTCTTTTTTCAACCAACTTCTTATTTTATCAATTTCTTTTATAAAATCTTTTTAAATTTTCATCTTTACAGTCATACTCCATCCCTTCATTGTCTTAACCCTTATTTTTGTATATATGTAAGTTTTTCTTTCTTTAAAATTTTGGGAGGCAATTTCTTCTAACAGACCAAAATACACCCAAAATCTAGGGTGTGGCTCTGTTCTATTCACCAACCTGATCATATTCTCTTTTTTTTTTTCCCTTTCCTACCCCCCTCCAACCCCCCTCTCCAGGTTTCGGGTCTCTTCTGATTTGTTTAGTGTGTATTTTTCTGGGGTCATTGCTACACTTTTAGCATTTTGTTCTCTCATTCATCTATTCTTCTCTGGACAAAAGGACAAGATGGAAAAACTCACCTCCAAAAAAAAGAACAAGAGGCAATACTGACTGCCAGGGACCTAATCAATACAGATATTAGTAAGATGTCAGAACTAGAGTTCAGAATGATGATTATAAAGATACTAGCTGGGCTTGAAAAAAGCATAGAAGATACTAGAGAATCCCTTTCTGGAGAAATAAAACAACTAAAATCTAACCAAGTTGAAATAAAAAAAGCTATTAATGAGGTGCAATCAAAAATGGAGGTTCTAACTGCTAGGATAAATGAGGCAGAAGAGAGAATTAGTGATATAGAAGACCAAATGAGGGAGAATAAAGAAGCTGAGAAAAAGAGAGATAAACAACTACTGGATCAGGAGGGGAGAATTCAAGAGATAAGTGATACCATAAAGCAAAACATTAGAATAATTGGGATCACGGAAGAAGAAGAAAAAGAGAGAGGGGCAGAAGGCATATTGGAGCATATTATAGCAGAGAACTTCCCTAATTTGAGGAAGCAAAAAGGCATCAAAATCCAGGAGGCACAGAGAACCCCCTCAAAATCAATAAAAATCGGTCAACACCCCAACATCTAATAGTAAAACTCACATGTCTCAGAGACAAAGAGAAAATCCTGAAAGCAGCTCGAGAGAAGAGATCTGTAACCTAAAATGGTAGAAACATTAGACTGGCAGCAGACCTATCCACAGAGACCTGTAGGCCAGAAAGGACTGGCATGATATATTCAGAGCACTAAATGAGAAAAATATGCAGCAAAGAATACTATAACCAGCTAGGCTGTCATTGAAAATAGAAGTAGAGATAAAAAGCTTCCAGGACAAACAAAAACTAAAAGAATTTGTGAACACCAAACCAGCCCTACAAGAAATATTGAAAGGGGTCCTCTAAGCAAAGAAAAAGCCTAAAAGTAACATAGACCAGAAAGGATCAGAGACAATATACAGTAACAGTCACCTTACAGGCACTACAATGACACTAAATTCATGTCTTTCAATAGTTACCCTGAATGTAAATGGGCTAAAGGCCCCAATCAAAAGACACAAGGTATCAGATTGGATAAAAAAACAAGACCCATCGATATGCTGTCTGAAAGAGACTCATTTTAGACCCAAAGACACCTCCAGATTGAAAGTGAGGGGGTGGAAAACCATTTACCATGCTAATGGACATCAAAAGAAAGCTGGGGTTGGGCACCTGGGTGGCTCAGTTGTTAAGCATCTGCCTTTAGCTCAGGTCATGATCCCAGGGTCCTGGGATCGAGCCCCACATTGGGCTCCTTGCTCCATGGGAAGCCTACTTCTTCCTCTCCCACTCCCCCTGTTTGTGTTCCCTCTCTCGCTGTGTCTCTCTTTGTCAAATAAATAAATAAATTCTTAAAAAAAAAAAAAAGCTGGGGTGGCAATCCTTATATCAGACAAATTAGATTTTAAACCAAAGACTATAAGAAGAGATGAGGAAGGACACTACAACATACTTAAAGGGTCTATCCAACAAGAAGATCTAACAGTTTTAAATATGTATGCCCCTAACATGGGAGCAGCCAATTATATAAGCCAATTAATAACAAAAGCAAAGAAACACATTGACAACAATACAATAATAGTGGGCGACTTTAACACCCCCCTCACTGAAATGGACAGATCATCTAAGCAAAAGATCAATGAGGAAATAAAGACTTTAAATGACACACTGGACCAAATGGACTTCACAGATATATTCAGAACATTCCATCCCAAAGCAACAGAATACACATTCTTCTCTAGTGCCCATGGAACATTCTCCAGAATAGATCACATCCTAGGTCACAAATCAGGTCTTAACTGGTACCAAAAGATTGGGATCATTCCCTGCATATTTTCAGACCACAGTGCTTTGAAACTAGAACTCAATCACAAGAGGAAAGTTGGAAGAACTCAAATACATGGAGGCTAAAGAGCATCTTACTAAAGAAAGAATGGGTCAACCAGGAAATTAAAGAAGAATTTAAAAAATTCATGGGAACAAATGAAAATGAAAATACAACTGTTCAAAATCTTTGGGATGCAGCAAAGGCGGTCCTAAGAGGAAAGTATATAGCAATACAAGCCTTTCTCAAGAAACAAGAAAGGTCTCAAATACACAACCTAACCTTACACCTAAAGGAGCTGGAAAAAGAACAGCAGATAAAGCCTAAACCCAGCAGAAGAAGAGAAATAATAAAGATTGAGCAGAAATCAATGAAATAGAAACCAAAAGAACAGTAGAACAGATCAATGAAACTAGGAGCTTGTTCTTTGAAAGAATTAATAAGATTGATAAACCCCTGGCCAGACTTATCAAAAAGAAAAGAGAAAGGACCCAAATAAATAAAATCATGAATGAAAGGAGATATCACAACCCACACCAAAGAAATACAAACAATTATAAGAACATATTATGAGCAACTATATGCCAGCAAATTAGATAATCTGGAAGAAATGGATGCATTCCTAGAGATGTATCAACTACCAAAACTGAACCAGGCAGAAATAGAAAACCTGAACAGACCCATAACCAGTAAGGAAATTGAAGCAGTAATCAACAATCTCCCAGCAAACAAAAGCCCAGGGCCAGATGGCTTCCCAGGGGAATTCTACCAAACATTTAAAGAAGAATTAATACCTATTCTTCTGAAACTGTTCCAAAAAATAGAAATGGAAGGAAAACTTCCAAACTCATTTTATGAGGCCAGCATTACCTTGATCCCAAAACCAGACAAAGACCCCATCAAAAAGAGAACTACAGACCAATATCCCTGATGAACATGGATGCAAAAATTCTCAACAAAATACTAGCCAATAGGATCCAACAGTACATTAAAAAGATTATTCACCACGACCAAGTGGGATTTATTCCTGGGCTGCAAGGTTGTTTCAACATCCACAAATCAATCAATGTGATACAATACATTAATAAAAGAAAGAACAAGAACCATATGATCCTCTCAATAGATGCAGAAAAAGCATCTGACAAAGTACAGCATCCTTTCTTGATTAAAACACTTCACAGTGTAGGGATAGAAGGTACATACCTCAATATCATAAAAGCCATCTATGAAAAACCCACAGCAAATATCATTCTCAATGGGGAAAAACTAAGGGAATCCAGTATGGACTTCAGGTAATAACAATATATCAACAAGGTGTAACAAATATACCCATACTATAGCAATATAAGATACTATTTATAGGTAGAACTGGGTGCCAAGTATGTGGGAGCTCTGTTAAGTCTCTTGGCAATTTTTTGGTAAATCAAAAAAAAAAAATAAAGTTTTTTTTTTTTAATGAATTAATAACTAATATAGAGGTAAATCCTGGTCTCTTGATTCCGAGGTCTCCTTGCTTTTCCCACAGGCCAGCGTTTGTAATCAGGTTGTGTCATAGAAACCTTTGGTAGTCTGAGAAACATAATAGGTAATGGATTACAAAGGAAATAAATGCTGTTGAATATAGCATGGTAGTTCAAGATACCTGCACTTACTGAAATTATGATATGAAAATATTTTTATTTGTATTGGTGCAAAGTCATAAGTATTAATACTACTGTGGTTTGTTGTCTACTTTTATAATTTAAGGAAAAGTTAAATTTCAGTTAGACATGAAAAACAGCTATAAATTTTTCCCATCCAATGTTCATAGACCACACACCATCTCCTGCATTCTGTGCACAGTCCAGCCGTTAAGAATCTATGGACTAAGAAAGTACTTGCTTTTGCAACCTCTCTAAAATTATTAACAATTGAGGTTCTATGGAGTCAGTAGTCTTCCTAGTCTCAGATTTGTGCTTCTTTGGATACTGAAAGAAATTTTTGGAAAAATGCTATCTTGCAGTGACTCTCTGCCATACACATCTTCACCTTTGTTCCTCTTATCTTCTCCCTGGTCTGATGTCCTTGGTACCCTTATGAAAAATTTAGAGATGAATCTGAATGTTCATCATTTTTTTATTCACAATGTGAATCTAAAACTCTCTTTAGTTTGTTTGTATTTTCTTCCTGTCCTAACTCTCTAGGTAGTAAGTTCCACATGCTTGACTAAGTGCTTTATATAGGAGTACCTTCTTTAACTTGTCCATAATCTCTCCAAACATTTTCTCTGAGAAATAGTGAAAAACAGCCCACATTCAAATCAAGTTTCTAAAGAACTTTCTTGTATAAATACTATTAATCTGTGGTCGGTTTACACCTTATCAGTCATGGATACTTAAATATACCCCTGAGATGTGGCTTCTAAACTTCTCTCTGTTGCCCCATCTCCCTCTCACCAAGTTACTAAGAAGAGAAATCCCATGGTATCCAAGCTATGCCATCAAAAAAAATGCATAATATCTTGCCCAGAAATGGCTGGTGACTAGCAGCTTGGCAGTGCCAAGTAAAATTTTATAGGTAAACACTCCGAAGTATTTCCCTGACGGCTTTCTTCGTCTTTACACAAACTTACCTGTTGATGGTATCTGTCAGTGCCTCCTTCCCAGTAGAGCAGTGTTGGCCCCACAGATCAGAATTTCTATTTGCTGAGAATGGAGCCTGGCAATAATTCAACCACAAGTAAAAAACATTTACCTGCCTAAACCGATCTTCCTTTTGACATGTCAGCTCAGGTGTTGCCAAGCTTGGAGACATCTCAAACAATGTGTTTTGTTTCTGAAAACATAATTAATCTACAGTGATTAAAGTCTGACAAGATATCCTCAAGGTAGCTTTTATTTTGTTTTATTAAGAGCAACTTTGCATAAGCAATTTAATATTACAAAGTCTGAAAAAGACTAAATGAATTCAAGGGAGCTGGTTGACTCAATTTTATTTGATTTTGACGAGATACTTCCAACTAATTACTAGTTCTTGGCAATACCATCATGTTAAAATCCAGGTATGTGGATTTATAAGAGCAGAGGCTATTTGATTTTATTTTTCTACTCAAGCAGAAATATGCCTGGGCTTGCTGAGCACTTAGAAAATCTTGCTGTTTAGCTGTCTTTGTCCTGAAATATGAAAATAATCCATATCCCTGAGTGGATTTTTTACTTTTCTATGATCCAGTGCTGGGTCCTTAGCAAAAGAATGCCACATTTTACTAATGCACATTTACTAAAGCCCTCCTTAGTTCTCCTTGGCAAGCTTTATGCCATTGACAAAAGCATCCCTCTGCATTTGCCTCCTCCTGCATGATTTCAATCAAAAGACAGCCCTTCCAGATTCCCCACACCTCTAGGGACTCTGGGATCTCTGACCAGCAATCAGGTTGCAGTGGCTGTGAATGTTTGCTACTGATTATTTTTCTCTTGTTTCCAAGAAGGAAAAAAAAAACTATTAACAATAAATTTCATATTTCGTTTCATTCATCCAAACAATATCAAATTTCACTTGACCTGTGCTTTATGGCTTACAATTATCTTAGAGCTGTGAATCTTTGTCTTTTTGACCTAACCAATACAGTTTTGTTGGAACTTCCATAGAGATGCCCACTATTAAATGTGCTAGGTTAAAGCCATTAAACATATCACCTCTCTAGTATCACTTTGATTTCATTAAAAATAAACAGATATTTTAATGCCCAAAAAGGATAAGGAAGGACATCAATTAAGAATAAAGAAGAGTTATTTTAATAAGTTGTATGAAAAGTTTATTATCTGTCCTTTTTTGGTTTATATTGATTTTGTTTGGTTTTGGTTTTTTTGTTTTTTGTTTTTGTTTTTTTAGAGAGAGTGCATGCAAGGGCAAGCTAGGGGAAGGGGCAGAGGGAGACAGAGAGAATCTCAAGCAGGCTCCACACTGAGCATGGAACTGACACAGGGCTCCATCTCACAACTCTGAAATCATGACCTAAGCTGAAACCAAGAGTTAGGAGCCCAACCAACTGAGCTACCCAGGCGCCCCGGTTTTGTTTTTTAATTTCACTATTTAATCTAGATTTCAGGAATTAGTGCTTTGGAGTATAATTTGGCTAGGGCAAAATATCAGGAAATAGTGTGGGAGCCTGTGGGAGCCATAAAAACGTGCCTCCTCATATCTCCTACTTCAGGAGTGTGACAGAAAAGATCAAGCTGTGGCCCTAGGGACCCACACCCAGGCCCACTTCCCACTGGCCATTCCTAGGTCATGACTCATGTAGCAGGCACGCTATGGCAGGCCCATTCTGTCAAGATGCAAGACTCCTCTAACGAGTAACTTTGGCTGAAGGACTCTCCATACAGGCTGGGAGAAACTTTCTCAGAATGAGCTATGCTCTTGAGACTCTTCTTACCCATCCCTCCTTCCTTCCCTCTCTCTTTCACCTACATCAAAATCTTCTCTTATAGGTATTAACCCCATCTCTTACAGGTTGAATTCTATCTAGAGGACTATTTCGTAGAGGACCCAAACTAATACAAAACGCTTTCCCATCCATTACTTCACTGACTTGTGCTTCACACCACCATGGGGAGAATTCAAGGATGGCTATAGTAAACAACAGACAGTCCTAAGTCAACATCCATGTGAAAGCTAGAACTGGAAACTGTCATTTTGGTTCTCCTAAATTGGCTTTCTCCAAGTTTCCATTATTTTTTTTTCTCTTAAGAGGAGAAGAGAGGAGAGCAGAGGAGAGAGAGAAAAGGGGAAGGGAGAGAATGGAAGGAAGGGACGGAGGAAGGGAGGAAGAAAGAAGCTCTCTTTCTAAGCAGAGATCCCATCATATGTGTGTTTGTCCAGAACCCATACTCAATAAATGTTTCTTGAACTCAAGATGTCTCCCCTGTAAGAGGTGAAGCCATTCATAAGGCATTTGCACCTGCAGATTAGGCAGCCCAGCATAATCTTGCAGTTGCAAATTATGGTTTTAAACCCTTCTTTGACTTTGGTGATGGGAGCTGGTTTCATTCTGTCTTAGATTTTTAGGGACAATAAAGTAGTAATGTTCAATTAACAATCAGACCACAGTCTACTCACTCGCTCACCCACTCTCTCTTCTGTTTACTCTCTCCTCTATCTCCATGTTTCAAACTTCCAAAAGTTTTTATCATAAGCCCAAAGACCCAGTGCTAAGATTTCATTACTCAAGACTGCAGGATCCTTCCACTGTATTTTGATAGAACTCATCTAAGTGTCTCTTTTTAGTGGAGGGTTAGATGTGGAGTTGATCCCTTCAACACCTAAGGGAATCCAGTGAAATCAAACTCCATATTTTTTGGGTAACTTCATAGGAATCCCCACATGCACTCCTGCCTCCTTGCATTTTTTAAATTAATTTATCTACTTATTTATACTGTTACTGAGACACCCATCCCTACTCTCTCTTCCCCTGAGTTCTGAAGCAAGCAGAGTGATTCAGGTATAACTACACTTTCTCTCCACTTAGTCTTTTGGTTACTATAGGAACCATTTTCATCACATTTTTTAAAATTAATTTTCTTTTTGATTCAGAAAACTTCTGGATTCTTTTAAAATCACTCAGTCTCTGAATCACAGAGTCAGAATTTTAGAGCTAAAATGGATTATAGAATTATCCAGTCCAACTCTTTAATGTTATATATTAATTCATTCAGTTTTTCAAGAAATATATATTCAGCCTCTAGTACAGGGCAGGCACTGGGCTAGTTACTGAGGTCATATTCTTGGGTAAAAGGAAATACATAAACAAGTACTAAACAGTGTAAGTCAAGTGCAAAAGAAGGCCATAAGAAGGGAGAGAGCAGGGAGAGCTAATGTAGAAAAGAACACCTAGAAAGATTCAAGTACTTGATTCTGGGTGTTTGTTCTTCCTATTCTGTGTCAGGCTCTGCTCCAGATGCTTTATGTCTAAGAACTCCATGCTTCAAACAACCCTGTGAGGTAGAAACTATTGTCATCTGCATTTTAGAGATGAAAAAAATGGAGGCACAGAGAGTTTAAGTAACTTATCAGGTTAAGTACATCAGTAAATGGCAGAGCCAGGAGTGCACCATTCAGTTCCCATCCTCTTAACTACTGTGAATCCTGCCGCTCTGACTTTGCCAAATTTCCAAACATTAACAAGCCAGGATTGAATCATGTTGCTCTTATTCCCAGACCTGCATTAAATTCTAGCTCCTAAGACCCCAGAGTATGTGTCTATTTTTCTTAGTGGTCTGTCAGAGGCTGATGACTCTCAAGTAACTTCTTGAAAAAAGGTAAGACATTTCCTAGAATAGCAACTTTGGGGTCCTTGTTTAGAAGTGCCCAGGCTTGGGATAGGGGAATATGACAAATATAAGACTGAACTTCCATTAAACAAAAATGTACTGTGAGCAAAAGCCTGGTGTGTTTGGGTGAATAGTGAGTTTCTACCACATGCAAGGTATAATAATAATCAGGTTTTCAAAATACTCGGCCAGACTCCACTGGCCTCTTTAAGATAGAAATGCACAGACAGATAAAAGACTGTTCAGGTTTTATTTTAATCATTGCCTCCCTCTTTGTGGTCTTAGAGGCCTTAGTATTGAAACAAATGATATTTCTACCTCCTCATTCCCAAGACAGGAATTTGCATTTTAATTTTGGAACACTTAGGGAAAAATCAAATGAAATGCTTTATTTACTCTTTTTGAGACCTTTTTTTCTTCTTTCCAGGAAAAAAGGCTATTGCTTACTGAGTTGTAGACTAAGTACCATAAGTCCCAGGCAGAACTGGTTATGGGAGTTGTGGAAAATGTGTTTGTGCTTCACCCAGGAAGAAGGAACCCAGTTTCAAGGGGCTCCAGCATAGAATAGATTTGTATCAGAGCAAAGGAGTTAGTTACCTTGACCTGAACTTCAAATCAGGGAGTTTATACATAAACAAACAGGAAATATACTTTAGTAAAGATGTGCTGAGAGTTCTACTTTGGTAAGGAAAGTTACTGATGTGCATTTTTTGTCATCTTATTAGCAATTCTGTAGCCCTCTGAACTATGAAAATGACAACATAGCTACCAGTGTGTAATTCTTAGTTTGTCTACCCAGCCTAGCCTCTGCTCACCTAAGTAGAGTGGCCATACAATATATCATCTGTACTAGACACTTAGAAAGCAAAAGTGAGTGCTACTATTAATTACATTGGGGCAATGTATAGACCAAGACTTTACCAGCACACTAGCATAAATGATCAGCCTAATCAGGAGCAAAGTTACCTTTTCAAGCAAAGAAACTGTAGCAGCATGGTGTCTGTAGACAGAACATGATGGTAAGTACAGAACAATATAAGTGAAGGGTCAGTAAGAGAGTTTCCCACTTGGGACTACAATGAGCACAGAAATTTAGAGCTGGAAGGGTCAGTGTAATCAACTAGTTCAACTAAATGAAGAAGTAAAAAGGAATTAGAAAGAAATGTAGGTTTATAAAGTAGGAAAAGAATTCAGGCCTCCTGACTCAATTCTATCAAGCTGCCTCTTGGATATTTTCTGAGCCTCAGCTGTGAGCTGAGTGGCTAAGGTTCCAGTAGAAAGACCCAATAGGGTCAGTCACTTCCCCTCCTAGCATCAGTGCCCTTCCCACCCTCCCATGAAACACCCTGTACATTTTCTACCAGCTCCAACAATAACACTTTTAGCTCTCCTTGCTGTAGAACTAGTAGATAACACAAGTGGATAATAGCACCAATCATTTGAGCAGTGCCCTTGGAATTGAACAGACCTATTCTCATTAGCATATTCATTAATCATTTATCTGAAAAATTCATTATCACGTAGCAGTAAACTGAGGTCTAAGAATAATGACACACAGGAGGACAGGTCAGTTTTGATGGGAGGTGTATAGGTCTTTAGGGAATCTGATACTATAAATAAGGGCAGGTGATAGAAGACATTCAACACCATGCCTGAGACAGCAGTGGTGGGCTATGTGAACGTTCTGCATGTTGGACAAGGGATAGCTGGAGTAACTGAGAAGGACATGAGAAGAGAAAAGAGAAGAGAAAAGTTCAGAAGACAAATTTTGCATGGTATCTACCCTAGCAAAAGAATATGTTAAGGCTTCTTGAAAGTTAATTAAGAGTATGAACTCACAAATGGAGCAGGTGTGGGATGCCCAGAGCACCCAAGACTCTTTTCTCTGCCTTTGATTATGGGCAGAAACTTAGGAATCAAAGACCATGAATTAATTATCCCCTTGAAGGCAGGTTTCACTGCATGTCTCTAAATCTTTAGTATTTCCCCGCAAGTCAAGGTGAGTTGGCAGGAAAAGAGAGATGAATTAATTCCAAATACAGAATTCATTTTTTTCCTGTCACTCGTGAGTAGCACATTCTGTTTTATACAGTGAGGCCAGGAAAATTGGAATGGATGCCTCTTGCAAATCTAAGAGGAAAAAAATCATGAAATTCGGGCATTGGAATGAAGGAACAGTTCCTTCTGGGACATCAGTTTATCTGTGGCAGTATCTTTGCTGCATGAAACCAATATTCAGATGAAGATGGAAAAATTGAAGCAGTCATTCAGAACTTTAGTCATAGTATAATCTAGATCACCTTATTACCTATTGCATATTTGGGAGTTTATAAATGGACGAATATTTCAGTTTTCACTAAGATGTTGAGTGCCATGGAAGATTGATAGCTCTGCAATGAGATCATAAAATATTTAAGTCTTTTACATTAGGTATTCCAGAGTACCACTTAAGAAGTTCCCTTTCTGGGGCACCAGGGTGGCTCAGTCATTAAGCGTCTGCCTTCAGGTCAGGTCATGATCCCAGGATCGTGGGATCGAGCCCCGCATTGGGCTCCCTGCTCAGCAGGAAGCCTGCTTCACTTCTCCCTCTCCCACTCCTCTTGTTCCCTCTCTCGCTGTGTCTCCCTCTGTGTCAAATAAATAAATAAAATCTTTAAAAAAAAAAAAAGAAGTTCCCTTTTTTTGGGCAGTACTCAGTAAGTATGCATTAAGTATTAGTCTGTTGCACCTAGCCTGAACTAAGACATACATTTTGGGTACATATATTTGGGACTACGAAGCATTAGTACAGTGTTTTTCACACTCTGATATTTTCTATTTATTAATGCTGTTCTTGTCTATAAAATTGATCTCTTAACCTAATGTGTAATGGCCCACTGTTTGAAACACAATGTTCTAGGAAGTTATGAATCAGATACCTGAGATAGGGTTTGTGTTTTAATGCTGATTTTCCATGGACATTCTGCATATACTTTTTTGCACCAGTTATCTCTGCAGCAAAGTAAGAAAACTAGGGCAGTATATAAACAATGCCAAAACAATGGCCTGGTCAATTCAGTAAAAGAAGCCAAATTAATTAATTTAACAGTGGAGAATTGGTTTCTGCTTGTATGGACTTTTCAAATCTATCAAAATTGTCAATGCTATAAATCTTTCTCTCCTACATATTGCTCTGGAATTAATAAAATGACTGAGAAGCCCTCCAAATCATTTTTTTAAAGATGAGAGAAATGAAGTTGAATTAATTTTAAATTTGTGATTATTATTGCTAATGTTTTATTGTTAATTGTTTTGTTGTATTATTGCTAATGAAAAAGTCACCATTTCTTTGATTCATCTTCAAAAGTGATTTACATTCAATCTATTTGATGATTCTGTTTCATACTTGAATTTGGGTTGTCTGTATTAAGGTCATTAATAAAGAACAAGGAGTCTGATTATTCATATGTCAATTTTAGTACCTTTCTAAGAAATTGAATTAAATTAAAATATCCATTACTTGAGTTTTCAGTGTTAGATACATCACACACAGGAATGGCTCACCCAGTGAAATATATCTGTTGAGCCACTGTTCATCGTAAGACTAAGACGTGGACACACATACCTATTCACTTACATTTTTATTGAGCACTTACAAATTGATAGATGCTAGAGTAGGCACTTAGAGCTGAATAAAGGCCTTTATAGGCCCTATGCACTGAAAAGATTATTCCACATCCCCCTCCCTGTGATGCACACTCCAAAGATAATTTAAAATAAAAATACTAAAATATAAAATGTGTAGAGAAATTATCAGAATTCTTTTTCCCACACTACTTTGATAATCCAACAAAACTTCTTTGATAATTTTTGGAAATAGATTCTTTCAGAATCTTTTTTTTTTCATTTTTTGATCCTTGTGTTTTTCTTATTTCTTATACATATGCTTAGTCTGCCTATTGACTATCCAGCCTGGACACTGTAACTTAAGAGATAGAAGACCTTCTTTTTGTCTTCAATGAAATCATAGTCCAGTGAAAAAACACTTATAATGCAATAGGTCTTAAATCATCATCCACCTGTCCAGAAAGCCTGACTAACGTAACTTTCTGTGATAGGTGCATCTTAAATGTCTGCCTGTTCTGCACCCTAATTTTGACAACAATATTTAGCCAGTATATACCTGGTCTAGGCATCTATAACAGTACCTGGGTTTGTTTGGATTTATTCAGCTTGGAGCTCTGGTAAGTCACTAATTTGAAATTAAAATGTATAGTTTCTGTAATTTATTGTATTTAATTATACACTTAGCCATAGTAAACAAGGTACTTAAAATTTACAGTTGATTTTGGGGTGCCTGGGTGGCTCAGTCAGTTAAGTGTCCTACTCTTGGTTTTGGCTCAGGTCATGATCTCAGAATCCTGGGATTGAGAGCACCACGTGGAGCCCTGTGTGGAGCCCCGAGTTGGGCTCCATGCTCAGTGCAGTCTGCTTAAGATTCTCTACCTCTCCTTCTGCCCCTCCCCCACTCGTACTCTCTTACTCTTACTCTCTCTCTCAAATAAATACATAAATTCTGTTTTGAAATTTACAGTTCAGGGGTGTCTGGGTGGCTCAGTCATTAAGCGTCTGCCTTCGGCTAAGGTCATGATCTGAGGATCTGGGATCGAGCCCGCATCGGGCTCCCTGCTCAGCGGGAAGCCTGCTTCTCCCTCTCCCACTCCCCCTGCTTGTGTTCCCTCTCTCGCTGTGTTTCTCTCTGTCAAATAAATAAATAAAATCTTTTTAAAAAATTAAATAAATACAATTTACAGTTGACTTAGATTATTTAGCTATAATTTTTCTTAAGGAATTGGCTTGTTACCTTTCTCCTTTGAGATATAAAAATGTTCTTGAGGACAAGAGTCATGCCTTATTCTTCTTTGTAAGAACAGAGCCTCGAATGTTTGGCACAAAGCAAGTGGGCATTATGTTGTTAGACTGATGGCAGCTAAAAAAAAAAAAAAGACTGATGGCAGCTAAGGAGATTTATTTCTTGGAATATACCCTGAAAACACCTGCTGACAGTCTTCTTCCTATTTAGAGTGACCTGACAGCACTTTTCCCACTCACTGGGCTCTTCTGTCTCTTGTATTTGTGTTTTAGATACTGCCCCTTAACCTATCATATTTTCCTGAAATAATAACATACTGACTGTACAAACTGAAAGTGAATCCCCATTTAGAAAACATGGATGTCAAAACATGTCCTGTGTTAGTCATCCGTTTCACACCTACCATTGTGCATGGTATCCATTCTAAGATGGAGGGTTGTCCCTTACCATGAAATATAGAGGCTCAGGACTCTGTCTCAATCCTGGGGAGCAGTATACCAGGAAGCAGTGTTGGATGACGGTTCTAAGCATCACATGCTGTAAGGTGGAGTGAGGGAGAGTGGTGAGGGTAGTGGTAGAAATCAAGGAGGCAGCCTCTTGGCAGTAAGTCTCAAGTCAGGACAAACTTGTAGTGTAAAATTACTAAAAGCCTTCTAGAGGGGATAGAAGAGTAAGGTAGGGTTTAAAAATGCATAAAGAAAGCAGGGAAAAGGTTATTTCCATTGTATAATAGCAAAATAGGAAAGGCCAAAACTCTGGAATTTAACAGGGAGGATACAGAAATATTCCATTGAAATTTTTTTCACAGCTTTATTAAGATAAAAGTGACATATAAACTTCACATATTGAAAGTGTAAAATTGGTAAGTTTTTACCTATATAGTGAGACCATTGCCATCATCAAGATAATGAACATATCCATCACTCCCAAAAGTTTCTTTGTGCCTTTTGAAATCACTCCTTTCCACCTCTCCTGACACCCCCAGGGAAACACTGATCTACTTTCTCTCATGGTGATCCATTTTAAATTAATTTTTCTATATGACATGCGGTAAGGATGGAGGTTTGTCAGTTGGTTGGTCAGTCAGTTGAATTTCATACATGTCTATCCAACACCATTTATTAAAATGATTATTTTCCTCCATGAATTGCCTCAACAGTTTTGCTATTAATTGGTCATATATGTGTGGGTTTGTTTCTGAATTCTCTATTCTGTTCCACTGATCTATTTTTAGGCCAGTAACATTGTCTTAACTAATTCCAGCATTGTCATAAAATCTGGTAGTGTAAAGTCCTCCAACTTTGTTCTTCTTTTCAGAGTTTCATGATTATACTAAGTACTTTGTATTTCCATATAAATTTTGAAACAGATTCTCAATTTATACAAATAAGCCTACTGGGGATTTAATTGAGATTGTTTTGAATGCATATGTCAATATGGGGGTAAATAAACATTATTAACAGTATCAACTTTCTCAATTCATGAGCACATTTCCCCACTCAGAAATGTATTGCAGTTTTCAGCATACAGATCTTACATATTTTTTGTCAAATTTATCTTTTAATGTTTTGTATGTTATGATATTAGAAATGGTATTTTTATTTCAATGTCTGTGTGTTGCTAGTATATAGAAACAAAATTGATTTTTTTATCAAGCAATCCTGCTAAACATACTTAATAGTTTAAAATTAATTTATATAGATTCCATAGATTTTCTACATTAAAATAATCATGTCATTTGCAAATAAAGTTTTATTTCTTCCTCTCGAATTTGAATGACTTTTATTTATTTTTCTTGCTTTATTGAATGGCTAGAAACTCCAATTCAGTGTTGAATAGAAGTGGTAAAGTGGACTTTCAATCATTTACCATTAAGTATGATATTAGCCGTAGATTGTTCATAGATGCACTTTGTCAGATTACAGTAGGAATCTTTTATTGCAGTAGGAGGGCTGAGAATTTTTATCAGGAATAAATATGGGATGTTATCTAATGCTTTTTCTGTACCTATTAAGAAGATCATATGGTTTTTTTTTTAATGTGGTGAATTATAGAGATTGATTTTCAAATATTAAATGAAACTTGCATTTCAAGGATAAATCCCATTTGGTTATGAGATACTATCTTTTTGCTGTATTGTTGGATTTGATTTGCTAAATTTTGTTAAAAATTTTTGTATCTATGTTCATGAGGGATATTGGTCTGTAGTTTTCTTTTCTTATAATGTCTTTGATTTTGCCATAAAGGTAATGATGGCTTCATAGAATGAGCTGGGAAGTGTTCTTCCTTCTTCAGTTTTCTGGAAGAGAATTGCTATCATATATTTACTAGACATTTGGTAGAATTTTCCAGTAAAGCCACCTGGACCTGGCGTTTTCTTTGTGGGAAAGTTTTTAATTGTAAATTAAATTTGTTTAATAGAAAGTGCTATTGAAGTTATGTATTTCTTCCTGATTGAACCCTAGTAGTTTGTGTCTTTAAAAGAACATTTTTCATTTCATCTAAGTTGTCGTATCATTGGCCTAGAGTTATCCATGCTAATCCCTCATTATCAGGTCCTTTGTAGGACCTGAAGTGATGTCATCTCTTTCATACTTAATATTGATAATTTGTGTTCTTTCTTTTTTCCTCTGATCAATCTAGATAGAGGTTTACCATTTTTATTAATCTTCACAAGAAACAAGCTGTGGATTTCATTTATTTTTTAATTTCATTGATTTCTGTGTTTATGTGTATTTCCTTTCTTCTGTTGATTTTGAATTTAATTTGCTCTTTTTCCAGTCTCTTAAGGTACAAGTAGAGGTAATTCCTTTTGAGACATTTCTTCTTTTCTAATGCAGGTATTTTAGTGCTATCAACTGTCCTCTAAATACTCATTTACCTCCGCAAATTTTGATATGTCCTGTTTTCATTGTGACTCAGTTCAAAGTAACTTTCTAATTTCACTTTTGGTTTGTTATTTGACCCATAGGTTATTTAGAAGGATGTTATAGTTTCCAATTATTAAGGAATTTTCAGGTCTTTTTCTACTATTGATCTCTAATTCCATTTTTTTGTTGTTTTCATAATGGTGTGTATGTTAGTATATTCTTTTTTTTATGTTATGTTAGTCACCATACAGTACATCATTAGTTTTTGATGTAGTGTTCCATGATTCATTGTTTGTGTATAACACCCACTGCTCCATGCAATACATGCCCTCCTTAATACCCATCACCAGGCTAACCCATCCCCCCCACCCCCCTCCCCTCTGAACCCTCAGTTTGTTTCTCAGAGTCCATAGTCTCTCATGGTTCATCTTCCCCTCTGATTTCCCCCCCTTCATTTTTCCCTTCCTTCTCTCTAATTCCATTTTGTTCAAAAAACATACCTTCTATGTTGGACTGAATCCTTTTAAATTTTTTGAGAGTCATTTTATGTTCCAGAATGTGGTTATCTTAGTAATGTTCTAGATATACTTGAAAAGAATGTTTATTCTTTTATTGTTGGGCAGATTGTTCTACAAATGCCAGTTAGGGCAAGTGGCTTGATATTAACTCTTCTATATCCTAACTAGTGTCTGTCTACTTGGTCTGTCTACTATGAGAGGGAGTACTGAAATCTTTACTATAATTATTGATTTATCTATTTCTCCTTGAATTCTATCAGTTTTTGTTTCATATATTTTAAAGCTCCGTTATTAACTGTATAGAGGTTTAAAATTGTGTGCTCTTGATGAATTGACCACTTTTTAACAGCTTTATTGGGATATAATTAATATACCACAAAAGTCACACAATTACATTGTACAATTCAATGGGTTTTAGTAGGTTTTAGATGGTTTCGTAACCATCTCTACTGTCTAATTTCAGACCATTTTCATTACCCCAACAATAGACCACTACCCATTAGCAATAACTCCCTACTTTCTGTCTCTATTGATTGACCTCTTTTGAACATTTCCTATAAATGGATCATATGGAATGTGGTCTTTTGTTACTGTTTTTTTTTTTCACTTAGCATAATCCTTTCATATTCATCCATGTTGTGAATATATCCAAACTTAATTTTTTTATATTGACAAATAATATTCCACGGGTATACTACATTTTGTTTATCCATCCATCAGCTAATGAATGTTTAAATTGTTTGCACTTTTTTGTCTATTATTAATAATTCTGCTATAAACATTCATGTACAAGTTTTTGTGTGAATATGTGTTTTCATTTCTCTTGAGTGTATATGTAGAAGTAAAATTGCCAGTTAACATTTTGAGGAACTTCCAGATATTTTCCAAAGTAACTGCCCCAATCAACAACCACCAGCAACATATGAAGATTCCACTTTCTATACGTTCTCATCAACACTTGTCATTGCCTTTCTTAAAAATTTTAGCCATCCTAGTGAAAGGTGAAAAGGTATTGCATTGCGGTTTTGATTTGCATTTCCCTGATTGCTAATGATGTTGAACACCTTTTCATGTGCGTATTGGCTATTTGTATATCTTTTCGGGAAATATGTCTGTTCAAATTCTTTTTAATTTGACTATTAGTCTTATTGCTTAGATATAAGAGTTATTTACTATGGATACAAGTTCCTTAACAGATATATGATTTCATAATATTTCTTCTCATTCTGTGGGGTGTCTTTCCACTTTCTCAGTGGTATCCTTTGAAACACAAAAGTTTGTAATTCTGCTGAAATCCAATTTAAATAGCTTTTGTTGCTTGTGCTTTTAGTGTCAGATTTAAGTAACCATTGCTTAATCCAAATCACAAATATTTACTTTAATGTTTTATCCTAAAATAAAGGTTATCTTTAAGATACCCTTTAGGATAAAAGATAGCTCTTCCACTTAGGTCTATTGTTCATTTTGAGTTAATTTTTGTATAGGGTATGGGGAGGGGTTCCAATTTATTGTTGTGCAGGTGGATATCCAGTTTTCCCAGCACTATTTCTTGAAAAATTGCTTATCTCTATTGACTATTCTTAGCAATATGTCTATCTTTATGCTATGACCACTCTGTCTTGATTACTGTAGCTTTATAGTAAGTTTAAAAATTGGGAACTATGAGTCCTCTAACATTCTTTTTCTTCTGTAGAATTGCTTAGCTATTCTAGGACCTTTGAATTTCCATATGAATTTTAGGATCATCTTGCCAATTTCTGCAAAAAAACAAAAACAAAAAAGTGGGATTTTGATAGGCATTGCATTCAATATGTAAACATATAGACCAATTGGGGGAATATTGCCATCTTAACAAAATTATGTTCTCCAATGCAGCAACATGGGATTTCTTTCCATTTGCTTAGATTTTCTGTAGATTCAATAATATTTTGTACTTTTCAGTGTACAACTCTTGCACTTCTTTTGTTTAATTTATTTCCTAACTACTTTTTAATACCATGATAAATGAAATGGTTTCATAACTTCATTTTCAAGTTGTTCATTGCTAGTGTATAGAAATAAAATAGATTTTTGTTTATTGATTTTGTACACTGCATGCTAAACTCACTTGTTACTTTTAGTATTTCTTTTTATTTAAGGTTTTCTATATGCAAGATTATGTGACCTGCATATAGAGATAGTTTTACTTCTTCTTTTCAATGTGGGTGACTTGTATCCCCTTTTCTACACTGTGGTTTCCATGGCTAGACCTTCCAATGCACTGTTGAATAGAAGTGTCACCAGCAAAACTCCTTATCTTTTTTCTGACCTAAGAGGAAAATATTCAGTATTTCATTTGTAAGTATGATATTAAGTGTATGTTTTCTCTAGATCTCCTTTATCAGGTTGAGGAGATTCTCTTCTATTCCTAGTTTGATAAATGTTTTGTAGTGAAAGGAAGTTGTATTTTGTTTCTGTATCTATTGGGATGTTCATGTGGTTTTATACTTTATTCTATTAATATGTTGTATTACATTGATTGATTTTCAGATGTTAAATCAATCTTGCATTCTTGGGCTCAATCCCACTTGGTCATGATCAGTAATTCTTTTTATATGCTGTTGGATCTGGTCTGCTAGTGTTTTTTTGAGGACTATAGCCATAAGGGATATAGATATATAGTTTTACTTACTCTTGATGTCTTTGGTTTTACTATCAGGAAATACTGACCTCCTATATTTGGGGGAAAGTTTATGAATCTTTTTTAAGGGTTTGCCAGAATTCACCAGTGAAATCATCTGGTGAAAAATTGTAAAGAACTCATTCAATCTTTCATTGTTGTAGGTCTATTCAGACTTTCTGCTTTTTCTTGAGTCAATTTCTGTGGTTATGTATTTTTTTAATGTGTTTTTTTCATCTAGGTTATCTACTTTGTTCACAAACAGTTATTCATAACATTTTCTTATATTTGTTTTTATTTCTCTATGGTTAGTAGTGAGGACTCATATTTCTTTTTTTTTTTTTAAGATTTTATTTATTTGACAGAGAGAGATATAGCGAGAGAGGGAACACAAGCAGGGGGAGTGGGAGAGGGAGAAGCAGGCTTCCCCGCAGAGCAGGGAGCCCGATGCGGGGCTCAATCCCAGGACCCCGGGATCATGACCTGAGCCAAAGGCAGACGCTTAACGACTGAGCCACCCAGGTGCCCCGAGGACTCATATTTCTGAAGTTAGTAATTTAAGTGTTCTTTTTTCTTTTTTTTTTAATTTTTTATTGTTATGTTAATCACCATACATTACATCATTTGTTTTTGATGTAGTGTCCCATGATTTATTGTTTGTGTATAACACCCAGTGCTCCATGCAGAACATGCCCTCTTTAATACCCATCACCAGGCTAACCCATCCTCCCATCCCCCTCCCCCCAGAACCCTCAGTTTTTTCTCAGAGTCCATCATCTCTCATGTGTTCTCTTTTTTTGCGGCAAGTCTAGTTGGAGATTTGTCCATTTTGTTCTTTTCAAAGAACCAACTTTTCTTTTTATTGATTTTTGCTGTTGTTGGTCTTCTATTCTGTACTTTACTTTTGTTCTAATGTTTTTATTACCTGTCTTTCATTTGGTTTGGATTTTTTTTAAGTTTCTTAGGGCAAAAGGCTAAGTTATTTATTTGGGATGATTTGTTTTTTAATGCAGACATTTACAGCTATAAATTTCTTTCTGAGCACTGCTTTAGCCTCAAGTCTTACGTTTTGTTATGTTCTGTTTTCATTCATCTCAAAGTATTTTCTAATTTTCCATGTGGTTTTCTTCTTTGACACATTTGTTGTCTAGTAATGTGTTGATTCCCCAAATTTCTTTGTTATTGATTTCTAATTTAATTTCGTATGTCCAGAGAACATATTTTGTATGATTTCAATCCTTTTAAATTTATTGAGGCTTGCTTTATAACCCAACATATGGTCTATCCTGGCAAATACTCCATGTACACTTGAGGAAAATCTATGTTCTTCTGTAATTGCATAGAGCATTCTATAGATCCAGTTGGATTGTAATTTTGTTCAAGTCTTCTATCTCTGGTTGATCTCCTGCCCAGTTATTCTATTATTGAAAGTGAGATATTAAGGCTCCAACTATTTTGTAGAATTGTACATTTCTCCTTTGAATTTTTTCAGGTTTTGCTTTGTATATTTTGTGACTCTATTGATAGGTGAATATATATTTATAATTATTATGTCTTCATGATATATTAAACTTTTTATCATTATTAAATGTCCTTCTTTGCCTCTAGTAACCATTTTGGTCTTAAAGTCTATTTTGCTTATATTAGGTTAGCTACTCCAGCTCTCTTTTGGTCGTGGTTTGCATGGTATATCTTTATCCATTCTTTTAGTTTCCACATTTTTGTGACTTTGAATCTAACATATGTCTCTTGTAATATCTACATAGTTGGATTATGTGTTTTTATCCACTCTGCCAATTTTTGCTTTTGATTGGTGTGTGTAATCCATTTATATATAATTTGATAACTGATCAAGTAGTTTTAAATCTGACATTTTGCTATTGTTTTCTGTATGTCTTATGGGGTTTTTTTGTTCTTCAGTTCCTCTGTTATTACCTTCTTTTGTGTCAAATATATATTTTCTAGTGTACTATTTTAATTCCCTTATTGCTTCTTTTACTATATTTTTGAGTTATTTTATTAGTGGTTTCCTAGAAGATTAAAATTAGCATCTTAATTTAATCTATTTCAGATTAATAATAAATTAATCTCAATGGTGTATAAATATTTTGCTCTAATAGACCTCTGGCACCTCACCTCTTCTCTGTGCTATTATTGTCAATCAAATGAAATTGTTATAAGTTCATCAATACAGGGTTTTGTTTTGTTTTGTTTTGAGAGAGAGAGAGAGCAGCAAGGGAGGGGCAGAGGGAGAGGGAGAGAGAAAATCTGAAGCAGGCTCCCCACGGAGTGCAGAGCCCAACCCTAGGCTCAATCTCACAACCCTGAGACCATGACCTGAGCTAAAATCAAGAGTCAGATGCTCAACTGACTGAGCCACCCAGGAGCCCCCATTAATACAGGGTTGTTTGTTGTTGTTTTTTTTTTTAACTATTGCTTTATGCAGTTGTATTTTAAATCAGTGAAGAAAAGAATTATAATCAAAAGTACATTCATAGTGTTTCTTATATTTACCTATGTAGTTACCTTTATTTGTGCTTTTTATTTTTTCATATGCATTTGACTCATGGTCTGATATTCTTTCATTTAAGACTAAAAGACTAGGTCTCCTAATAGGACAGGACTTCTGGTGATGAATTCTATCAGTTTTTGATTATCTGCAAGTGTTTTAATTTCTCCTTCATTGTTGAAGGATAGTTTTGCTGGATATAGAATTCTTTGTTGACTTTGTTGACCATCTTTTTCTTTACCACTTTCAACATATTATCCAACTGTCTTCTGGACTCCACGATTTCTGGCTAGAAATCAGCTATTAGAGGGAGGGGGAGAAAGATGGCGGAGGAGTAGGGGACCCTATTTCAACTGGTCTCCGGAATTGAGCTGGATATCTACCAGACCACTCTGAGCACCCATGAAACCAGCCTGAGATGTAAGAAGATCTGGATCTCTACAAACAGAATATCACAGGTGGTTGGTTTCAAGGTATGAAGCAGGGAGCTGTGATTCCACAGGCAGATATTGGAGGATAAACGGCAGCGGGAGGGTGCCTGGCCGTGGGGGTCCTACACCACCGGTGAGCGACAGCCTCGCTCGCTGGGGACAGGCACAGACTCGCAGACCGGTAGCGGCAGGGAAAGGACTCTAGGGCAGCCTCCAGGGTGGGAACCCAGAGCAGCGGGGTCAGGCAGGGGTGAACTGGGAGTTGCTGGTGGTTTTAGAAGCACAAAGGGCAGAGATGTGCCCCAAACTGGAGGCAGGACTAGGAGCGCTGTGGAGGGGCGCACAACCCAGGACACTGCAGTTTATAGCAGCACGGACAGAAACAGAGACAGTGTGCCCTGGAGAGCTCACTGAAGAACAGACTGAGGTCTCTCTGCTCTGAAGCAGAGGATTGGAAATGGTCTCTTCTGCTCTGACTCGTGGAAGAGACACAGAAAGCCTCGAGGGAAAGGTGCCAGAGAACAAAAGCCCCAAAAACTGATTCCCACTGAGCCCATCCTCCGCCACAGGGGGGCAGGGCAAATCCGCCCAAACAGGGTTGCCTGAGTAACAGCGCGGCAGGCCCCTCCCGCAGAAGACAGGCTGGGAAAACAAGAGGCCAGCAACCCTAAGGTCCCAAGAAAACAGGTGCATCTTGCTTGGGTTCTGGTCAATAATTTGGACTCCATACATTCCCTCAAACACCCATCAACAGAATGACTAGGAGGAGGAACCCCAAAATAGAAAAGACTCAGAGATTATGACTTATGCTGCAGATTTACAAATGGATGCAGATATAACCAAGATGTGGGAGATGGAATTCAGGCTAGCAATTGTGAAGACAATGGCTAGAATGGAGAAATGAATTAATGACAACATAGTGTCTCTAAGGGCAGAAATGAAAGGTGAATTGGCAGAACTTTAAAATGCTATCAATGAGATCCAATCCAATCTAGATAATCTAACAGCTGGGGTAAGTGAGGCAGAAGAACGAAAAGTGACCTGGAAGACAATTTAATAGATAAAAAGGGAAAAGAGGAGGCCAGGGAAAAACAACTCAGAATCCATGAAAATAGAATCAGAGAAATAAGTGACACCATGAAGCATTCCAATGTCAGAATAATTAGAATCCCGGAGGGAGTGGAGAGAGAGAGAGGACTAGAAGATGTATTTGAGCAAATAATAGCTGAGAACTTCCCTAATCTGGGGAATGAAACAAACATTCGTGTCCTAGAGGCAGAGAGGACCCCTACCAAGATCAAGGAAAACAGGCCAACACCCCGGCATGTAATAGTAAAACATGCAAATCTTAGAACCAAGGAAACCATCTTAAGGGCAGTTAGGGGGAAGAGATTCCTTACGTACAGAGGAGGAACATCAGAATAACGTCAGACCTATCCACAGAGACCTGGCAAGCCAGAAAGGCCTGGCAAGACATATTCAGGGTACTAAATGAGAAGAACATGCAACCAAGAATACTTTATCCTGCAAGGCTGTCATTTAGAATGGATGGAGAGATGCGGAGCTTCCACGACCGGCAGAAACTGAAAGAATATGTGACCACTAAGCCGGCCCTGCAAGAAATATTAAGGGCGGTTCTATAAAAGGAGAAAGACCCCAAGAGTGATCTACAACAGAAATTTACAGGGGCAATCTATAAAAACAACGTCTTCGCAGGCAACATGATGACAATTAATTCATATCTTTCAATAATCACTCTCAATGTGAATGGTCTAATTGCTCCCACAAAACGGCACAGGGTTGCAGATTGGATAAAAAGACAGGACCCATCCATATGCTGTCTACAAGAGACTCATTTTGAACCTAAAGATACTGAAAGTGAAGGGATGGAGATCTATCTTCCATGCCAGCGGACCTCAAAAGAAAGCTGGGGTAGCAATTCTTATATCAGATAAATTACATTTTAAACTAAAGTCTGTAATAAGAGACACAGAAGGACACAATATCATTCTTAAAGGATCTATCCAACAAGAAGATCTAACAATTGTAAATATCTATGCCCCCAACATGGGAGCAGCCATCTACATAAGCCAACTGTTAACCAAAATAAAGAGTCATATTGATAACAATACGTTAATTGTAGGAGACCTCCATACTCCACTCTCAGCAATGGACAGATCATCTAAGCAGAAAATCGACAAGGAAACAAGAGCTTTGAATGATACATTGGACCAGATGGACCTCATAGATATTTACAGAACATTCCACCCTAACACAACAGAATATTCATTCTTCTCGAGTGCACATGGAACTTTCTCCAGAATAGACCACATGCTGGGTCACAAATCAGGTCTCAACTGATAGCAAAAGATTGAGATTATTCCCTGCATATTCTCATGCCATAATGCTTTAAAACTGGAACTCAATCACAAGAAAAAATTTGGCAGAAATTCAAACACTTGGAAGCTAAAGACCACTCTGCTCAAGAATGTTTGGGTCAACCAAGAAATCAAAGAAGAACTTAAACAATTCATGGAAATCAATGAGAACAAAAACACATCGGTCCAAAACCTATGGGATACTGCAAAGGCGATCCTAAGGGGGAAATACATAGCCATCCAAGCCTCACTCAAAAAAATAGAAAAATCCCAAATTCACCAACTAACTCTACACCTTAAAGAAGTAGAGAAAAAGCAACAAACGACGCCTAAGCCACGCACTAGAAGAGAAATAACTAAAATTAGAGCAGAAATCAATGAATTAGAAACCAGAAACAGTAGATCAGATCAACGAAACTAGAAGTTGGTTCTTTGAAAGAATTAATAAGATCGATAAACCACTGGCCAAACTGATCCAAAAGAAGAGAAAGGACCCAAATTAATAAAATTTTGAATGAAAGGGGAGAGATCACGACTAACACCAAGGAAATAGAAACAATATTAGAAATTATTATCAACAACTATATGACAATAAACTGAGCAATCTGGATGAAATGGAGGCCTTCCTGGAAACCTATCAGCTGCCAAGACTGAAACAGGAAGAAATTGACAACCTGAATGGGCCAATAACCAGTAATGAGATTGAAGCAGTGATCAAAAACCTCCCAAAAAACAAGAGTCCAGGGCCTGATGGATTCCCTGGGGAATTCTACCAAACATTCAAAGAAGAAATAATACCTGTTCTACTGAAGCTGTTTCAAAAAATAGAAACAGAAGGAAAACTTCCAAACTCATTCTATGAGGCCAGCATTACCTTCATCCCCAAACCAGACAAAGACCCCATCAAAAAGGAGAATTTCAGACTGATATCCCTGATGGATATGGCTTCCAAAATCCTCAACAAAATCCTACCTGATAGGATGCAACAATACATTAAAAGGATCATCTACCACGACCAAGTGGGATATATCCCCAGGATGCAAGGTGGTTCAACATTTGCAAATCAATCAATGTGATAGAAAACATTAATAAGAGGAGGGAGAAGAACCATATGGTCCTCTCAATTGATGCAGAAAAAACATTTGACAAAATACATCATCCTTTCCTGATTAAAACTCTTCAGAGTATAGGGATAGAGGGAACATTCCTCAAGGTCATAAAATCCATCTATGAAAAACCCACAGCGAATATCATCCTCAATGGGGAAAAGCTGAGAGCCTTTCCCTTAAGATAAGGAACACGTCAAGGATGCCCACTCTCGCCACTATTGTTCAACATAGTATTAGAAATCCTAGCAACAGCAATCAGACAAGAAAAAGAAATAAAAGGTATTCAAATTGGCAAAGAAGAAGTCAAACTCTCTCTTTTCGCAGACAACATGATACTTTATGTGGAAAACCCAAAAGACTCCACCCCCAAATTACTAGAACTCATCCAGCAATTCAGTAATGTGGCAGGATACAAAATCAATGCACAGGAATCAGTTGCTTTCTTCTACACTAACAACACAACTGTAGAAAGAGAAATTAGAGAAACGATTTCATTTACAATAGCACCAAAACCCATAAGATACCTCGGAATAAACCTAACCAAAGAGGTAAAGGATCTATACTCTAGGAACTACAAAACACTCATGAAAGAAATTGAAGAAGACACAAAAAGATGGAAAAATATTCCATGCTCATGGATCGGAAGAATAAACATTGTTAAAATGTCAATGCTACCCAGAGCAATCTATACCTTCAATGCCATCCCAATCAAAATTCCAATGACATTTTTCAAAGTGCTGGAACAAACAATCCTAAAATTTGTATGGAATCAGAAAAGACTCCAAGTCGCCAAGGAAATGTTGAAAAACATAAAGCTGGGGGCATCACGTTGCCCGATTTCAAGCATATTACAAAGCTGTGATCACCAAGACAGCATGGTACTGGCAAAAAAACAGACATATAGACCCATGGAACAGAATGGAGAACCCAGATATGGACCCTCAACTCTATGGTCAAATAATCTTTGACAAAGCAGGAAAAAACATGCAATGGAAAAAAGACAGTCTCTTCAATAAATGGTGCTGGGAAAATTGGACAGCCACATGTAGAAGAATGAAACTCGACCATTCTCTAACACCATTCACAAAGATAAACTCAAAGTGGTTGAAAGACCTCAATGTGAGACAGGAATCCATCAAAATCCTAGAGGAGAACATAGGCAGTAACCTCTTTGACATCGGCCACAGCAACTTCTTTCAAGATACATCTCCAAAAGCTAGTGAAACAAAAGCAAAAATGAACTTTTGGGACTTCATCAAGATAAAAAGGTTCTGCACAGCCAAGGAAACAGTCAACAAAACAAAGAGGCAACCCACAGAATGGGAGAAGATATTTGCAAATGACACTACAGATAAAGGGCTGGTATCCAAAATCTATAAAGAACTTCTCAAACTCAACACCCAAAAAACAAATAATCAAGTCAAAAAGTGGGCAGAAGAGATGAAAAGACACTTCTCTGAAGAAGACATACAAATGGCTAACAGACACATGAGTAAATGTTCATCATCATTAGCCATCAGGGAAGTCCAAATCAAAACCACACTGAGATACCACCTTACACCAGTTAGAATGGCAAAAATGGACAGGGAAAGAAACAACAAATGTTGGAGAGGTTGTGGAGAAAGGGGAACCCTCTTACACTGTTGGTGGGAATGCAAGTTGGTACAGCCACTTTGGAAAACAGTGTGGAGGTGCCTCAAAAATTTAAAAATAGAGCTACCCTATGACCCAGCAATTGCACTACTGGGGATTTACCCCAAAGACACAGATGTAGTGAAAAGAAGGGCCATATGCACCCCAATGTTCATAGCAGCAATGTCTGCAATAGCCAAACTGTGGAAAGAGCTGAGATGCCCTTCAACAGATGAATGGATAAAGAAGATGTGGTCCATATATACAATGGAATATTACTCAGCCATCAGAAACGATGAATACCCAATTTTTACATCAACATGGATGGGACTGGAGGAGATTATGCTAAGTGAAATAAATCAAGCAGAGAAAGTCAATTATCATATGGTTTCACTTATTTGTGGAACATAAGGAATAGCATGGAGGACATTAGGAGAAGGGGAAAATGAGGGGGGGGGGAATTGGAGGGAGAGATGAACCATGAGAGACTATGGACTCTGAGAAACAAACAGGGTTTTAGAGGGGAGGGGGGAAAGGGGATTGGTTAGCCGGGTGATGGGTATTAAGGAGGTCACGTACTGCATGGAGCACTGGGTGTTATACAAAAACAATGGATCGTGGATCACCACATCAAAAACCAATGATGTATTGTATGGTGACTAACATAACATAATAAAGTTAAAAAAAAAAAAAGAAATCAGCTATTAATCTTATTGAAAACTGAACATAATGAGCTATTTTGCTCTGGGACGTGGTATCTCTCTCTTTATCTTTTGATAGTTTTACTCTAAGGTATCTAGGTATGGATCTCATTGAATTTACCCTACTTAAAGTTCATTAAGTTTCCTGAATGTGTAAATTAATGGGGTCTTTAAAATCATCCTGATCTTGGACTTCCAGCCTCCAGAATTATGAGAAATAAAGTCCTATTGTTTAAGTCACCCACTCTCTGGCATCTTGTTATAGCAACCTGAAATGAATAAGACAGTCTGCTTCTACACTAGTGGAAGGGGGAGCTTACTAGCTGTTATTCAATTATAACATCCTACTGTTAGCCAGCCATGTGCTGATATGGAGTCCATAAAACCATATATACAAAATAGACCTTTGCTTAAGAATTCCAACCCTCTGTAATGTCCACAGAAAAGTGGGGCTTATAGTGTCTTCTCTTTCCTGTTCAGTTTCTACCTCCACCATGTCCCCTACCAACAGCTACTCAGTGGTTTTGTTCCTTTAGTTTCTATTTTCAAAGTTTACCCTCTTCCATGTTTTTGCTCCTTTCCTAATCATTAGAAAATTTTTAAGGAAAATCCTTCTTTAGACCCTCTTTTCTTTTTTTTTTACCTCTGCTACTCTCCCAGCCTCTGCTATGGATTATATGTGATGCATTAGTAAACAAATATGGTATTGCCTCGTACCCCATAGGGAAGTGGATATATACCACTCCCCAGAAAAGTGTTGGAAAATAGTGGGGTATGTGTGGTAGAAGGGGTGGGGGAAGCCAGTCCTGCCACACCCCTTTTACAGAGTGCCATGGAAAAATAAGTTCCACAGAAAGAGAGGGACTCTGAATATCTGCAGAAGGTCCCACTCGAGTCTTCAGCATAATACCAATGAGCATGTGTGTATGAGAAAACTGCACAAAGTCAAGGAAAGTAGTACCTGAAATGAGCAGTGAAAAAAGACCCCCAGAACTCCTAGAAATCAAGTCAAGGAAAATAAAGTATAAAGTATAATATTTGATAGAGTCAAGACTACATCTAGTTTTCTTGGCTCTAGCATTTACTCTGGTTATCTTCCCTTTACAATATGGTTTGGGAAAATTTTCTTTTACAGAATGTAGATTATTTTTATACCTGCCCCCACTTGCAACCTGTACCCTGTACACTTCTAGTCCTTATTGAAAAGAAAATATTCAAATGCCTAGTTTTCTGTTGTTGTTATTGTTAATCTTTAGGTCTCTATATTTAAAAAATAAACACTTCAGCTCTGCCATTGGTATCTGGTTGGTTTGTTGTTTGTTTGTTTGTTTGTTTGTTTGTTTGTTTCAGAGCTATCTGTTTCTTTTATGTCCTGGTAGGTCATTGCCCAGTGGGGTTGCTTTTGAGGTGATAAGGCATACTTTGAATTTTCCAAAGACTCACATTTTAACATATGGAATTTTTTTGGAGGATATCTTACAACCTCCTCTTCTTAGAACAAACAGTTCTAAATTATCTGTTATTCTGTAAAATCTTATGAACTTCAACAAATGCAAACATATTCAATTTACGGAAAGATTCCATTCCAACATGTTCTTTTTGTATTTTTTTTGTCACAGGCAATTTTTGCCCCAGACAGTTTTTAAGATGTGAGGGACACTTAGTTCCTTGCTCAAAAAACAAATAAAACAAAATCGTATTTTACAAGTGGTAATCTTTAGTTCAGCAGGTGACCATTAGGACTCTGGTTAATTTATTTTTAAAAGGACTCAGAGAACAAATGACAACAAGCATGTGAAATCTTCCTAAGCCTGAATGGAGCCTTTTTTTTTTCAACTCTAAAAGTTAAGATATTTTAGATTACTCTTTTTCCTTAGTCTCCAGAATCCCATTCTCTCTCTTTTTCCTGAATGTGGCTGTCATTTAACTCTCTGATGGCAACATTTCATTGAGGAACAGGCTTCATAGCAAGAATCTGCCTGGTCTTTCTGTAAAACCTAGAGACTGGATTCAAGACAATTTTTTCAGCAAATTTATTGCAGCAGTCCAAATCTGATGGAAATAAAAATATCAATTACCCCACAGATTGCTCTGAGAAGTAACCAAGAAGAAAGTTTTAAAAAGCACTTATTGTATACCTGAAACTATTATTACACTGTATGTTAACTAACTGGAATTTAAAATAAAACTTTAAAAAAATAAAAAATAAATAAGAAGCACTTTATAAATACTATTCCAAAGTCTAAAACACTTTTCCTTGAACTTTAGACAAATGTAAACATGTCATTCCTACTCAACAAACCCTGTCCCATCCCCAAAATGCCCCCATTCTACTGTAAGCTCTTAGAGTACTGGGATTTTTTTTTCCTGCTTATCTTTGTATTTCTGCAACAGAAAAGTGTTAGGAAAGATTCAGTAGAGGCTTTTAAGTTGAATTAATGAAACAGAACTCATTTTATGGACCAGTGGATCTGCTTTTGCTAAAAAATAGAAACTTTGAGGAAGATTGGAAGTTTTTTTATGTTTATCTGGGAAAAGAGAGATTTTTTTTTACTGTGCCTGACCATTCTCATTTGTAACAGAAGTCCTATAAACTATGATTTGAGAGTCCTCCCTGACCCATAAAACATCCTTCACTGATGCCTGAAAACCTACTTAAAATTCGTTTTCCTTCATCTTGAAAAAGAATATCTGGAAAAAAAAAAAAAACCCTACACATCATATTTAGTGGTAAGAAACTAGATGCTTTCCTACTAAGATCAGGCACAAGGCAACAATGTCCACTCTCACTACTTATATTCAATATTATACTGAAAGCCCTACCTGATATAGTAAGTCAAGAAAGAAAATAAAAGGCATGCATACTGGGGGAGGCCTGGGTGGCTCAGTCGATTAAGGCATCTCCCTCCAGCTCCGGTCATGATCCCAGGATCTTGGGATCGATCTTGGGAACCTGCTTCTCCCTCTGTCTGCCTCTCCCCCTGCTTGTGCTCTCGTTCTCTCTCTCTGACAAATAAATAAATAAAATCTTTTTTTAAAAAAGGCATGCATATTGAGGAGAAAGAAATAAAACTGTCTTTGTTCACAAATGACACAGTTATCTATGTAGAAAATCCTAAAGAATAAACAAAAAATTCCTGGAACTAATAAATAATTATAACAAGATTGTAGGATACCAGTTTAATATACAAAAGCCAATTGCTTTCCTATACACTAGCAATGAACAATTTGGAATTTGAAATATAAACAATATTATTCACATTAGCACCCCCAAAAATTAAATGCTTAGGTATAAGTCTAACAAAATATGTACAAGATCTATATGAGGAAAAGTACAAAAACAATAAAAGAAATCAAAGATCTAAATAAATGAAGAGATATTCCGTATTCGTAGATAGAAAGACTTGGTATTATTAAGGTATCAGTTCTTCCCAACTTGAGATATAGATTAAATGAAATCCCAGTCAAAATCCCAACAGGTTATTTTGTGGATATGGACAGATTCAAAAGCTTATATGGAAAGGCAAAAGATCCAGAATAATCAAAACAATATTGAAGAGCAAAGTCAGGGGACTGATATTACCCAACTTCAAGAGTTGTTGTAAAGCTGTGATAATCAAGATATTGTGGTATTGTCAAAAGAATAGACAAATGGAAAAATGCAACAGAACAGAGACCCCAGGGGGCACCTGGGTGGCTCAGTCAGTTGAGCATCCAACTCTTGGTTTTGGCTCAGGTCCAGGTAGTGATCTCATGGGTTGTGGGATGGGCCCTGCATTGGGCTCCATGCTCAGCAGGGAGCCTGCTTGAGGATTCCCTCCCTCTACCCCTCATGTGCATGCTTTCTCTTTCTCTCAAATAAATAAATGAATAAATCTTAAAAAAAAAAAAAAAGAACAGAGAGCCCAAAAATAGACCTACATACTATAGTAAATTGATCTCTGACAAAAGAGCAAAAGCAATTCAGCAGCAAAAGGATATTTGCTTCAAAAATGATGTGAGAATGACTAGACATCCACATTCAAGAAAAGGACTCTGGATACAGACTTTACACCCTTCTCAAAAATTAACTCAAAATGGATCATAACCCTAAGTGCAATGTGAAAAACTATAAAACTCCTAGAAGATAACACAAGAGAAAATCTAAGTAACTTTAGGTTTATCAATGACTTCTTATATACAACACCAAAAGCAACATCCATGAAAGAAAAAATTGATAAGTGCAATTTCATTTAAATTAAATATCTGCTCTGCAAAATACTGTGAAGAGAATGAGAAGACAAGCCATAGACTAGGAGAAAATATTTGCAAAACACATATCTGATAAAAAGCTAGTGTCCAAAATATACAAAGAACTCTTAAAACTCAATAATAAGAAAACAACAAACTAATTTTAAAAATGAGCAGAATACCTGAACAGAAATCTTACCAGATTACCAAAAATATACAGATGACAGCTAAGCAAATAAAAAGATGCTCAACATCATATATCATTGGGGAATTGCATATTAAAACAGTGAGATACCACTACACAGCAATTAGAATAACTAAAATACAAAATACTGACAATACCAAGTGCTGGTGAGGATATGGAGCAACAGGAACTCTCATTCATTGGTAGCAGGAATACAAAATGATACAAGCACTTTGGAAGACAGCTTGGGAGTTTTATATAAAATGAAACACAGTCTTACCATATAATCCAGCAATTTCACTTCTTAACATCTACCCAAATGAGTTGAAAACTCATGTCCATGCAAAAACCTGCTACAAAAAAATGTTCATGGCAAATTTATTCATAATTGCAAACACTTGGAGGTAACCAAGGTTAATGGTGAATTGATAAACCTGTGGTACATCTTACAATGCAACATTATTCAGCAATAAAATGAAATTAAATCCATCAAACCAAAAAAACATATGAAGGCATCTTATATGCATATTGTTAAATAAAAGAAACGAGTCTGAAAAATCAAACTGAAACCAGTATGATTCCAACTACAAGACATTGGAAAAAGGCAAAATTATGGAGGCAGTAAAAGGATCAGTGGTTGCCATGGAAGGGAGGGATGAATAGGTGGAGTGCAGGAGAATTTTAGAGTAGTGAAACTATTCTTTGTGATGCTGTAATAGTGGATACACAACATTATACATCTGTCAAAACCCATAGACCTCTACAACACAAAGAGTGAACCCTATCATAAACTATAAATTTTTGTTAATAATAATATATCAATATTTGTTCATCAGTTGTGACAAATGTACCACACTAATGCTAGATGTTAATACTAAGGGAAACTGGGGGTGGGAGTAAGGGGAGGAGATATATATATGGAAACTGCAATTTTTCTGTAAATCTAAAACAACTCTATAAAACAAAGTTATTACTTAAATTTTTTAAAAATTCATTTTTTTGGATAATTCAGAGGCATTTTTAAATAATCTTCACTTATAGCATGAAATTCCTCTGGAATTGACTAATGTTTGTATGTGAATGGGTGGATCACATTAATATTCTACTCAGGAGTCTCTCTCAGGGTAGAATGAAAGTTCCAGGTTCTGTGAGACTAGGGTTTTCTGAAAGGTAAAGTAGGATTCAGAGAAAACCACTTAACTTAAGGCAAATGTCACTTTCACATACTGGTTATGAATTGTTACAATACCCGTCTCCATAGTAGAAACATTTTCTCATTCTCCCATTTGTGACCATGTGAGCATTTGTGAGTAGGGGAATAGATAGAGAACTTAGAGGTTCTTCTGATACTTAAAATTAATGAAAATTCTACTACCTTAGTACTTAGTGGCAGCAAAATAGCTTCAGTATGCATTAACAGCATGTATGACCTAAGTTTGCATCTCATTTGGGCAAATGACTTTAACCTCTCTCTAAAATAAAGATAATAACTCACTTCAGGGCACCTGGGTGGCTCAGTTGGTTGAGCGACTGCCTTCGGCTCAGGTCATGATCCTTGAGTCCCGGGATCGAGTCCCACATTGGGCTCCCTGCTCATCAGGGAGTCTGCTTCTCCCTCTGACCCTCCCCCCTCTCATGTGCTCTCTCTCTCTCTCTCTCTCTCATTCTCTCTCTCAAATAAATAAATAAAATCTTTAAAAAAAAAAGATAATAACTCACTTCAGATCAAAGGGTTATTGTGACAATTAAATGAAGTAATGCAGTTACCTACTGAGGTCACAATAAAATATTAGCAATTCTTGTTCCTATTGCTGTTGCTGTTTCTTGCATTAGAATACTTTCTGATGAAATGCAGATTTCAGTATGTCTAGTCTGAGTTAGTGGGCAACTGTGGGTTGTACGAGGTGGAGGGTTAGAGATGGGAAGGATATCTGGATGAAGTAAAGAAGAAACTAACATTTTTGATGACAGCTGTAAATCAAGCATCATGTGCTTTGTTATCTCAAGAATCCTCATGGCAGGCTCAGGAATTATCCATTTTTATATATGGAGAAACTGAGACTCAGGGTAGGTAATTTCTCCATGGTACCGCAACTAGTATTGTAACTGGTAGTGCTGGGATCAAACTCAGAAATTTTTTACTTATCATGTGAGCTTCCCTGTATGGCATATGATGCCACATGGGCTGAGAGATTAGGCTCATCAGTTATCTGGGCTACTTGAGACTGCTCCAACCATGCAGTCTTACTGGGCCTTTCCCATGGTTGGTGCTTGATAAGTATCAACTTTGTTGAACATATTTTTAAACAAATGGGAAAGTGAATGAGTGGATGAATCAGGAGAATCAAACTATACCAAATTGCACCAAATCAATGGTGATTCTATTTTATACCACGGATGTGTTGCTCAAAAGTGACAGAACTTCTGGAAATATAGTCATATTTTAAATGATCTAAGGCACCTCCGCATATGAACCTGATAGTTCTGTAAAGAGAAAATTCCTTTTGAAATAGGAATGATTACCTCATTTATCAGTCAGCTTTGATTTCACTGGGTTGAATTTTTTCTAAAATGGGTTTGAGTAGAGGATTGAGTAAACAGTCTTAAAGGTTCACTTGAAGGTCACTTCATGAATTGAGCATAGATCAGAGCTAGGTCACCAAGGTTGCTTGGTTTTTCTAAAGTATTTTGCTCCCACCTTATCTGGGTCTACACATTGGCTCAGCTAACCAGTTCTATTTTTTTTTTTTTTTTCTGACTAAGTCTGTTCGAGGCTCCTGTTCATATCTTTCTCTTTTGTTCTCATAGAAAGATAAACATGTTAACTTGTATCTGAATCTAATTTGAATTTGTGTTTCTGATTAGAACTATTAATGAAAGGCAATCTTGCTGCTGAAGATGTTTTAATTAAATTAGTCAATAGGCACTTACTAAGCCTACTATGTGCTGGATAATAGACAGAGATAAAAAAAAAATCCCCATCCTCAATAAGTTCATAGTCTAATGAGTAGGATTGTTTGATAATTACCACTTAAAGATTATTTTTATCTTTAGTTTTAATAGTAACATCCACATTGTTCTGCAATAATATGGTAAAGCCTTTAAATGTAAAATACCATAGAGAAGTAAGGGAATATTCAAGATATGAAGGGGTTGGTGAGTGGGAATTAACATTTATTGAGTATCAACTATGTACCAGGCCTTATGCCCACTAAATTCTTAAAACTATTCTTTGAAACAGGTATTTTTACCCCCATTCAACAAATGGGGAAAAGTACCAGTGCCAATAAAATGCAAAATTGGGCATTCAAAACCCAGTCCTACTAACTCTAAGAGAGTTTCCTCCCATAATACCACCATTTTCTGAATACCTACTATGCCCCAGGCTCTGGAATAGGCAGTTTTATATGTCTAGATGGTTCATGTGATATGCCTGGATTTGAGCAAACTTTAATGCTTCTTGGGGAAGTGATGGATCATAGAGTTACCTCAAGCACCAGTTGATGTGCATGGGAAGTGTTTCTGGAGGTGTATCGAGTTGTGTTTTGTTTTGTGTTTTACTAGAAGATAAAGTAGAATTTTGGGCAGTTGCCTAAGAGAACAGAACAAACTAGGACAATAGAGGCAAATAAGTGACCTCTTTTCATCTGTTCATCTCTCCTCATTTCCACCTTGAGCCTGATTGGTTGGTTTTCAGCCCTTACATAAGAAGAATTAGGATAGAAATGAAAGTCCATGTAAGAGTCAGGGCATAAACAGTGCTCATTTGGGACTCAGATAACAATATTAAATCCAGAATGGAGATGCCCCATACTGTCTGCCTGTACCCTGCAGAGAAGGAGGGAGCAGTGCTCTCCCAGTGGATTAGCTTTCTAAAGTTGCTGTAACAAATTACCACAAACTCAGTGGCTTAGAACAACAGAAATTTATTTTCATTGTTCTCGAAACCTAAAGTTTGAAATTAGTATCACTGGAGTGTAATTAAGGTGTTGGCAGAATAGCTTTTCTCTGGAGGCTCTTAGGAAGGATCTCTTCCTTGCCTCTTCCAACTGCTGGTGGCTACTGGCATTTAGTGGCTTGTGTCTGCGTCACTCCAATCTTTAAGGCCAACATCTTCAACTCTCTCTCTGCCTCCATCTTCATATCACCTTCTCTACTGTGTCAAATCTGCGTCTATCTCCCTCTCATAAAGATATATGTGATTTTGTTTAAGGTCCACCCTAATAATCTAAAATAATTTTCCATCTCAATCTGATCATCCTAATCAAATCTGTAAAGACCCTGTTTTCAGATAAAGTAATGGTCACAGGTTCCAGGATTTAAGATGTGGATATCTTTGGGGGTCATTTTTCAGCCTACCACACCCAGGATCCCTGTCTTCCAAGGCAGCAGGTTAGAGGCTCATTCAGGGCCCACAGGCCAGGAAGCACAAATAGAAGAAAAGGAGCAGCCTGTACTGAGACCCTGGAAAACTGAATGTGACCCAAGGAAACCTTGGTTGAGTGGGTGGGTAGGTAATAACCTGCAGGAGAGGGTATGAACTAAGAACCATGGCAATTTGGAAATTGTTCTTCATGTGGTTACATAGACTCTCACAGCCTGGTAGAGGCTGAGACCTTTGGATGAGCTGTAACCAGTATTTGATGGAGCAAAATACAAAAAGGTGTGATCATAAAGCAGCTTTATTTTCATCAGTGTTTCCTTTCACACTAGCTTGATGGGTTAATAGCTAGTCATTCTTTCCCAACCTAAGAGAGCACTCAGGCATGGTCTGTAATTTTCTGATCCCCTTTAAATATTAAAAGTCCTCTGGTCTGTCTCAATCCAGTCCAATATTATAGTCACAATTTTATACTTTATTTAAAGCTAAAGCTTCTCCCTTCCTCTGGTTCAGTGGTACTTCCAGTCAAGACACATACAGTGGGGAAAAGGGATATGACCCACCTCTCTATTTCCCAGTCTTGCACTTCCCTTCTCCCCCATCCACCCTAACCCCTTCATAGTAGTCAATTGTGGAGGTGGAGATAGCCAAAATAAAGTTTTTACTGACTAGAAGAGATATAATCTGATATTGGTGCCCTCTGGCAGATTCCCAATACTGATTCTTTTTCTCATGGGCAGTTTTCTTCTGAGTTTCTCCAAGATTCTCCCACTAGGAACATCAAATGGCAATTCATAAGACACTGGCATTCCGACTGACGGCTACGGAGCTAACCCTTAGGCCCTGGGAACCCAGGGGTCACCACATACAGACACAGTCACCACATACAGGGTCCATTGCCTTATCACTGGCTCTATTGTATAAAATCCAGTTAAGCTGGCTCTAGGCAAACTCTCTCCCAAAGGATCGGAATTAGGTCTAGGGTAAGCTCTCATGTGATCTGCCTGTGCAGTCCCCAGAAAGGCAGTTTATCCCAGTACAGCCTGCATTTCCTCTTCTCTGTCACTTCAAGCTTCTAGAAGCCAAGAAATTTACAACTTTGAGACAAAAACTCTACTGAAAAGGAATATCTTTGCAGTTACTGAGATACTTTCCCATAAAATCCTTTGCCCTCTTTTTCCTCTTCCTGTTCACTTGATATTTGAAACCATAAAGAATATAGCATGTAATTTTGACTTTCCAGGACTTGTACCAAATTATGACCTTCACACAATTGATCCAGAGCGTGTTAGACTGAGTTCAGTGAACCCCAGGTATCTTTCCACCCTCTTTCCAGAGATGGTTAAAGAGTATGCATTTTTCCATTGCCTCAGATACCATATCTTCCCTCTCCAACAACCAAGCACAGAGCTTTGGTTCTAATAGATGTAACACAGTTGTAGCAAAATGCACACTCTTTAGCCATCTCTGGGAACTTGCTCCAAATCCCTGTCCATCTCACTACCCTGGTAAGATTAAGCTGTCCAACCTAGAAACTCTAAATCAGATCCTGTATATTCCTTAAAGCTTTTATCAGTTGGCCTAAGAAGCCCCCCATTTTTTATTTCCTTTTCTCCTGGATAGGACCAATACATGAGGAAAAAAGTCAAATCTATTTAGAGGCCAGATGCCCTCTAGGGCACTCTTGACGCAAAAACCATTCAGTAACTTCAGAAGCCCTAGTTCGCAACCATAGTCCACTTTGTTGAAGAACAAAATGTTCTTTTTAGCCTTTGCTATTTTACCTTTTCTAAAATACTGATTTCGATTTTAATTTAACCTCATCATCACAGAGGAAGATGGAAATATTCTGACTTCCTCCTAGAGAAAGTATTCAGGTTTCTTTTTTTATATGACAAAAGATTAATATCTTTAATATATAAATAGGTCTTACAAACATCAATACAAAAACAAAAGACAAAAATATTCAGGTTTCTTAGCAAAAATGAGCAGAGAAGTTATTTTTCTAAATACATATATGTCTTGTAAGGAAAGAAGAACTTTTCTTCACTATTAAATAATATGTTAAAGCTTAATAGTCTAGATAACAATATATGTATATATGTATAATATATAGTACATATATACATATAATATATAACATATTTGTTGACTACTTAGGGATCTATATAGATTTCCAAAATATGTCATTTCCCTGAAAGACAAGTAACATATGGTGGAATTTAATAGTTATATGGCCTTTATGGAAAGGAATTCATTGTTTCACAGTGGAATTTTAAAGGATGATAAATGAGATTTGAAGTAAAACTGAGTTTCTTTAAAATGAATCCTAGATAAGGAATGAAGAAACAGCAGTTAAGAAATTAAAAAATTGAGATTCAACTTAGCTTATACCTTTAAATAACTATTTATTGAGTTATGCTAGCTACACTTTTATAACAAAGTACCATTATTTTATAAACTACTGATTTCTAGGCAGTACTGGTAAGGAATTATAAAACTGTAAATCAAAATACTTCAGAAACTCAAATTATGTTTTAGTAAAATTAATTAAAGACTACTATAAAATAGAAAGACTTCCAATTTTGCAAACATACATTTATAACTGATGAGGAATATAAGTATGATTGTCAGTAATAAATCTTCTTATAGTGTGTAGATACACACTATACTTGGAGGATAATAGCCAAAATTGCTTTTAGCTAATGTAAATAGCATGAGTTTTATTTTTTGAGACAGAAAGATATAGGTTCAAATTCTAAGTTTGCCACTTTCTAAATGTAACCTTGAGCAATTTGCTTGGCTTGTCTGAAGCCAGTTTCCTCACCAGTAAAAGGTAATAATAATACTCCATCAGTTGTAAACATTAAATGACTTCTCTGACTTCCTGTGAGAGCAAACTAAGAAATTCAGACTAACCTTCCCAAATGAACAACCAGAAAATAGTTTTTAAAAGTATTCTGCCTGAAAGCTTTGTAGAGCCAATAAGACAGTGAATAATTAAATAGACAAAATCTCAGAAAAGAAAGAAACCCACAGAAGTGAGCTCAGCATGGGGGCCTCTTTTCCCCACCGGTGGCTGCTGGTTCTGGAAGAGGGTACTGAAAAGGCTAGAAGTGAGCAGAACTTTCCACTGCCTCAGATGAGAATAATTGGAGTCCAGAGTCTGTTTTCAGTAGGGATTCTGAAAGGCAGTTCCTTAGGTATAATGGTGAATCAGAGGTAGACCAGCCCTCACAGTTCACAGGACTGAAGCCTAGCTTCAAATCATCTTAATCCAAAAGTAAGAAAAGAGAGAAAATGATCACACACAGGGGTGGGGGGGCAAGTAACAGTACAATAGAATTTAAATTCAAGTATATCCATAATTACATTAAGTAAAAATGGACTAAATGCTCCAATTAAAAGACAAAGATTGACAGAGTGGCATACAATATGTGTTTATTCTGTACACTATGAGCCAAACCTAAAACATAAGGAAACCTAAAGTCTGGAAGTAAAAGTATGGAAAAAATGTACCACTCAAATACTAAATGTGGTGGCTTTAAAATAGGCCCTTGAATTCTTTGATACTACTCCCTTCAAAAGTAGGGCCTAATTCCCCTCTTCTTGAGAATGGGTCACACTTAATGAGTCACTTCTACTGAATAGAATGTGGCAGAAGTGAAAGTGTGCAACTTAGCATAGGTCATAAAATGTGTTGTGGCTTCCTCCTGACCTCTGTCCCTCAGACTGCTTGCTCGGTGGGAATCTAGCTTCCAGATCACCAGGTCACTCAGGCAGCCTATTCGAGAGGTCCATGTGATGAGGAACCAAGGCTTCCTGTCAACAGGCAATATGAAACTGAGGCCTGCAGCCAAAAGCCACGTGAGTGTGCCATCTTGGGAGTGGATTGTCCCGATTCAAGCCTTCAGCCCCATTCAAGTCCCATGAAGGTGCAGCCCCACTTGACATCTTGACTGCAACCTTGTGAGAGACTAAGCTGCTTCTGTATCCCTGACTCCCTTAAACTATTAGAAGCAATAAATATTGGTTGTTTTAAGCTACTAAGTTTTAGGGGTACTTTGTTAGTCAGGAATAAATAACTAATACACTAACCAAAAGAAAGCTGGTAGAGCTACATTAATTTGAGAAAAAATATATGTACTTTAAGGCAAGAAAGAAACATTATGGAAAGGGGTTTAATTTAACAGATAGACATAATAATACATAAATTTGTATCACCAAATAATATAGCCTAAAAACGCATAAAGCAAAAATTGCTGGAATTATAAGAAATAAGAGGCAAATGCACATTCATGCTGAAACATTTAAAAAATACCCCTATGTAACTGATAGAACAGCAGACAAAAAATGATATAAAATATTTGAACAACCCAGTTAAAAATGTATGTAATTGAATACCCAACAACTGCAAACCACACATTCTTTTCAAACACACATGGAAAATTTTCAAAATTGCTGAACCATAAAGCAACTCAACAAATTTCAAAAGAATGACATCACACCGAATTTGCTAGATGACCACAGATCAATGTATAATAAAAAGATAACTAGAAAATTCCCATAAATTTGGAAAATACAAAATATACTTCTAAATAACCTCTGGATCAAAAAAAAAAAAAAAACCACAATGGAAATTAGAAAATATTTTGAACTTAATGATAATGAAAATATTTGTGGAATTCAACTGAAGTCATACTTTAGAGGGAAATACATAGCCTTAAGTACATATACTAGGAAGAATAAAGACCGAAAATCAATGATCTAAGAGTCCGTCTCAAGAAGTTAGTAAAATAATAACCACTTAAACTCCTCAAAAATAGAAAAAAGAACTAACGAAAAAAGGTGCAAAAAGTGGTGAAACAGCAGACTAATTATTATATAATAGGATCAACAAAGTAAAAATTCATTCTTTGAAAAGACTAATGAAATTAATAAACTCTGGGCAAAGTTTATTAAGAAAAAAAGTCACAAATTAATAATACCAAGATTGGAAAAGGTGATATAACTACTTATCCTGTACATATTTAAAATATAATAAGACAATATTATCTATAACTTTGCATGTTGGAATTTTGTGATCTCTCCACAATGATGGTTATTTTCTTTCTCATTTTTTCAATTTTGTATTAACCTTCTTCATTTTCAGAATAGTTTTCTAAACTTTTCTACAAATGGCTCATTCCATTTTCTTCGATTTCAAGTCTTCTTATGGCCATCATTGAAAATGTTACCTCATTGGATTTTCTGTATTGTTGGTCTCCCATTCTATTTTGGCCAAGTCTTATTTAACAGAGAATATCCTATATCATTACACTGAGGAGGAAAAGGCCACTTTATTTTTTAAAACTTCTTTCTCTTTTATATAAATCAATTTTAGGATTTTTCACAGGCTGTCCCTATTCCTTTCTACTGCAAAATATTTTTTCATGGTTCTCAGATTATTTTGTTGTTTTTATAATTTGATCATCTTTGAGATCTTAAGATTTTAAACTCATCCAGAGCATCATATATAAATGAGGGGGATCTTTTGGGACCAAGCCAAGGACAGGCCTTATACAAAAAAATGCTCCCAGTATTTTTTCCTCCCTATACACACACATGCAGTTTGGTGCTCCCACTTCTCTCTACCCAGACCTGGAGCCAGAAAGCAACATGGAACTCAGAAGAGGTAATAGTTGAAAGAACTAACTTTGAAATCAGTAACATGTGGGTCATATTCAGACTCTACCACTTACTGGTTGTGTGTTCAACTTTGGACAAATCAATTAATCTACTGAGAGGTTTTCTCAGTTTTCTAACCAGTAAAATTGAGATGATAATAACAATAGCCTCCTCACAAATTTGTTGTGATGAACAAATAAAATTATATATGAATGTAGCTATAGGGGCATCTGGGTGGCTCAGTTGGTTGGGCATCTGCCTTCAGCTCAGGTCATGATCCCAGGATCCTCAGCAGGGGAATCTGCTTCTCCCTCTGCCCCTGCTCGTGCTCTCTCTCTCTCTCACTCTCTCTGTCTCTCAAATAAATAAATAAAATCGTTAAAAAAAAAGTAGTTGTAATAGCTCCTGACCCATAGTTAATGCTCAATAAATAAAAGATAATAATCATCATCAACCCAGCTCCCTGTTCCAATCTGATTGCAGAGATGCATACAGCCAAGGGTCAGAGGCAAATAGAAGTAACTAGAAGTTTAGCTACTCAAACCCAAAGGCCATAACTAAGACCTTATCATCCACCTCAAACTGTGTCAGAATTTAAGGTAAAAAATTAGCCCCTCAAGCTTGCATGTACTAAATATAAAATTATGATACCAATACTTCAAAGGAAGCATTTAAGTCAATAGTCAACTGAAAACTCCTCTCAAGTAGACTTTGTGAGGGTAAAAACGCCAAACACCTGTTAACACAGTTAACAGTTATACCTTTAAGTTAATATAGCTTTTTTAGATGTATGTTGAGCTTTACACTTAGATTTCTTCCGGTTCACTCCAAAGATCCTCAGCTATCTCACATAGGCTGTTTTACTCCTTTCTATGGAAAGAATCAATTCTTCTTTGTAAAGTATTTTCAGATCAAAAGATTAAAGCCTTCAAATCAAGAGGTAAGGATAGTGGGAGCTAGCTGAAATTACTGATTATTCAGGATGAGTGATGTGTGTAAGTGTGTGCACAGCTGATACCATTCTTGCAAGAGTAGAGGAGTCATGTGTGTGACTACCCAAATACCTCAGTGGCCGGGAAAGAGCTAAATGTTTCTCTTCTTTGGAAGAAGCCCCACATTTTGGAGATTGCTGAGGGAGGGGCGGGGCTTGTGATCTAGCTGCCAATTCCATCATCATATGCCTCAGGCATTAAGATGCACTGGCCAGTCATTTTGGTTTTCTGGTTTCATTATTTCATTATAATCATTAGTGTTTCTCTCTCCCCTCCTCATCTGAAAAAATGAACATGTCCAGGAGCTGGTGTCTGCTTTAGATTTCACTCTATCATCTTGAGTGAAAAAATAGTTTAAGTGTCATCATTTAGATTGCTGAAAGCATCTATCATTCACTTAGTAATTTAACAAATACTTATTTCCTGCTCTGTTCCAGGCATGGCTATTGCCTTGGGGCTACAGAAACAAAGTAGACAAACACTGATGTCAAATAGCTCATAGTCTAGCTGGGAGAGCAACAAGTAAGTGTGACAAGTGTGACAACACTGGCCAAAAAGAAAAAAAAAGAAAAAAAGCAGAGTCATGGCAGTATATGGAAGAGCAGAGTTTTGAAGGATGGGTGGGATGTAGTTAGATGAAACATTAAAGAAAAGATAATCCAGGGAAGAAACAGACACAAAGCAAGACAAAGCCGGCATATGCTGGGACCTGTAAAGAGTTTTATGTAGCTACAGTGTGAGGTATGATGAAAGATTTTTACCTCCACTCTCCAAAATGCCTAAAATTTATCCACCCTCTCCATCTCCAATGCTCAACCTTTTTGTAAGTTATTATTGTCTCTTGCCTGCGCTACTGCAGAGACCTCCCACCTGTCTTCCTACATTCATTTCTCCCCACATTACAATCCAATCTCCACATTGAAGCTGAAATAATTTTTTTAAAACATACAAATTCAACATCCAGCTATATGTTCTTGTAGCACTTGTGTACTTTTCCTTCATAACATTTGTCATAGTTTGTAATTAAGTTTAATTTTATAATTGTTATTTAATTATATCTTATCCTTCCAGTGGGATCTATGGGAATGGAAAATTATAAGCCCCATATGTTTCGTAAAGCCTGAAGTTCTAAGTTAAAACATTAGTTAATGAGAAGTTTTGATAAG
>NW_022589720.1:25713680-25714548 GCF_004348235.1 Phoca vitulina | reverse complement strand
CCTGAAGTTCTAAGTTAAAACATTAGTTAATGAGAAGTTTTGATAAGAATAAAACCATTAAGACAGGTTTCTTGAAAAAAGTAACTGAATTAGTTATTATTCTTTGTTACTATTCAAGATAAGGAAATAAAGGTCAGGGGATATTCACATTCCTTTGTCCCTAAAACACAAACACAAACACCAGTGAACCAGTCAGACAAGATGCACTTCTTATCTAAGTTTAAACGTGAACATACCTGTATTGTCATATTTGTCACCACGAAATTTTTTTCTGATAATCATAAGATTTCTCACAATATATTTCTATTACCTATATTTTCCACAGAACATGAAAAAAGCTGTCATTATTGCAAAAATTAATACTCTCACTTTTTTATATATTAGACTATGTTTAGTAAGAAATTGAGTTTAGTCTCTTAAGGGTAATAAACACATCAGCATCTTGACAATTAATTCACTATCTGTGTGCTTCTTTTCTTTTTTTTTTTGAAGATTGTATTCTTTTTTAAATATATTCGTAAGTGACTTTCTTTTTCTTTTTTTTTTAATTTTATTATGTTATGTTAGTCACCATACAATACATCATTAGTTTTTGATGTACTGATCCACGATCCATTGTTTTCATATAACACCCAGTGCTCCATGCAGTACGTGCCCTCCTTAATACCCATCACCCGGCTAACCAATCCCCCCTCCCCTCTCCCCTCTAAAACCCTGTTTGTTTCTCAGGTCCATAGTCTCTCATGGTTCATCTCTCCCTCCAATTCCCCCCGCCCATTTTTCCCTTCCTTCTCCTAATGTCCTCCATGCTATTCCTTATGTTCCACAAATAAGTGAAACCATATGATAATTGACTTTCTCTGCTTGA
>NW_022589720.1:25712192-25713670 GCF_004348235.1 Phoca vitulina | reverse complement strand
TTACTGCCTATGTTCTCCTCTAGGATTTTGATGGATTCCTGTCTCACATTGAGGTCTTTCATCCACTTTGAGTTTATCTTTGTGAATGGTGTTAGAGAATGGTCGAGTTTCATTCTTCTACATGTGGCTGTCCAATTTTCCCAGCACCATTTATTGAAGAGACTGTCTTTTTTCCATTGCATGTTTTTTCCTGCTTTGTCAAAGATTATTTGACCATAGAGTTGAGGGTCCATATCTGGGTTCTCCATTCTGTTCCATGGGTCTATATGTCTGTTTTTTTGCCAGTACCATGCTGTCTTGGTGATCACAGCTTTGTAATATGCTTGAAATCGGGCAACGTGATGCCCCCAGCTTTGTTTTTCTTTTTCAACATTTCCTTGGCGATTCGGGGTCTTTTCTGATTCCATACAAATTTTAGGATTGTTTGTTCCAGCACTTTGAAAAATGTCATTGGAATTTTGATCGGGATGGCATTGAAGGTATAGATTGCTCTGGGTAGCAGAGACATTTTAACAATGTTTATTCTTCCGATCCATGGGCATGGAATATTTTTCCATCTTTTTGTGTCTTCTTCAATTTCTTTCATGAGTGTTTTGTAGTTCCTAGAGTATAGATCCTTTACCTCTTTGGTTAGGTTTATTCCGAGGTATCTTATGGTTTTTGGTGCTATTGTAAATGGAATCGTTTCTTTAATTTCTCTTTCTACAGTTGCGTTGTTAGTGTATAAGAAAGCAACTGATTTCTGTGCATTGATTTTGTATCCTGCCACATTACTGAATTGCTGTATGAGTTCTAGTAATTTGGGGGTGGAGTCTTTTGGGTTTTCCACATAAAGTATCATGTCGTCTGCGAAAAGAGAGAGTTTGACTTCTTCTTTGCCAATTTGAATACCTTTTATTTCTTTTTCTTGTCTGATTGCTGTTGCTGAGACTTCTAGTACTATGTTGAACAACAGTGGTGAGAGTGGGCACCCTTGATGTGTTCCTGATCTTAAGGGAAAGGCTCTCAGCTTTTCCCCATTGAGGATGATATTCGCTGTGGGTTTTTCATAGATGGATTTTATGACCTTGAGGAATGTTCCCTCTATCCCTATACTCTGAAGAGTTTTAATCAGGAAAGGATGATGTATTTTGTCAAATGTTTTTTCTGCATCAATTGAGAGGACCATATGGTTCTTCTCCCTCCTCTTATTAATGTTTTCTATCACATTGATTGATTTGCAAATGTTGAACCACCTTGTATCCTGGGGATATATCCCACTTGGTCGTGGTAGATGATCCTTTTAATGTATTGTTGCATCCTATCAGGTAGGATTTTGTTGAGGATTTTGGAAGCCATATCCATCAGGGATATCAGTCTGAAATTCTCCTTTTTGATGGGGTCTTTGTCTGGTTTGGGGATGAAGGTAATGCTGGCCTCATAGAATGAGTTTGGAAGTTTTCCTTCTGTTTCTATTTTTTGAAACAGCTTCAGTAGAA
>NW_022589720.1:25693243-25712182 GCF_004348235.1 Phoca vitulina | reverse complement strand
TCATTGATTTCCATGAATTGTTTAAGTTCTTCTTTGATTTCTTGGTTGACCCAAACATTCTTGAGCAGAGTGGTCTTTAGCTTCCAAGTGTTTGAATTTCTGCCAAATTTTTTCTTCTGATTGAGTTCCAGTTTTAGAGCATTGTGGTCTGAGAATATGCAGGGAATAATCTCAATCTTTTGGTATCGGTTGAGACCTGATTTGTGACCCAGTATGTGGTCTATTCTGGAGAAAGTTCCATGTGCACTCGAGAAGAATGAGTATTCTGTTGTGTTAGGGTGGAATGTTCTGTAAATATCTATGAGGTCCATCTGGTCCAATGTATCATTCAAAGCTCTTGTTTCCTTGTCGATTTTCTGCTTAGATGATCTGTCCATTGCTGAGAGTGGAGTATGGAGGTCTCCTACAATTAACGTATTGTTATCAATATGACTCTTTATTTTGGTTAACAGTTGGCTTATGTAGATGGCTGCTCCCATGTTGGGGGCATAGATATTTACAATTGTTAGATCTTCTTGTTGGATAGATCCTTTAAGAATGATATTGTGTCCTTCTGTGTCTCTTATTACAGACTTTAGTTTAAAATGTAATTTATCTGATATAAGAATTGCTACCCCAGCTTTCTTTTGAGGTCCGCTGGCATGGAAGATGGATCTCCATCCCTTCACTTTCAGTCTGGATGTATCTTTAGGTTCAAAATGAGTCTCTTGTAGACAGCATATGGATGGGTCCTGTCTTTTTATCCAATCTGCAACCCTGTGCCGTTTTGTGGGAGCAATTAGACCATTCACATTGAGAGTGATTATTGAAAGATATGAATTAATTGTCATCATGTTGCCTGCGAAGACGTTGTTTTTATAGATTGCCCCTGTAAATTTCTGTTGTAGATCACTCTTGGGGTCTTTCTCCTTTTATAGAACCGCCCTTAATATTTCTTGCAGGGCCGGCTTAGTGGTCACATATTCTTTCAGTTTCTGCCGGTCGTGGAAGCTCCGCATCTCTCCATCCATTCTAAATGACAGCCTTGCAGGATAAAGTATTCTTGGTTGCATGTTCTTCTCATTTAGTACCCTGAATATGTCTTGCCAGGCCTTTCTGGCTTGCCAGGTCTCTGTGGATAGGTCTGACGTTATTCTGATGTTCCTCCTCTGTACGTAAGGAATCTCTTCCCCCTAACTGCCCTTAAGATGGTTTCCTTGGTTCTAAGATTTGCAAGTTTTACTATTACATGCCGGGGTGTTGGCCTGTTTTCCTTGATCTTAGGAGGGGTCCTCTCTGCCTCTAGGACTCGAATGTTTGTTTCATTCCCCAGATTAGGGAAGTTCTCAGCTACGATTTGCTCAAATACATCTTCTAGCCCTCTCTCTCTCTCCACTCCCTCCAGGATTCCAATGATTCTGACATTGGAACGCCTCATGGTGTCACTTATTTCTCTGATTCTATTTTCATGGATTCTGAGTTGTTTTTCCCTGGCCTCCTCTTTTCCCTTTTTATCTATTATACTGTCTTCCAGATCGCTTATTCTCTCTTCTGTCTCAGTTACCCTAGCTGTTAGATTATCTAGATTGGATTGGATCTCATTGATAGCATTTTTAAGTTCTGCCAATTCACCTTTTATTTCTGCCCTTAGAGATTCTATGTTGCCATTACTTGATTTCTCCATTCTAGCCATTGTCTTCACAATTGCTAGCCTGAATTCCATCTCCGACATCTTGGTTATATCTGCATCCATTTGTAAATCTGCAGCATAAGTCATAATCTCTGAGTCTTTTCTGTTTTGGGGGCTCCTCCTCCTAGTCATTCTGTTGATGCGTGTTTGAGGGAATGTATAGAGTCCAAATTATTGACCAGAACCCAAGCAAGATGCACCTGTTTTCTTGGGACCTTAGGGTTGCTGGCCTCTTGTTTTCCCAGCCTGTCTTCTGTGGGAGGGGCCTGCCACACTGTTACTCAGGCAACCCTGTTTGGGCGGAGTTGTTGCCCTGCGCCCCTGTGGTGGGGGATGGGCTCAGTGGGAATCAGTCTTTGGGGCTTTTGTTCTCTGGCGCCTTTCCCTGGCGGCTTTCCGCCTCTCTTCTGTGAGTCAGAGCAGAAGAGACCGTTTCCAACCCTCTGCCTCAGAGCAGAGAGAACAGAGCAGTCTGTTCTTCAGTGAGCTCTCCAGGCCACACCATCTCCGTTTCTGTCCGTGCGGCTATAAACTGCAGCGGCCTGGGTTGTGCGCCCCTCGGCAGCGCTCCCAGTCCTGCCTCCAGGTCGGGGCACATCTCTGCCCTTTGTGCTTCTAAAACCGCCAGCCGCTCCCAGTTCGCACATGCGCAACTCCGCCGCTTGGGGTCATATCCCGGGGACTGCAGTTCGCGTGCGCACGACTCCGCCGCTCGAGGATTCCACCCCGGGGGTTGCAGTTCACCTGCGGGACCCCGGTGCACCGGGTTTCTGTCTCAGAGGCTGCAGTTCGCGTGTGCGCGACCGTCGCTCCGGGTTTCTGTCCAGGGGGCTGCGGTTCGCATGCGCACGACCCCGCCGGTCTGGTTTCCCGCCCCGGGGGCTGCCCTAAAGTCCTTTCCCGACGCTACCGGTCTGCGAGTCTGTGCCCGTCCGCAGCGCGGGAGGCTGTCACTCACCTGCGGTGTAGGATCCCCACGGCCAGGCACCCTCGCTGTCGTTTATCCTCCGGTATCTGCCCGCAGAATCACGGCTCTCCGCTTCGTACCTCAAAACCAACCGCCTGTGATATTCTGTTTGTAGAGATCCAGATCTTCTTACATCTCAGGCTGGTTTCGTGGGTGCTCAGAGTGGTCTGGTAGATATCCAGCTCAATTCCGTGGACCAGTTGAAATAAGGTCCCCTACTCCTCCGCCATCTTTCCCCCTGAAGATTGTATTTTTATTTATTTATTAGAGAGAGAGAGAGAGCAGGAGTGGGGGAAAGTGGCTGAGGGACAAGCAGACTCCCCACTGAGCAGAGAGCTGGACGTGGGGCTCGATCCCAGGGCCTTGAAATCATGACCTGAGCTGAAGGCAGATGGTTAACTGACTGAGCCACCCATGCGTCCTTAACTTATTTTATTCTTAACTCCATCGCTATTTAAGTCACAACTAGTCATTTGCTAGTTAGAAAACATTAACTGTCTTTTGTCTTTGCTTCATTCAAATTTGAGAGAAATAAATTGTGATTGTTCTAAATGATTCCATTTTTAAAGTAAATTTTAATCAAAGCAAAATGCATGGAAAATTTCCCAAATTATAAATCTATCACTAGATGAAACTTTACAAATTGAACATATTCTATGTAATGAGCACCTAGATCAAGAAACAGAATATTATCAGTGCCTTAGGAGCTGCCTTTTTGTCCCCTTCTTGCAACTGCCTCCCTAAGGGAACTACTTCCAACAATATAGATAAATTTTTCCTGTTTTGAACTTTGTATATATGAAATCATACGATGTATAGCCATTTTGGTCTTGCTCTTTTGCTCTACATTATATGCGTAAGATTCATCCACATTGTTGCATATAGCTGTGGCTCACTCATTCTCATTTTTATATAGTGTTCCATTATATGATGGCAAATAAAAACAAAGCTGGACTTAGACAAGGAAAGACTTTATCTAAATAGATTATTGCAATAGGGACAACACTCTGATCTCAGAAATCCACAAGTATCTCAAAATCAAGAAAAAGGTTTATTTATATATATATGTAAATATAAATATATATATAAATATAGATATATAGGGGGGAAGAAGGACTAGCAGGAATTTTGTGGGGGAGGTAGGCACAGGTGGGCAGGAGTAATTGGCAAAAATCAAAGTGCTCCAACAAGCAATATCGTTCTCTGTGATAACCAATTTTCAGAATAAGCTGTTAAGGAGGAATGTTCTGCACCTTAGTGCTTTAGTGCTTGTTTAAACTTGGGGGTGAGCTAAAGTTTAGGGGCCTGCAGGGAGGAGAGAAGCCTAACTGAAGTATGGTCCAGCTAAAGCAGAGAGCAAGAACACTTGGCCAGTGACTGTTTCACAAGTTTGAGGGGATACAGCCAAACAGATTACCAAAGTGGTTATAACAAGTCAGACTTCCACCAACAATGTGTTAGAATTCAAGTTGCTTCTTATCTTCACCAAAATTGGATATTGTCCTTTTTTTCATCTTAGATATTCTGGTGAGTGTAATTAATGTATATTTCACTGCGATTGTAGATTTCATCTACCTGACAACTGATGAAGTTGAGTGCCTTTCTTCTTTTCTAATATATGCATTTTAAAGCTATAAACTTTTTCAAGCACTACTTTAGCTGTATCCCACAAGTTTTGGTATCTTCATCATCAGTCAGTTCTAAGTATCTTCTAGTTTCTATTGTGTTCTCTTCTTTGACTCATGGGTCAGATTCATTTTCAAACACAGTAAAAGTCTAGTTATTCAATAACGGTATAATGAGAAGCGAGGGGACTACCTGCTTTTGTTTGTCATCATGTCCTCAATATCTAACAAAGTATCTGGAACATTGTAGACACTTAATAAATATTTGTTGAATGAATTAATTAATTTGTCAATTAATTAATTAAAAGTGAGAAGGCTGAAGAGTCATGCAAGGGCCAGATCATGAAAGGCTTTATATGACATGCTATAGAATTTGGGTTTTTACCTAAGAAAGATGAAAAACCATTGAAAGTTTTCATCAAGGTAATGATATGATCTGATTTGTATTCTAGACAAATTAGTTTGACAATAGTGTAGAGGATAAATTAGAGGTAATAAATTAAAATGAGTAAGACTTGTGTATCCATCATTAAATATCTATTGACTGTCTTAATGTGCGCCAGGCACTGCTCAAACCATGAGAAAGAGAGCAGTGAACAAGAGCAAAACTCCTACCTTACAAGGTTTTCATTCTAATGAGAGATATAAGTAAAATTTATTTTGATATCCAGGTGCTAACAGTTCACAATAGTAAAATATACTATATTTCGGAAACAATGTTTAAAATGAAAAATATTAAAGAATATGGAATTGATCCTATTTACTTATGTTATTCTTTTACTAAAATGAAATGAAAAAAATGACATTTTTATAAATTAGATATTGTTAGTTCTCCTTTACTCCCCTCTCTTTTGCTGGAACATTTTTCATAGTTTCTACATTTGTTCTCTGAAACTTGGCAGCCTTTTTATTATACAAAATCTTCATTCCCTCATCTTACTCAGCCCTTTGCTATATTTCTCTTAACCTTTTTGAAAGCTGTTCACTGGCAGCTCTTAATTCCAAATGGGACAATTAAGCCAAATAGATGTAAACAGATCCCTCAATTTAGTGAGATTAACCCACTCTTTCACAGTGGATGACTGTATGGTTATACCTGTTCTAGAGGTGGGTTTGTTTGTTTGGTTGGGTTTTTTTTTAATACCAAAAGAACTCAAAAGAGCTTCCCTGGTGCCTCAGTGGCCAGATCCTTCCAAGATGGCAGGGTTATAAGGGACCTAATGGACTAAAAGGATGGATGATTTCCTAAAGAGGCCTGCTGCTTCCAGGTACTCACATAATCATGTACCAAATCTGTAACAGATGAGAAATCCAGATAAGGCATGTTCCTCCCCACTTAAATATTGAAAACACCTATTTACAAAATACCACTTTCCCCCATCTCTCAATTTCGTGTTTCATCTTATTCTACTTTTTTTGAAACACATTCCTTTTTCTTAATTTCCAGATCAGCCTTTATTATAATTAATAGTATATTATAGTTGTGTTATAGTGTTATGAATTCATTGCATTCAATATATCCTGGAGAGATAACCAGGAGCATGTTCACAGTTTCCATATTCTGAAAAAGTTGACTATGCTGTCATCAACATCAGATTTCATTTCTAACACATGACATGGTGCTAGATCCTAGAGGTACAAAGACAAATGAGAAAAAAACTCTGACTACCATGAGATCATAGTCTAAGTGGAAGAGACAGACAAACATATAATTTTTTTTTTAATGCGATGAATTCTCTTGGAGTTATGTGTGAAGTACAATAAATGCAGAAAAGAAGGAATGCCTTGATGCTGGAAATGGGGAGAATTCCCAAAGACCACTTCATGGAAGAGCTACTTGAGCTAAATTATGAAAGATAAGTGGAAATTCAGCAGGAGTTCTTTGAGCTAATAACCTCTCATCTGCTGAGATTTTAGATTTCCCCAAATTGATCCCCAAAGTGAGGATATCAGTTTGGAAATTATCATGCCTGGCGCCAGTGTGTCACCCCTTCCCCAAATTCTGGATAGTTTTTTCTCCACTTGTACTCCATTCTCCATGCTATTTTTGTGATTAAGAATGACAGGATAAATGCTTTATCTATAACTCATTACAAGAGGGCCAGTTTTAACTTGGCCAAAAGCCCATTGATGTCGTAGTGGTCAAAAGACATTTGGCTTCAAGATTTAATGCTCTATAAAAGCCAGTAGTAAGTAACTTTAATTTTATGTCACAGCGAAACTTTGTGGAATACAAGTTCTATTGTTTTCAGAAAATTGACTTGCTGAGAAGTTCACAAGACTCACCAAATTCCACAATCTTCCACAACCTCCTTCACTTCCCGCCCAAAAAGAAGAGGAGGTCACATAGAGCTAAATCTTAGTGCAATTAGAAAACACAGTGAGTCATTTTTACTTGCCCAATTCCTACTAAAAACAAAATATTTCAATGATTTAATTTCTTAGTGCAAACCTGGCCTGGTCTTAAAGCAGTGCTTCCATACCTCTACTATTGAACCCACCATTAAGAGTTCCTTATTTTTTTTGTAATTGGAATTGCATGTTAGGGAGGATAAACTAAAACTGCCATGTGACCCTGGCTGCTATTGCCTCTGCAGTTCTACACCTGAAAGTGGTTACTTAAAGAACATTGTGATGACAATGGGTGGAATGTTATTTACACTCTCAACCAGAGTTATTTTTAGAGACAGGACAAAAGCAAGTGAATCACATGTTTATCTTTTAGGGAAAATATGAATTCCATGTTTTCCATTTATAAAAAGAAACAGAAAGGAAAAAAGTGCTGTTACCTAGAAAACTTTCTGCTGAGGAATGCCTTAGTGATGTTATCATTGTGATGCCATTTAAACAAGTAGCTTAAGAAAACCTAATATTGCAGGCAACATTGTAGAAGACCACTATAATTATCTACCAGTTGATTCTGGGTGATTATCTAGTCTTCCTTCTCTTTCCAAATCCTGCTTGGGGACCATCTAATTGCTCAGTAGCACCTCTCTAAGTGAGTTGGCAGGAAATAATGGAGCTGAAACTTAGATTGTTCTCTCTCTCTCACTCTCTCTCTCTCTCTCTCTCTCTCTCTCTATATATATATATATATATATATATTTTTTTTTTTTTTAAATCATGGAAGATTTTTGACGGAGAGAGCTCCAGAATAACTATGAAGTGAGATTTGAAGACCTTTGGGGTGTTTAATAATGTATCCTGTCTTTATCTCATAGCAATTATGAGTGTACTGATTTGACCACCTTTATTTTAAGCACCTTTATTAGACCCTCCAGGCAAATTCCATAAATATAGACTTTTTCTAAGTACTAAGGATTAGCCAGTGATGAAGAGTTAGTCACTACTCCAGCCCATATTTGCTCCTCCCTGATGTCATCTCTGTTGGATTCTTCCAACTTGAGGGCATACACAGCACAAACCGACAAGTACAAGAACAAAATGCTGTGCTATAAAATTAGTTTCTTCAGTGTGATCATCTGGGTGTTTGACTTGCCTTTTGGCTTCTTTGGGAGCCTTTGTTACCTGGATTCTTGGCTGGTTTCCTCCGTCCAGTGACAACCAGTGTATGGCTTTGCTTCTCCATAATCTTCATAATCAACACCTCCATTTGTGATAACAAAGTACATTCACCAACACTCTTGTGTGGAGCACTTTACTTACTTTGCAGAAATCAGAGGAAAGGTAAACAGATGCCTGCTGGATCCATATTCAGAACTTATTGGTGACCCAAGGAGAGAACATATTGTGACTTTCTTTTGGAAATGTCAACACCTTATACATATCAGAGCAGGATTTTATCTCTATGTCCAATCCAATATAAAGTTATCTCTTAAGCGGCACCTGGGTGGCTCAGTCAGTTAAGTGTCTGGACTCTTGCTTTTGATTCAGGTCGTGATCTCAGTGTTATGAGATCAAGCCCCATATCAGCTCCGCGGTGAGTGTGGAGGCTGTTTAAGATTTTCTCTGCCTCTCCCCACTCCCCCTTCCCTCTCTAAAAAAAAATTTTTTTAATAAAATTTAAAAAATAAATAAAATTATCTCTTGGGGGGCACCTGGGTGGCTCGGTCAGTGAAGCATCTGCCTTCACTCCAGTCATGATCCTGGGGTCCTGGGATGGAGCCCTGAGTTGGGCTACCTGCTCGGTGGGGAACCTGCTTCTCCCTCTCCCTCTGCCCTTCCCCCACCACTCGTACTCACTCTCTCTCTCTCTCACTCTCTCTGCCTCTCAAATAAGTAAAATCTCTTTTAAAAAATTAAAAAAAAATTTTTTTTAATTATCTCTTGGAAGGGAGATATTGTTCTTCCAGATGGATTGGAAACGAGATGGGAAAAGCAGTGACTCCACACCACTAGACCTGATATTGCCTCCCTTTTGTATCATTCTGAATTGTGAGCAAATTCAGTTAATGCAACCAGGATTCTTTGATATCTCTTTTGTTGAAAGCAGGGAAAAAAAGGATGCCTGTCTGGCTCAGTCAGAAGAGCATGTGACTCTTGATCTTGGGGTCATGAGTTTGAGTCCCACGTTGGTATAGAGATTACTAAAAAATAAATAAACTTTTAAAAAAGAGTATGAAAACAGGAAAAAAGTTTTCACAATCTTACTTAAAGTGAAATTTTAATGTGACTATTCAGCCATATGAAAGGTTCCAAATTTTCCAATTTGGTATTAATATAAACTTATGGCAGTATTTTACTTCCCCCCACTAAATCTCCTATTATTAACAAAGCAAAGAAAAAATGAGATTCCTATCAGTATATGTTGTCATGTGTTGAAAGGGCCAGGTAAAAGTGCTATTGTCTGAATTGTATCCTCTCAAAATTCATGTTAAATCCCTAACCCCCAGTATTATTTGGAGATCAGGCCTTTAAGGAGGCAATTAAGATTACATGAGGTTGTAAGGGTGGGGCCCTAATCCAATATGACTGGTGTCCTTATAAGAAGAGAGATACCAGGGATACATGCACACAAAGGAAAGGCTATATGAGAACACAGCAAAAAGGTGCTATCTACAAGCCAAGGAAAGAGGCCTCGGAGAAAATAAACATGTTAACACCTTGATCTTGGACTTCCAACCTCAAAAACTGTGAGAAAATAAATTTCTACTGTTTAAGCCACCCAGCTTGTAGTATTTTGTTATGGCATCCATAGAAGACTAACACATCAGTCAAAAATGTCTTCATGGGTGGGCGCCTGGGTAGCTCAGTCGTTAAGCATCTGCCTTTGGCTCAGGTCATGGTCCCAGGGTCCTGGGATCGAGCCCCGCATCAGGCTCCCTGCTCGGCGGGAAGCCTGCTTCTCCCTCTCCCACTCCCCCTGCTTGTGTTCCCTCTCTCGCTGTCTCTGTCTGTCAAATAAATAAATAAAATCTTTAAAAAAAAAAAATGTCTTCATGGGGAAAAGTGAGAAAGTCAAGCCTTCAGACTTTTTTTTTTTTAAGATTTTTCATTCATTCATTTGAGAGAGAGAGAGAGCAAACAAGAGCACAAGCACAGTGGGTCAAAGGGAGAGGGATGAGCAGACTCCCTGCCAAGCAGGCAGCCCGACATGGGCCTCCCTGAGATCATAACCTGAGCCCAAGGCAGATGCCTAACTAAGCCACCCAGGCGCCCCAAGCTTTCACTCTTGACCAAATTTATCTTTTTTTGGAATCTGTGTATTTAATTGGGCTGCTTTGGACAAAAATGGTTTAGTCATTTTATTAAAATAATATTATCAGAGCATTAATAAGACAGTACAACTTTGTGTTCTCTAAGAATTCAAATAAAAAATCACCTGATTAGTGGAGTAATTTTTGATGCATTCAAAACTGTGCTAGGAACCTGGTGGAATTTTGGGCATGATAATTTCAACTAGAAACATCTAAAGAGAGAAGTTTACTAATATCATAGCTTTGGTTGTATTATGTTGACTGTTCCATGGGTTATAGCTTTCTCCTTCCTATCCATATCTCCCAAATTTTCTTCAGTGTGCCAGTATTTCTTTTATAATGGAAAACTAAAATATAATGGACTTGAAAACATTACATGTATGTATGTATATGTAATTTTTATTTACATGTTTTTAAGCCAATTACATTTTTCATGTTTTATATACTTTATATATTTATATTATAGATATAGATAGAAACAGATGTTGTAATGCCATCCACAATTTATCTAGAAGGTTAGGAATATCTAATTAGGGAAAGATTATGAAAGAAGAAAAAAATAATTGTGGCAGCAATGGCATGGAGGAAAGAGAACAGAGCATGCTTGGACATAGGTGCAGTTTATTGTGCCACTAATATGGTGAGGATACATATATTTTGTAAATTAAGGCTGGATAGGCTAGAAACCGATGACTGAAAATCATAAGTGCCACGTTAAGAAGTTTGGACTTTATTCCAGGAATGTGTAAATGATAGCACGGGTGGTGGCGTGAAGGCTTAGAGCAAAGAGACTTGAGCTTGGGAGACGGGTTAGGAGGCTATGAAATAGTCCTTGAGAGAGATGCTGTAAGTCTTGAGGATAGAGGGGATAGAGAAAAAGAGGATGGGAAATGACATTGCGTGAGGGGAATGGGTGGGACTTAGGAGTAGACTGGACATGATGAAGAAAGAAAAGTATAGAGTCATGATATTGAAAAGGTCCCAGTTCAAAAGACTGTAAGAACAGTACCTCTATAGTCCTGTATAGGGAAGCCTGAAGGAAGAACAGTAAGTTTTGATTTGGACAAATGATGAATTAATATTTATCTCTTATGGAAATGTCCAAATGCTATTTGACAACACAGGGTGGGAGACTAGGAGCAAACTACAACCAAGAGAATTGTTCTTCTTTCTAGAAATGAAAAGTGTAAACATATCATAAGAAAGAACCAAGGATGAGCCTTTGAGAAGCCACCCCAGTTATGGGGCTGGATGTAGAAGAAAACAAGCAGCCATGGTGGGGGGCGGGGGTATAAAAAAGCAGAAATAGTGCAGCTAGGTGGAAGAAGAATATGATGATACAGAAGGTGTGAATAAAGGCTTGTCACATGCTTGTCATAACATGAACATACTTGCTGCTTTGGCCTGACTGAATAAACAGGCTTCAGTAACCAGGGAAACCATTTTACTCCCAGAATCAACAATAGGATGGTGCCTTGCTGTCTAGGATAATATGGGGCTGGCTATTCATCCTAAGACCCTTCCTTCCTGCTTCTTGACCTGTAACTTGGCCTCCCTCTAACTCTCTTATCTTCAACTCATAGGGAACATACTCCAGTTAAGAGAAAACTGCATCTCTCTTCTCCAGGCACCTCCTCCAATTTCTATTATCTTTTATCAGCTGTAATACTATCCAAGGTTGTGATTCCAGACAGTAGTGGGCTTGGACATTCTCTCTCTAAGACCAGAAGTTATCCAAACAGCCAATGGGCAAAGTGTAATACCTCACAATTAATAATAATCAAAAGCATTAATAGCTAAAATTGAGACTTTCCTGACCACTCAAGAAAACAACTGTTGATTGATCTCACTTTAAATTCAAGACTGCTAACCTCCAGTGGGCAATCCTACCACATATGCCTAATTTATTCTCTTCCTTATTCTCCTAAATTACTACTAGCTCACATTTTTTTCTTCTACCTTCAAATCTCCTACCCCCTCCCAAACTTTCCCATCATTCTCAGTGATGACATTTATAGAAACAATAGAAGCAATCAGCATCAGCTTTCACCATCAAATATCAAATTATAACTGCATTCAGCACCCAAACTCTGCATTTTTTCAGCTACATTGAATATGTATCCTTGCTGAATCAAAATTCAGTCCCTCTACCTGGATCCAAACCCTCTCAGCAACTCAATCATTTTGCTTCTGCTATTATCCCCTCTTTACTGGGGCACTTCCATCAACACAGAAACATGTTTTCATGTTTCACATTAACTTTTCAGAGTCTCAGCTCCAGCAGTGAGAATTCTCTAAACATTTAGGTTCTTCCAACAACTCTGTCTTTGAGCCGCCCTCTTCTTTCTTCCTTTCTTTCATAACTCCACAAGACTCTTTTACTGAAATGACTTTTACTATTTCTGAAATGTTTTGTGCTGCCATATCATGGTTATTTTTTTCTTTAGTCAAATAAAAATTTGTTTCCCCAAGCTGTGATGAAGAGTTTCAGAAACCTGGTAACAGAAATGTAATAAAAGTACTACTACTTTGCAAGTTTCTCCATGTTCTTTACTTACTTACCTGAGCAAAACCTTTGGTATTTGCAAGTCAATCAATGTGATACATCACATCAAAAAGTGAAAGGTTAAGAACCATATGATCATTTCAATAAATGCAGAATAAGCATTTAACAAAGTACAATACCGATTCATGATAAAAACTCTCAACCAAGTAGGTTTAGAGGGAACATACCTCAACATAATAAATGCCATATATGGTAAACTCACAGCTAACATCATCCTTAATGGAAAAAAAACTGAGAACTTTTCACCTAATGTCAGGGAAAGACAAGGATGTTCACTCTCACCACTTTTATTCAACATAATACTGGAGGTCCTAGCCACAGCAATCAGACAACAAAAAGAAATAAAAGGCATCCAAATTGGCAAGAAAAGAAGTAAAACTTTCACTATTTGCAGGTGATATATGATATTCTATATAGAAAACCTGAAAGACTCCACCAAAAAACTGCTAGAGCTAAGAAACAAATTCAGTAAAGTCACAGGTATAAAATCAATGTATGGAAATCTGTTGCCTTTCTATATACCAATAATGAGGCAGCAGAAAGAGAAATTAAGAAAACAATCCATTTACAATTGTATCAAAAATATGATACCTCAGAATAAATCTAACCAAAGAGGAGAAAGACCTGTACTCTGAAAACTATAAAACAATGACAGAAATTGAAGACAACACAAAGAAATGGAAAGACATTCCGTGCTCATGGGTTAGAAGAACAAATATTGTTAAAATGTCTATATTACCCAAAGCAATCTACACATTTAATGCAAACCCTATCAAAATACCAATAACATTTTTCACAGAACTAGAACAAACAGTTCTAAAATTTTTACGGAACTACAAAAGACCCCAGATAACCAAAACAACCTTGAAGAAGAAAAGCAAAGCTGAAAGCATCACAATTCCAGACTTCAAGATGTATTACAAAGCTGTAGTGATCAAAACAAGTGTGGTACTGGCACAAAAATAGACACATAGATCAATGGAACAATAGAAAACCCAGAAATGAATCCACAACTAAGCGGTCAATTAATCTTCAACAAAGCAGGAAAGAATATCCAGTGGGAAAAAGACAGTCTCTTCAACAAATGGTGTTGGGAAAACTGGACAGCTACATGCAAAAGAAAGAAACTGGACCACTTTCTTACACCATACACAAAAATAAACTCAAAATGGATTGAAGACCTAAATGTGAACTATAAAAATCCTAGAAAAGAACACAGGCAATAACTTCTTTGACATCAGCCAAAGCAACTTTTTTCTAGATATGTCTCTGAAGGCAAGGGAAACAAAAGGAGAAATAAACTATTTGGACTACATCAAAATAAAAAACTTCACCACAGCAGAGGAAACAATCAACAAAATACAAGGCAACCTACAGAATGGAAGAAGATATTTACAAATGACATATCCAATAAAGGGTTGGTATCCACAATATATAAAGAACTTATAAAACTCAACACCCAAGGGGCGCCTGGGTTGCTCAGTTGGTTAAGCATCTGCCTTCAGCTCACGTCATGATCCCAGGGTCTTGGGATCAAACCCCACATCAGGCTCCCTTCTCAGTGGAGAGCCTGCTTCTCCCACTCCTTCTGCCCCTCACCCCTGCTTGTGCTCTCTCTCTCTCTCTCTTTCAAAGGTTCTCTATCTCTCTCTCAAATAAACAAATAAAACCTTAAAAAAACTCAACACCCAAAAAACAAATAAATCGATTAAAAATGGGCAGAAGACATGAACAGACATTTCTCCAAAGAAGACATCCAGATGGCCAACAGACAAAAGAAAATATGTTCATCACCACTTACCATCTGGGAAATACAAATCAAAACTGCAATTAGATATCACCTCACACCTGTCAGGATGGCTAAAATCAGCAACACATGAAACAACAGGTGTTGAGGAGGTTGTGGAGAAAAAGAAACCCTCATGCACTGTTGATGGGAATGCAAACTGGTGCAGCCACTGTGGAAAACAGTATGGAGGTTCCTCGAAAAGTTAAAAATAGATCTACCCTAAGATCCAGCACCCACACTACTGGGTATTTGCCCAAAGAATACATGAACACTAATTCAAAGGGATACATGCACCCCTATGTTTATTGCAGCATTATTTACAATAGCCAAGATATGGAAGCAACCCAAGTGTCCATCAACTGATGAATGGATAAAGAAGATGTGGTATATATGTATATATACAATGGAATACTATTTAGCCATAAAAGAGAATGAAATCTTGCCATTTGCAATGACATGGATGGAGCTAGAGAGTATAATGCTAAGCAAAATAAGTCAGGCAGAGAAAGACAAACACCATATGATTTCACTCATATGTGGAATTTAGGAAACAAAGCAAATGAGCAAAGGGGAAAAAAAGAGAGAGGGAAACAAATCAAGAAACAGATTCTTAACAATAGAGAACAAACTTATGGTTACCAGAGGGGAGGTGGGTGAAGAGTCGGGTTAAATAGGTTTTGGGGATTAAGGAGTGCACATGTCGTGATGAGCACCAGGTGTTGTATGGAAGTGTTGAGTCACTATATTGTACACCTGAAACTAATATAAAACTGTATGGTAACTCATTGGAATACAAAAACAACTATGCATGTTCTTGTGTTATTTGCAAAAATACCACAAAATGGTATTAAGTACTGCATAGTGTAAATCTTCAACTCATAATAGATTTTACTGTACAATAGTCATGAATGTGAAGAACACATTTGACCCTCAGTTAAATTTGTTTCCCATTTTTGTTATTAGGCTCCAGGAATCCAGGTACAATGTTCTATTTCCATAGATATGAAGGCATGAACTTTGGAGGGAATTTCGTGTCTCTGTCATGCTTGTGTTTCTATTAGTGTTTCTGTCATGTAGAGCATTTGAGCTTGTATGCTATGACGTATGTGATTATTTTTTAAATGACAAAATATGAAAAAATTGAATACCCATTAAGACACACTAACCATGAGAAAGTCAGAACACACTATGAACTACAGAAGAAACTCAATGAATCCTCTGGATAACGTGGGCAAAAAAGGCACATTCACATGGAATATCCAAGTAATTCCAACTTTGGGGCCTAATTTATCTAGATTATGGCATTTCTACATAGTGCCTTATAGATCTAGATAATGCCTTCAGTCATGGAAATTTTTCATCCTTCCAGGGTGATTTTTAAAAATTTTTGTAAACAATTAGAAGTCATTTGGAGTGAAATATGATATGTAAAACAGCTTACTAAGTTGTGTTTCACATTTCTGAGACCAAATCAAAGTATAATCTAAAAGTTAAAATATTGTCTTATCCTGGCTCATGGATGTCCCTGGTGGTAACTGAATGATGGGCACTCTGTTGGAATAAAGGAACAAATGTAAGGGTGAATTTGAAGGACAATATTTTTTTAAAGAGATTTTATTTATTTATTTGAGAGAGAGAGACACAGTGGGAGAGAGAGACACAGTGGGAGAGGGAACACAAGCAGGGGGAGTGGGAGAGGGAGAAGCAGGCTCCTGCGGAGTAGGGAGCCCGATGCGGGGCTCGATCCCAGGACCCTGGGATCATGACCTGAGCCGAAGGCAGACGCTTAACCAACTGAGCCACCCAGGCGCCCCTGAAGGGCAATATTTTTTATGTGTTTAAGTTTTCTTTGTTCTAGAATTTTTTTTAAGCCTTATTTCAGTCATACCTCTTACTTTTTAACAAAAAAGTAGATCCAGATATGTTTTCTTGAGAATTTCTCTGGTATCTCAGCCTCGTGTAGTATCACAAAGTCATGGTTAGATATTAGTGTTCTGAGAACAGGAAGGGAAAGTAGAACTCTTCTAGCCTCAGCTTGCCAAACAGCTCTCAAGTACAGTATCTTTTGTCCCAACTGTCCGTCAGTATGCCATTTCCATGTCATTCTTGTCAGCAAGTGAAATGTTCAAGCCACACAGCTAAGGAAGTTAGGGAGAGGAGACCACGTGGAGCATCTTTAAAAGCAGTGGTAAAGTTAAGTCTTGAGCAACGATGATATCATTCTGAAAACTATTTTATTTCAAAAAAAATTGTTTTGAGAGAGAGAGAGAGTGTGTGTGCCAGTGGAGGTGGGGGATGTGGTGGGGAGGGGCAGAGGGAGAGGGAGAGAGACTCGATCTCACAATCCTGAGATCATAACCTGAGCCTAAATCAAGAGTCAGATGCTTAACTGATTAAGCCACTTAGGTGCCCCAATTTTATTTCAAAATTTACTGGAATTTTCAAGAGACAGACATATTAATATGTTTTATGAGACATTAATTTTTTTTTGGTGTAGGAGATACTACACTGCTTACCATTTGTGTGACCTTCCCCTGGCCTCTGTATGTTCTTGTTTCCAAAAGCTCACACCAACAACTTTGTTTGGAGGACTACTAGAGTATTCCTGAGCCTTCGCCCACACAGGCAGGGAGCCAGAAGTCCCTCAGACAGCCGTTAGCCAGTAACTGATGCTAGAGAATTGAAGGCACAGATTTCTTGCCCAAGAATCATGGGAGCCAAGGAATTCTACTTTCTCTTTGTCACTCATCAATCCAATACTAATGACCTTAAAAAGCTTGTAAAAATATTAATAGTTATCTCCTATAATCTGTTATATAAAGTTTTACTCACATTAATCCATGTGAATGCATTTAGTCAAAAACTTATATTGAGGATTCCCTATAAACAGAATACTGTGCTTATATTTAGAATCTATAAAAGATAGATGAACATATATCCTGAGGTATAGACTGTTACCTGTATATTTGTTTGTTCTTTTCTAGTTGATAAGAAGAGTGGCTCATTCCTATGGAATTCATTCAACCTTACAGTCTCTTAAAATGTATATCTTTATGGAGAATTCTAGATGGCAATTGGAAATACAAGGCCCAGAGTTTGGGTGATAGCTAGAGGCTAGACCATGGTTCATTCTAGGAGTGAAAATATAAACAGATCATAGGAGAGGGGTGAGGATGGGATGTTAGAGGAGACTCTCATGGGACTGGAGGTAGAAGATTAGCCATAGATAAAACAGAGTAGGTAGACTCTGTAGTAGGAGAAGGTAGTGTCACAGAAGAGGGAAAGAATTGTTTTGAGAAAGATGCATCAAGAGGGCTCATTTCTTCATGAACAAATACAGTATTATCCTGCCTCCCTCACATTGCTAGGGCGGCTGCACACATTGCCCCTGTTGCTGCTGCATCTCAGGGGACTTTCATGTTCCTGATTTTATCTTTGCACCCGACACTCTATGTTTACATGACATTGTATCTGATTGTAGAATGCGTTATCATCACCTTTTCCGCATTAGTTTGGCAGCAGTCTTCTCTTGTAAACGTTATCACCAGCCCTACTGAGTGAAAGATATGTAAGGCTTCATGGTTCTCTCCTTCCTCTTCACTTTGGCTAGTTGATTCTTGACATTTGCATGCCAAGCAGCAGTATCCATTGTAGCAGTAGCAGCCAGAGAATACAGAAGTTAAAAAGAAAACAAAATCAGCTTTAGAAAGAAGCAGGCACTTGATATAAATAAAAAATTTATTTTTTATATATTTTATATATTTATTGAGTACTCAACATCTAGTTTTCACTGTTGATTTGCACCTAATGGGCAGGAACATTTTCAGGTACAATTCTTTCTGGGCTACTATATTGCAGTCCTATTGTTGCCCTTAAAAATGCTCACTTTTGCACTGTGAATTGTGCAAGACTGTTGAATCACAGATCTGTACCTCTGAAACAAATAATGCAATATATGTTAAGAAAAAAAAAGAAGAAGATAGCAGGAGGGGAAGAATGAAGGGGGGAAATCGGAGGGGGAGACGAACCATGAGAGACGATGGACTCTGAAAAACAACTGAGGGTTCTAGAGGGGAGGGGGGCTGGGAGGATGGGTAAGCCTGGTGATGGGTATTAAAGAGGGCATGTTCTGCATGGAGCACTGGGTGTTATGCACAAACAATGAATCATGGAACACTACATCAAAAACTAATGATGTAATGTATGGTGATTAACATAACAATAAAAAAATTTTTTTAAAAAATGCTCACTTTTGCAAGTTGCAGCAGATTCCATCAGATCTAATTCTCCCTGGAGCCCAAAGATACTCTTCTTTTTCATCTTTTATCTTGATCATGGAGGTGTTTTCAGAATTTATCCTCAATGATAAATTACATTCCAGTTCTTTGAGTCAGAGCAACGTTTTAACATGCACATCAACATCAGGGTTGCTGCTTTGCTACCTGTTTCGCCTGGAGATGGAAGGTTTTAGAGATTAATTTAGCTATGGTGAACGCTGTGAATTGTGTAAGACTGTTGAATCACAGACCTGTACCTCTGAAACAAATAATACATTATGTGTTAAAAAAAAAAAAGAAGAAAAGAAGAAGAAGAAGGAGGAGGAGGAGGAGGAGGAGAGGAGAAGAAGAAGAAGAAGAAGAAGAAGAAGAAGAAGAAGAAGAAGAAG
>NW_022589720.1:25674243-25693233 GCF_004348235.1 Phoca vitulina | reverse complement strand
GAAGAAGAAGAAGAAGAAGAAGAAGAAGAAGAAGAAGAAGAAGAAGATAGCAGGAAGGGAAAAATGAAGGGGGGGAAAATCGGAAGGGGAGATGAACCATGAGAGACTATGAACTCTGAGAAACAAACTGAGGGTTCTAGAGGGGAGTGGGTGGGAGGATGGGTTAGCCTGGTGATGGGTATTAAAGAGGGCACATACTGCATGGAGCACTGGGTGTTATAATGCAAACAATGCAAACAATGAATCATGGAACACTACATCAAAAACTAATGATGTACTGTATGGTGACTAACATAACATAATAAAAACAAAAACAAAAAACATCTCAGGACCATATGAACTTGAGACAATGAATACTAGTAATGGTTAAAAAATGGTTTTCTGGGTTTTGAAGAATTCTCACCCAAAAGATGAGAGCCATTTGCTATTTTCCCTTCACAAGAAGAAACAGACCTAAGGATTTAAATTAGACTTAAATTAGAAGAAAGTACTAACAGTGAAGACTGATATACATTAAAAGTGTTCCAAAAGCTAGGTGCAGCCGCTGTGTAAAACAGTGTGGAGGTTCCTCAAAAAGAAATTTTAACATAGATGGGGTGCCTGGGTGGCTTAGTCCATTAAGCATCCAACTTTGATTTCAGCTTAGGTCATGATCTCAAGTTTGTGAGATCAAGCCCCACATTGGGCTCCCCACTTAGTGGGGAGTCTGCTTGAGATTCTCTCTTCCCCTCTGTCCCTCCCCCCACATGCTCACTCGCATACTCTCTCTCAAAATAAATAAATCAATCTTAAAAAAAAAAGAAAGAAATTAAACATAGAATTACCATATGATCCAGCAATTCCAATTCTGGGTATATACTCAAAAGAATTGAAGGCAGGGGCTCAAATAGATATTTGTATACCCATATTTGTATCAGCATTATTTACAATAGCCAAAAGGTGCAAGCAACCCAAATGTCCATCAATGGATAAACAAAATGTGGTCCACAGATACAATGGAATGCTCTTCAGCCCTAAAAAGGAAGGAAATTCTGCCACATGCTACTACATGAATGAACCTTGAGGACATTAAGATAAGTGAAATAAGCCAGTCACCAAATGACAAATGCTGTAAGATTCCACTTGTATGAGACCAAATTCATACAGAAAGAAAGTATAATGCTGGGTTCCAGGGGCTGCTAGGAAGGGGAAATGGGTACTTGTTTCATGGTATTTGTTCGCAAGATAAAAATTTCTGGAGATTGATTGTACAACAGTGTGAATATATTTAACACTACTACGATGTACCTTTAAAAAGAGTTGAGATGGTAAGTTTTCTGTTATGCATATTTTAACACAATTAAAAATAATCATAAAATTTTTTTAATCTGAAAATAGAACTACCCTACCATACAGCAATTGTACTATTAGGTATTTACCCAAAGAATACAAAAATACTAATTCAAAGGGATACATGCACCCTGATGTTTATAGCAGCATTATCTACAATAGCCAAATTATGGGAACTGCCCAAGTGTCCATCAACTGATGAATGGGTGAAGAAGATGTGGTATATACCCACAATGGAATATTACCCAACCATAAAAAGAACAAAATCTTCCCATTTGCAATGACATGGATGGAACTAGGGAGTATTATGCTAAGCAAAATAAGTCAGGGAGAGAAAGACAAATACCATATGGTTTCACTCATACATGGAATTTAAGAAACAAAACAAATGTGCGAAGGGGGACAAAAAAGAGAGAAGCAAACAAAGAAATAGACTCTTAACAATAGAGAACAAACTGATGATTACCAGAGGGCATGTGAGTAGAGGAATGGTGGTGGGGATTAAGAATGCACTTGTGATGAGCACAAGTGATATATGTGTGTGTGTGTGTGTGTGAGATATATAGATCTCACATCATCTTTATCCATATATATGGATATATATGTATCCCTTTGAATTAGTGTTCTTATATTCTTTGGGTAAATACCCAATGGTGTGATTGCTAGATCATAAGGCAGTTCTATTTTTAACTTTTTGAGGAACTTCCATACTGTTTTCCATGGTGGCTGCACCAGTTTGCTTTCCCACCAACAGTGCAAAAGTGTTCCTTCTTGTCCACATCCTTGCCAACAGGAGACAGGACAGATTTTTATTTATGTATCTAAAATGAGAAAACTAAGTCCAAAAGACATTAAGTGACATACAGTGATTCGATGATGTAGCAAGTATTTAATACCAGATCTAATAGATGCTTATCTATTATACTTATCACTATTATTTAATGGACTGCACTTTGTATTAGAATTTGTTCATTATTTTTCCTTCTGTGTTTTTATATTTTATCAAAAGATGGACTTGCCCAGTTGTGGCTGAGACTCCAACTTTTTAGATAAATTCCAAATTTCCTTTTCCTCAAAGACATACAGCTAGACATTTCATGACCTCCCTTGCAGTTAGAGATGCCCATTAACCTGAGCTCTGGAAATGGAATGTGTATGAAAGTGATATGTCCTTTCCAGGCCAGGCTCATGAAATCTTTCCACATCTTCCAGTAAATGGAAAGGATTTCAAGGTCTTTTTTTTTTTTTTTTTAAAGATTTTATTTATTTGACAGAGAGAGACCCACAGCGAGAGAGGGAACACAAGCGGAGGAGTGGGAGAGGGAGACATAGGCTTCCCGCGGAGCAGAGAGCCCGATGTGGGGCTCGATCCCAGGACCCTGAGATCATGACCTGAGCTGAAGGCAGCCGCTTAAGGACTGAGCCACCCAGGCGCCCGGATTTCAAGGTCTTTGAGAAAGTTAAGGCCACAAGATAGAAAAAGACTGAACCTTCAATGACTATATGGAAGGTGACGAGACCAGAACATCTGTCTGAATTCTATGGGTTTAGTAATAAATTTTAATTATATCAAGCCATGAGCTTGTCAGAGTTTTGTTGTTGTTGCAGTTATTGCTGTAGCAGCTAATATTTCTTACCCTAACTAATACACTGACATTGTTATTTTTTAGGCTTTCTTTGTTGGTGTTATGTAGGCCTAGCCTGAGTTAGAAGGTGTATTACTTTTCTGTGGATGCTGTAACAGATTATCACAAACTTAGTGGTAAAACAATACAAATTTATTATCTTACAGTTCTTCAGGTCAGAAATCCAACCTAGGTTTCACTAGGCTAAAATTAAGGTGTTAACACAGCTCTGTTCCTTTCTGGAGGCTCTAGAGGAGAATCTGTTTTACCTTTTGCAGCTTCTGGAGACTGCCCACATTCCTTGGCTTTGCCCCCTTCCATCTTCAAAGCCAGTAATGACAGTTAAGATTTTTCCACATCATGTTTTCTGACACTGACTTTTCTGCCTTCCTCATGCACATATAAGATCCCCTATGGGGCGCCTGGGTGGCTTAGTTGGTTAAGCGTCAGACTCTTGATTTCTGCTCAGGTCATGATCTCAGGGTCATGGGATTGAGTCCTGTGTTGAGCTCTGCATTCAGCGGGGAGTCTGCTTGGGGTTCTCTCTCTCCCTCTCTCTCTGTCCCTCCCCCTCAAGATAAATAAATAAAGAAAATCCCTTATGATTACAGTAGGCTCACCTGGATAATCCCAGATAATCTCCCTATTTTAAGGTCAGATGATTAGCAATCTCAAATCCATCTGAAACCATAATATCCCTTTGCTATGTAACCCAACATATATACAGGTTGCAGGTATTAGGATATAGATACTATTAGGGGACATGGGAGCATTATTCTCTCTACCACTGAAGGATACATAAGACATTGCCTATTAAGGTAGAATTTAGCCTTAAATTAAGGATTGGCTTCTTCACCCAGAACTTAATAATATTCTGATAGCTTGCAGGGTAAAAATTAGTATGTCTCTTATAAATACCAAAATGACAATTGCTATTAACTGTCTTTTTAAATAATTAAAAGTATATTTACCTAACCACTTAGTCATTATTTAATTTGTACATTCTTTAGAGTTCGTAGTTTTCCAAGATAGAATTTGACCACATTTCACATCTCATCTAAGGGGAAAAAATTGGAAAAGTAATGCTATAAACATCTTTACATCAGGTAAAGGTTATTCAGAGGGTCTATCTGCATTTTTTCAGGATTCTCAACTAGAAAGAACTTCTAGCTCTGTGTGTATATTCATATGCACAATCACACATGGGCATGCATTCACATATGAGAAACTCCCCTTCCAGAAAACAGGTTGGGGGAAAAAAGAAGAGACTTAGACTAAAGTTATAATGAGAAAAGACACTGTAAAAATAACATTGTGGCTTCTGTGGGATCCCATATTTATCCTCTCAGATGCTTCCAGAGCAAACATAGTCCATTTATAAGTGAAAGGAGGATTTTGCTGTCAACCTAGAAGCTCCACCTGAGATCTGGGAGGAAAAGCCCCACCCTCACTCTTTTAGTCGCTTACCTCATGGCCTAAGGCAAACACCACCACCACAACCCTCTGAAAAATGTAGGTGTCGGCATCTGTGCTCACCTTTGCAGTACAGAAAAGGAAAGTAGTTAGTATCTAAATCTACCCAAGAGAGACGGTTTCAATATGGTCATTTTTCCAACCTCAACAATTATATCTGAAATGAGATTCAATTTGAATTAAATATCATATTTTCATGTACTCTGGTCTTAGGATGGAGTACAGAGATTCTGCCTGTGTTACTCAGAAGTGACCTGGGTACCACAGGAGAGATGAAAAGGGAAAGTGAGTAGTTAGGAAGGGGATGTGCCTTCTCTCCACCAACCACCAATCTCCTGAGGGATCAGGAATACAGTGGAAAGAGCACAAGGTTAATCATGAGCAAGAGGTGCATTTGAATCCTGAGTTCACCATACTGAGTGTCTGACCACAAACAAATTCCACAAATCTTTTGGCCCTGCATTTTTCTTCTTTACTTTTTTTGGGGGGGGTTGGGGATCATGACCTGAGCTGAAGGCAGACGCTTAACCGACTGAGCCACCCAGGCATCCCTGCATTTTTTCTTCTTTAAAGATGTAATAATCATTCCTACCTTCAAAGAAAGCTGTTGTGATAATTAAATGAAAATATGTTTGGAGAGATTCTAACGCAGCACTTGGTGCATGGATACTTAAGAACATCTAAGTACATTTTTACAGCTCTTCTGACAGTCCTGAACCTATTGGCCCTCAAATCTATTCATTGCCCTTCCCCTGCTCTTCCTCTGTGTATTGCAGAGGGGCTCATCCTCTTGCAAGCTATCTTCCCCAGGCTTTCATAATGCCTGGCTGAGTTAGACCAGCACTATGGAAAGTACTTACGGATGTTCGACAACGAGGGGTACAGGGAGAATCCAAGGTACACTGCCACTTCTCTTTCCCCTGCCTTTAATGGTTTTCTGGCAGCACCTGCATGTCCTTTATAGTTGTACCTTCTAGTAGACTGGCCCACCATATTCCCCTGTGGTCAGGTGACCTCGGCCCTTTAGGTATACCACCTACTTCCACACTAGGGATAGTAATGGCTGACTTTTAGGTTAGCTCCCCAATGATGCCCATGTGGCTTGGTTTGGCTCTCCACTTCTCCATCACTTATGTAACTACTTCCCTGCATTAGGCCCTCTGTTTTAGATATTCAAAGTAGTTTCTATTTTTCTGGTGAAATCTTGGCTGATGATAGAATTCTTCTCCTCTTTCCTAAGCAGTGACAATAGAGGGAGTAATATAAAGGTCAGGGAACAGCCTGCCTTGGAGTTATTTTATCCCAGCAAACTCAGGGCTTGAAATCCTTATTTTGACTTGCCCATTACCTGCTCCTTTTATGTGATAATTATGATCATGATTTAATGACCTACAGAAAGGGGAAACCAAGAATCACCCACCACTATCTAAATGGATGGTTTGAAGAGCACCATCAAATGGAAGAGCGAGTCAGTTTAGTTGTTTGTCATCCTAGACATCAGTGAGCAGGGCTTTCCAACAGATAAAATGATTAATAGACAACAGGCTAGAATTGTTGTGATGTGCACAAGAGATAGACAAGTTAGGGAGCATTAAATGCTTACTGAAAGACACTTAAGGGGCCTTCTATTCACTTCATTCAGGTATCTGCTCAAATGACACCTCAGACCTTCCTTGACCACCTGATTTTAAACCTGTGCCATCACCATCACCACTACTCTCTTTCCTTTCATTTCAAGGCATTCATGAATACTGGATTTCACATTATACATTTATTTGTTTATCATCTATTTCCTGTACTAGTGAGGAAAACTTGGAAGATTAAGGGTTTTATTTGATTCATCACTGTCAAGAACCTAGCACTGTCCTGGCAAATAGTAGGCGCTTAGGAAATATGTGTTCAGTGAATGAATGAATGTGAGAACACTACCCAGCCCTGTGTCTGGATCTGCCTTCTTCTCCCCACTACACACTCCCCACCTCAGCCAAGAGTATTCATTACTTACTTCTACCAGTAAATCCCAAACTAACCACTAGCAGGCCCTTTTTAATGCCCTAACAGAAAGCATATAATGGCTTCTGAGCCTCAGGCAATGGTTGTTACCACTTTCAAGAGCCTCATGATGCTGTTTTCTTATCCCATTTCACCTTGTTTTGCCTTTTCAGTTCTTATTGGGGTTTTTTGTTTGTTTGTTTGTTTTTGCTTCCTGAATATTTCCCCAGAACTTTTCACCTATGTTTTGCCCATTTGTTTGCCTGGCTAACCTCTGACTCAGTGTTTTAAACTGGCCACAAACTCATGTGTATGTCTTGGGTTCTTACTATTGACCTGTTGCCAACACTTAATTTAGACCCCCCAAGTACCTGGTTTTCCTTTCTTACATATATCCATGTGCTATATATTGCATTTTAAAATAATGGAAGGAAAAGGAAGACAGTGTAGGGGAAAAATAGGAGATACTGAAAATAAAACACCTCTGCTTTACCATTTTTTCTAGGGTTGGACTTTACCAAGAGCACCTTAAAATCTGATTTGTTTGAGTTGATGACTTAATGTATAATCTTGAGGAAGATTATTTGACCTTGTGGTCTAGCTTGCCCTAACATAACCATGATAAAAAACAAAAAGTTCAATGTTAATGCTCAGCTCCACATTCCAAGAGGAGCCTTAATCCTGGACTGATAAATAATAAGTAAAATTAGATCTGCTAATCCTTAATCGCTGCAGACTTTGGTGATATATCCATGCTGTTGAAGTAACACTGAAATTATTTACTTAACGGTGTTTTGTGCTTGGAAACAGCTTCATTAGTCTCCCTATTTTGTGGAGCTAATGTACATGTTGGTGGAATGGAAAAGGATTTGGTTTAGGAATTCAGAAAACTGGATTCTCGTATCAACTCTATCACTTATTAGCTATGTGACTTTGGGCATTTCATCTCTCTCGGGCTTGATGTCCTCACATCTAAATGAAAGGTTTGAATTTAGATAATCTCTGAAATTATTTCAAACCTTACAATCCTGTACAACCTAGAAAATAAGTAAAAGCATCCATATGTGTAGAGGGTTTTGCCTAAATGGCACTCAAAACAGTATTTTGATTGTGGTATGGGGGAAGGAACTCTGGAATCTCAGTGCCACTATTTTTCATAATTCTTTTCAAGTTTGTTAGCTTCCATCTTTACTTATAAAATCAGGAGTTTGAGCAAGAATATATCTAAGCACCCTCCTTTTCTAAGGTCTTAAAATTCTATGTTTCTATGACTATACAAAGTCTATTTTCCTAACATACTGTGAACAAATTTTCACATTTTTGAAAATCAACAACTATAAAATGGCACTTGGAATTTGGGTGAGAGAGATATAAAATCCTTTCACCTTGATAAAAGCTTTCTGCCTAGTAAATTTCAGGGGGAGCAAAACTTATTATTCATAATATGGATGAATGGATGGATAGATAGATGATAGAAAGATAGATAAAAGAGAAAGAAAGAAAGAAAGAAAGAAAGAAAGAAAGAAAGAAAGAAAGAAAGAAAGAAAGAAAGAAAGAGAAAGAAGGAAGGAAAGAGAGTAGGAGAGAAAGAAAGAAAAAGAAGAAAGAAGAAAGAAAGAAGAAAGAAAGAAAGAAAGAAAGAAAGAAAGAAAGAAAGAAAGAAAGAAAGAGAAAAGAGAAAGAAAGGAAGAAAGAAAGAAAGAAAGAAGAAAGGAAGGGAGTGAGGGAGGGAGGAGATAGGATTTTTTTTTTTAATCTTATTTATTTGACAGAGAGAGACACAGCAAGAGATGGAACACAAGCAGGGCGAGTGGGGAAGGGAGAAGCAGGCTTCCCACTGAGCAGGAAGCCCAATGTGGGCTCGATCCCAGGGCTCGATCCCAGGACCCTGGGGATCATGACCTGAGCCGAAGGCAGACGCTTAAACCTGAGCCACCCAGGCACCCCAGGAGATAGGAATTTTATAATAGATGCACCAGAAAGAGAAGGAGTAGCTAATATGAGTATGTGGTTTAATGTGATTGCTAGTTTCAGGCCATAAGCCAGATTTCATCTTTGATGAAAGTTAATTCCAGGTGCTCCAATCTTTGTTTTATTTCTCACATTTTCCAAATTACACCCATTCCCCAGAACTTGATCTACTAGAGCTAATATAAAGTCACTATTTCTAAGACTGTCAATATTATACTCATAAGAGCCTCCTTCTTAATTAACACTAAGAAGAGTTAATTTCTTAACTTTCTTGTAAAACATTAACTGAAGTTAGGTTAAGAATCACAAGTGCTTAAAATCTATGATTTGAGTTTCTATTATTTTCCAAGAAGGCAAGTGGTACTACGACAGAAAAAAGCGAGGGGTGGGGGGGGGGGGGGGCAAGGTAGCTTCCTATTTCTTAGGGAGAAAGCATTTGAATACCATTTCCTATCTTAAAGAAAGACTGTCATGGATAATTAAAAGGAAAGCATGTATAAAAATACTTAGCATAGGGCCTGGAACATGGTGTTTGACAAATGTGATTCTCCTTCTTTCCTTTCTTCCTTCTATAAATGGATTCCTAAACAATCCTCAATATGATTCTGAATCCTAAAAGTTCTAAATCATTCCCCACTCCATAATTTACTATGTCTCTGCTCTTTTAATAAAGCCTAATAAACAACTCTATGCTTCACATGCCCTTAGGCTGTTCATTTTATTTCTAGTAGTGTCTAAACAGATAAAAAGCACAAGACTTGCAGAGTCAAGATTCAGCATGCTTTAAGGATTCTGCCTTACAGAGGTCTATTTTTAAGTTGTGAGCTCTGAGAACACATTGTAAAAGGAAATGAGTACTGCTTGTTCAGTCTTCCTCAGTTTTGGACCTTTCCCACCTCCTTCTAGGACAGTGAAGTTCCAAAGACGTGGGTGGAGATCAGCATCCTCTGTAAGGCATACCTACAAAATTTACTGTTGGACCCCTTGAGTTTGGGGCACAAATTTGCAGACTTGAAAGGCTTTGTCATCCCCCTTTGCCTCACCTATACAAAAGATTATTGAGTTCCATTTTCTCAGTCATTGATTTAAGCCTTACCAGTTTTTCTGAATGATAACTAAAACTGTTGAAGAATTTATTTAGTCTATTCATAGATGTTGATGTATGATAACAATGTATTATATTTGTTTATGTATACCTGTCCTTTCTATCACAAAGGATTCGGTTGGCTTTTATTTTTTTATTTTTTTTTTTTTTTTTTTTTTTCGGTTGGCTTTTAACAAAATATATGATAAATTTATAAGTGGAAAACCCAGCCTAAAGAAAAAGGAGAATGCAAATGTGGTTGCTGTGACTGACCTGCACACTTGACTCTAAATCTGCTGGCTGCCAGGGCCATAATGCTCATTAGGGAGGGAAAAGTACACCAGCTTACAGAAAAGAGATAAAACTGTTTTTAGCACTAACTTCTAAATAGAGTGATACATGGGACTTTCAATAAGAGATATGGAGTTATTTATGGGCCAAATTCTTAATGTATTTACAGCGAATTAAGTGGGGTTCAGATGGCTATTTTTGATGGTAATTTTCAATAAAATATTCATGGCATAAGATTAAAGAACACCTTAGAGGATGAATATGTGATATTGTAAAGGATTGAGACCAATTCTGAAAGTATTTGGAAATGCAGTTGATCCAGAGGAAGAATATAGAAGGCTTAGAAAAGGAACAAACTGTCTCTTAGATAACCTACCCAGAACTCTACTTTTCACAACTCAGCTGCTAAAAGAAGGTATAAGAGATCATACTCTCACCTTAAGCTATGTAACATTGTGTGTCAATTTACTCAAATAAAAGAAATTTTAAAAGAGAGATTATACTCTCAGAATAAGGCCTGTAGAAGGCTTCTACACCAGGAGTAAATCCTTAGGCTTGGAAAACCAGGTAAACAAGTACCAAGGTGTTAGGCGCCTAACTCACGTTCCAGCCTGAATTAAAGATCACCGTACCTCTACATGATTTGATTGCATATCTATATGGGAGCATTAGATTAAGAATCCTAACAATAATCTGACTTTACTTAGCCAAACTAGAATATGCTCTTTTAATATAGAGGTATAAAGTCTCTCTATCAATCTGGGTTTTCCATGTGCCTTCCCATTTGGATAAAGAAGATGTGGTTCATATATACGATGGAATATTACTCAGCCATCAGAAAGGATGAATATCTACCATTAACATCGACATGGTTAGAACTGGAGGGTATTATGCCCAGCGAAATAAGTCAGTCAGAGAAAGACAATTATCATATGGTTTCACTCATATGTGGACTATAAGAAGTAGCGCAAAGGATCATAGGGGAAGGGAGGGAAAACTGAATGGGAAGAAATCAGAGAGGAAGACAAACCGTGAGAGACTCTTGACTCCAGGAAACAAACTGAGGGACTGAGGGCTGTGGAAAGGGAGGTGGGTAGGGGGATGGGGTAACTGAGTGACGGGCGTTAAGGAGGGGACGTGATATGATAAGCACTGGGTGTTATATGCAACTAATGAATCATTGAACACTATACCTCAAAAACTAATGATGTACTATATGTTGGCCAGTTGAATTTAAATAAAATAAAGAAAAATAAAATAAAATAAATAAAACCCATGTGTCATTTCAACAGGGGGTTTTTCTGATCCCTTGTACTAAGGTGGACCTCCCCAGTATGTGTCCCCAGCTTACTACTCATTATACTTTAGTTATAATTAGTCATTTAATGACTCTCCTCCCTTTCAGGAAGGAAAAGCATAGGAAATAAATTTGTCTTTTTCACTACTGATACTCTCCATGTCTAGAATATAGTATCTGACTTATTATCAATCTTCAAACCCCATTTGTTAAATTATTGAATGCATGTTGCTATTTTCAACGTTGCTTTATAACTTTGTTTGTTTCATAACTTTTTGGTAACTGATCGTTCCCCTCATCAGGAGTGAACTCATGTAGTGCGTATGTTGGATGTAATAGGTATGACATCATTTATTCCTTAAAACCACCCTCTGAGAAAAATATGATTCTTATCTTCATTTTACTAATGTGAAAACTGAGGCACCAAGAGGGAAAGTACTTCCCAGGATCATACCCTTAGGAAGTGGTAGAGCTACGACTCACTCTCAGACAGTCTGGCTTCAAATGCCACAGTCTTTACCACATAATACAGGACCTATGAGCAAATTACCTTTAGGGTTTTAATAATTTCATCCTCTCATAGAGTGCCCATCTCACTGCATTCTTACTGACTTTTATTAATAGCAACTATTGTTTTAATCACTTTTCTTAAAAAATTTGAGATTGAATATTGTTTCATTGTTTTTTAGCTCCTTGTATTTCTTTAGGAAATTAGTACATGTATGTTTTAAATGATGGAGATAAAGGAAAAAGAAGGACCAAGAAATAGGTTATTGTTTGGGTACACCAACAGGCCTAAATAACTAACTAAATTAACTAAAGTGTTGCTTTTGGAGACTGGGAGGCATGGGAGAAGTACCAACAAATGTCTCTATTTTTAGGGTGGTCGTTAACTTATCCTGGAAGCCAGTGCTCTTCAGAGAGGAAGAAGGCACTGTACTAATAACACCAAGACTATAGGCATAAACCAAGACTACCCCAGGCAAACTGGGATATAAAGTCACCTTACCTGTTTTTTGCCTTAGCATCAGGCTGGTTCTAGCTCTGAGCTGTGGTGGCTGCTACCGGTTACCCCAAATAGTTTTATTCAGTATATCACATGGGCCATATTCATTTTTCTAACATTCCTGGCGTTGCATAACTATTTGTATTGTCCTCTTCAATGTTCTTTTGGGATACTACAACCTATTCCAAGGATGCTACAATTGTTCAAAATATTTTTTGTAATTCTGTCTGGCATCCCTTCTAATCTATTTAATGGCTTCTTTAAAAAATCAATCTGAACACATTTTATTAATCTTCTTATCCCACTTAGTTAGCTCCTTGCATGTGGAGACATTTAATAAATATTTGCAGAATTCAGTGAAATGGAGTTAGATTCCAAAGCTCAAAATTACCCTTAGAGAATTAAAATTCATTACCACTGAGTCTTTTCAATAGGTCACAGCTCAGAAAAAAAGACTTCAAAGAAATACGTGTTAACCATGCTTATCTTTAGGTTTTAGAATTATAAGTAAAAATTCAGAAAACAATAAAGAACAAAACAAAATCAAGCTTTCAATATGAATATCTATTACTTTTAAATTAAGAAAACTTTCATTTTATTTTGTTCTTACATACAATGCCTCAGGTAATTCCAAAGAAGAATTTCTCAAATATGTTACATAATATTGCCATTTAGGGAATATGTGTACAACTTGCCGAAGTGATTACTTTGAAAGGAAAAACACACATTTAGATGAGTACATTCTGTAATGTTTGTTTAAAAAAATAATCCACTACTTTGTAATCATGCTTCTATTTTAGATATTTTCATGAATATAAGTCATGACATGGATCCTATGAGGTACAGGATTTTAAAAATAAGAGAAATAAACATTCAAGAAATAAGTAGAAGACACTTAGGGTCAGGGCAGGTAGCCAGCTGGCTGGGGAGTAGTCTTCACAGCTACACTCTTCTCTAGTAGTGAAATAGAGAAGCAACAGTGGTTCATCTAGAAGTTTTGCCTAGTGATAAACAATATAGATATTTGCCCAGCCAGATATTTAGAGACTGAGAACAAGCTTTATCATTCCAGTTTTATGGAATGAAACCAAAGTATAGAAGTTCCAACAAATTTGCCTGCACTGGTAGTGTAATGAGGGACTGTTGAGCTTTCAGACCAGAGCCCTGAGAGGGCATACACTGATGACCCACATCAATACACATACATTTTTGTCAACTGTATAACCAACTAAAACAGCCATGCCCTCAACACAAACTACCCCATAAACCAAGAGCTAATTAAACACAAACAGGGTTGTTATCACTCACCAGTGTCTGGAGTGGTGTATGGTAAGGGTGTTCTGAGCAAGAGTGTCCATGTCAATAATGAGGCTTTCTATGAAGAACTTTCTGAAACTTGTTGATGGGAGAATGGGAAAGAGAAGAGGGGGTGGGCACTGACTGGCTGGTGGCTGAGGACTCAAGGTCACCCAAAGACAACTGTAGCATATGTTGAAGGAGGCCATTTTACCAGCTCCTTTTGAGCCAGGGCCATGTTCAGAGCAGATGTTCCTATGTGACTGCTGCTTTCCCTGTGGATGAATATTGTGCTAGGTTGTGAAGGAGGTGGGGACAGTGGGAAGCAAAAACTGGTTCCCCTCTCCCTGTGGAAAGGAGAAACGTGCTGCCCGTTGTAAAAAGAAAACATTATAAAGTGCCTGTTTATATGCTAAAGTAATTTCTAATTACTGGAGGCTGGGAACGTGGTCTGGTGTGGTTGAAAGAGGGCGCTCAGCACCAGGACAGTGACCATTCTGTTCTCTTCTCTGTCGTTAGCCTCCTCACGTGACTGGCTCCAAGTCACCTACCTCCTTTCCCCTCAGAACTCCCAGCTAGATGATTTGGGTAAAACTTCTCATTCATTTAGCACTTGGCATCTGGCATTCTCAAGCCCTTTAAAAATGTAGACTAATTGAGGGGGGAAAGATGGCGGAGGAGTAGGGGACCCTATTTCAACTGGTCCCCGGAATTGAGCTGGATATCTACCAGACCACTCTGAACACCCACGAAACCAGCCTGAGATGTAAGAAGATCTGGATCTCTACAAACAGAATATCGCAGGCAGTTGGTTGTGAGGTACGAAGCGGAGAGCCGTGATCCTGAGGGCAGATATCGGAGGATAAACGGCGGCGGGAGGGAGCCTGGCCGTGGGGATCCTACACCGCAGGTGAGTGACAGCCTCCCGCGCTGCGGACGGGCACAGACTCACAGACCGGTAGCGTCGGGAAAGGACTTTAGGGCAGCCCCCGGGGTGGAAAACCAGACCCGCGGGGTCGCGCGCACGCGAACCGCAGCCCCCCGGACAGAAACCGGAGCGACGGTCGCGCGCACGCAAACTGCAGCCTCCGAGACGGAAACCCGGTGCGCCGGGGTCATGCCGGTGAACTGCAACCCCCAGGGGTGGGAACCCCGAGCAGCGGAGTCGTGCGCACGCGAACTGCAGTCCCCGGGACAGGACCCCAAGCGGCGGTGTCGTGCGCACGCCCGAACTGGGAGCGGCTGGCGGTTTTAGAAGCACAAAGGGCAGAGACGTGCCCCGACCTGGAGGCAGGACTGGGAGCGCGGCAGAGGGGCGCACAACCCAGGCCGCTGCAGTTTATAGCAGCACGGACAGAAACAGACATGGTGTGGCCTGGAGAGCTCACTGAAGAACAGACTGAGGTCTCTCAGCTCTGAGGCAGAGGGTTGGAAACGGTCTCTTCTGCTCTGACTCGCAGAAGAGATGCAGAAAGCCACCAGGGAAAGGTGCCAGAGAACAAAAGTCCCAAAGACTGATTCCCACTGAGCCCATCCCCCGCCACAGGGGCGCAGGGCAACTCCGCCCAAACAGGGTTGCCTGAGTAACAGCGCTGCAGGCCCCTCCCGCAGAGACAGGCTGGGAAAACAAGAGGCCAGCAACCCTAAGGTCCCAAGAAAACAGGTGCATCTTGCTTGGGTTCTGGTCAATAATTTGGACTCTATACATTCCCTCAAACACGCATCAACAGAATGACTAGGAGGAGGAGCCCCCAAAACAGAAAAGACTCAGAGATTATGACTTATGCTGCAGATTTACAAATGGATGCAGATATAACCAAGATGTCAGAGATGGAATTCAGGCTAGCAATTGTGAAGACAATGGCTAGAATGGAGAAATCAAGTAATGGCAACATAGAATCTCTAAGGGCAGAAATAAAAGGTGAATTGGCAGAACTTAAAAATGCTATCAATGAGATCCAATCCAATCTAGATAATCTAACAGCTAGGGTAACTGAGACAGAAGAGAGAATAAGCGATCTGGAAGACAGTATAATAGATAAAAAGGGAAAAGAGGAGGCCAGGGAAAAACAATTCAGAATCCATGAAAATAGAATCAGAGAAATAAGTGACACCATGAGGCGTTCCAATGTCAGAATCATTGGAATCCCAGAGGGAGTGGAGAGAGAGAGAGGGCTAGAAGATGTATTTGAGCAAATCGTAGCTGAGAACTTCCCTAATCTGGGGAATGAAACAAACATTCGAGTCCTAGAGGCAGAGAGGACCCCTCCTAAGATCAAGGAAAACAGGCCAACACCCCGGCATGTAATAGTAAAACTTGCAAATCTTAGAACCAAGGAAACCATCTTAAGGGCAGTTAGGGGGAAGAGATTCCTTACGTACAGAGGAGGAACATCAGAATAACGTCAGACCTATCCACAGAGACCTGGCAAGCCAGAAAGGCCTGGCAAGACATATTCAGGGTACTAAATGAGAAGAACATGCAGCCAAGAATACTTTATCCGGCAAGGCTTTCATTTAGAATGGATGGAGAGATGCAGAGCTTCCACGACCGGCAGAAGTTGAAAGAATATGTGACCACTAAGCCGGCCCTGCAAGAAATATTAAGGGGGGTTCTATAAAAGGAGAAAGACCCCAAGAGTGATCTACAACAGAAATTTACAGGGACAATCTATAAAAACAACGTCTTCACAGGCAACATGATGACAATAAACTCATATCTTTCAATAATCACTCTCAACGTGAACAGCCTAAATGCTCCCATAAAACGGCACAGGGTTGCAGGTTGGATAAAAAGACAGGACCCATCCATATGCTGTCTACAAGAGACTCATTTTGAACCTAAAGATACATCCAGACTGAAAGTGAAGGGATGGAAATCTATCTTCCATGCCAGCGGACCTCAAAAGAAAGCTGGGGTAGCAATTCTTATATCAGACAAATTACATTTTAAACTAAAGTCTGTAGTTGGAGACACAGAAGGACACTATATCATTCTTAAAGGGTCTATCCAACAAGAAGATCTAACAATTGTAAATATCTATGCCCCCAACATGGGAGCAGCCATCTACATAAGCCAACTGTTAACCAAAATAAAGAGTCATATTGATAACAATACGTTAATTGTAGGAGACCTCCATACTCCACTCTCAGCAATGGACAGATCATCTAAGCAGAAAATCGACAAGGAAACAAGAGCTTTGAATGATACATTGGACCAGATGGACCTCATAGATATTTACAGAACATTCCACCCTAAAACAACAGAATACTCATTCTTCTCGAGTGCAAATGGAACTTTCTCCAGAATAGACCACATACTGGGTCACAAATCAGGTCTCAACCGATACCAAAAGATTGAGATTATTCCCTGCATATTTGCAGACCACAATGTTCTAAAACTGGAACTCAATCAGAAGAAAAAATTTGGCAGAAATTCAAACACTTGGAAGCTAAAGACCACTCTGCTCAAGAATGTTTGGGTCAACCAAGAAATCAAAGAAGAACTTAAACAATTCATGGAAATCAATGAGAACAAAAACACATCGGTCCAAAACCTATGGGATACTGCAAAGGGGGAAATACATAGCCATCCAAGCCTCACTCAAAAAAATAGAAAAATCCCAAATTCACCAACTAACTCTACACCTTAAAGAACTAGAGAAAAAGCAACAAACGATGCCTAAGCCACGCATTAGAAGAGAAATAACTAAAATTAGAGCAGAAATCAATGAATTAGAAACCAGAAACACAGTAGATCAGATCAATGAAACTAGAAGTTGGTTCTTTGAAAGAATTAATAAGATTGATAAACCACTGGCCAGACTTATCCAAAAGAAGAGAAAGGATCCAAATTAATAAAATTATGAATGAAAGGGGAGAGATCACGACTAACACCAAGGAAATAGAAACAATTATTAGAAATTATTATCAACAACTATATGCCAATAAACTGAGCAATCTGGATGAAATGGAGGCCTTCCTGGACACCTATCAGCTGCCAAGACTGAAACAGGAAGAAATTGACAACCTGAATGGGCCAATAACCAGTAACGGGACTGAAGCAGTGATCAAAAACCTCCCAAAAAACAAGAGTCCAGGGCCTGATGGATTCCCTGGGGTATTCTACCAAACATTTAAAGAAGAAATAATACCTATTCTACTGAAGCTGTTTCAAAAAATAGAAACAGAAGGAAAACTTCCAAACTCATTCTATGAGGCCAGCATTACCTTCATCCCCAAACCAGACAAAGACCCCATCAAAAAGGAGAATTTCAGACTGATATCCCTGATGGATATGGATTCCAAAATCCTCAACAAAATCCTAGCTAATAGGATGCAACAATACATTAAAAGGATCATCCACCACGACCAAGTGGGATTTATCCCCGGGATGCAAGGGTGGTTCAACATTCGCAAATCAATCAATGTGATAGAACACATTAATAAGACGAGGGAGAAGAACCATATGGTCCTCTCAATTGATGCAGAAAAAGCATTTAACAAAATACAACAACATCCTTTCCTGATTAAAACTCTCCAGAGTATAGGGATAGAGGGAACATTCCTCAAGGTCATAAAATCCATCTATGAAAAACCCACAGCGAATATCATCCTCAATGGGGAAAAGCTGAGAGCCTTTCCCTTAAGATCAGGAACACATCAAGGGTGCCCACTCTCACCACTGTTGTTCAACATAGTACTAGAAGTCTCAGCAACAGCAATCAGACAAGAAAAAGAAATAAAAGGTATTCAAATTGGCAAAGAAGAAGTCAAACTCTCTCTTTTCGCAGACGACATGATACTTTATGTGGAAAACCCAAGACTCCACCCCCAAATTACTAGAACTCATCCAGCAATTCAGTAATGTGGCAGGATACAAAATCAATGCACAGAAATCAGTTGCTTTCTTATACACTAACAACGCAACTGTAGAAAGAGAAATTAAAGAAACGATTCCATTTACAATAGCACCAAAAACCATAAGATACCTCGGAATAAACCTAACCAAAGAGGTAAAGGATCTATACTCTAGGAACTACAAAACACTCATGAAAGAAATTGAAGAAGACACAAAAAGATGGAAAAATATTCCATGCTCATGGATCGGAAGAATAAACATTGTTAAAATGTCTATGCTACCCAGAGCAATCTATACCTTCAATGCCATCCCGATCAAAATTCCAATGACATTTTTCAAAGTGCTGGAACAAACAATCCTAAAATTTGTATGGAATCAGAAAAGACCCCAAATCGCCAAGGAGATGTTGAAAAAGAAAAACAAAGCTGGGGGCATCACGTTGCCCGATTTCAAGCTATGATCACCAAGACAGCATGGTACTGGCACAAAAACAGACATACAGACCAATGGAACAGAATAGAGAACCCAGATATGGACCCTCAACTCTATGGTCAAATAATCTTTGACAAAGCAGGAAAAAACATGCAATGGAAAAAAGACAGTCTCTTCAATAAATGGTGCTGGGAAAATTGGACAGCCACATGTAGAAGAATGAAACTCGACCATTCTCTAACACCATTCACAAAGATAAACTCAAAGTGGTTGAAAGACCTCAATGTGAGACAGGAATCCATCAAAATCCTAGAGGAGAACATAGGCAGTAAT